>NW_017305601.1:196442-229767 GCF_001594115.1 Trachymyrmex septentrionalis | reverse complement strand
ATATATATTGAAATTTTTTTTAACTGAATTTATCCCACTTATACCATTCACTTACATATACCGCGATAACGGAGTCAGTCATTGTACCTCATCACATACATTATAATAACGAATACAACGTCCGTTAATGTTCCGGAGACGTCGAGTAGATGATGTTGAGAAGAGTACGAGAAAGAACGTATATTCGTATGGCGAGTGGATGCTGCTGCACCATTACGTCACGCCACGCCGCGGTCACCAGATCAAAAGCAAACGAGGTCTCGAGCAGCACCTCGAGAACAATAAGGCGTTGAGTACTCGTGGCCGCGACTCGATTCGCTAATTATCCGAAACCGCTTAAAGCGTCGTTGAAGAAAATACGTCGGCGATATCTGGGTCGATCCGAAAATAACTCCGATACGCATCCACCCGCCTCATCTCGCCCTTCTCTCGCTCTCGGCTGAATGAAACGCATCCTCAGCTCCTGCAGACATCGCATCGTCCTCCTCCGTTCCACGTTTCCTTTCATCTCGTTCTCTTTGTGTTTCTCTTCTTTTTTTCCTTTCTCTCCTCTCTCTCTCTCTCTCTCTCTCTCTCTCTCTCCTTACCTCCGTAACTCCTTCGCGGCGATTAATTTGCGAGGCCGCTACTTCGGTGCGAGGCTCGATAGCTCTTAAATCCGGCACCATATCTGCGACGTAGAAACCGCTTCTGGTAATGCATAACTCGACTGGGACCATTTGTAATGATGCAATTCGTGATTATCCTTTACGAGGCTGCGATTATTTACGACCGCGAACGCGCGGCGCGGCGCTGCGCCTTCCCCGGGCGCGTGAGTTATGCCGCGCGGCACCGCGCGGCGCGAGAATTACTTAATTTCCGACGTTGTCGATAAACCGTCTAAGACGATGCTGGAGAACATAATCGTGCCCTTCTCTTTTATCGCAATCGTCGAAATGCGCGGGTGCAACGTATTAATTTCGTCGCGGTCGACGATTTCTTCATTTCGCCTCCTCACCCTTTGCGTTTTGTCCGCGCGAAGCAGCGGAGAATCGATGTGAGAATCGATCGTTGAAATCTAGAACGATTACGATATTAGGGAGTTTTTGCAATAACGTGAACGTTAAAGTCATATTATCCTTTTCTTAATTGGTTGTTAAGAAAAAGATAACCTGATTTTAGCATTCGCCGTATCTGGATAAACGATATTGCAAAAACTCCCTAATATGGATAAACGGTGTTGTTAAAATTTCTTATTGAACGATACAATATTCCTAATAATAATGATAAACTTGGGAGGCGGTCCTTTATTGAAGATGTGCCAGCAACACCCAGATGTGGTCCATTGTATCTTACAAGTTATTCCTAATACGTAAATAAATAAATTTTACGAGAAATTTTTAGGCCACTTTTAATTAATAAAATACAAGATTTTCATACATTTTACATTTTCAATGACGAAATATTCGAACACTTAAAAAAATCCAAACTGATACGTAACAGACTGAATTTTTAAAAGCCTCCACTTGTCTTAACTTTTAATATGGCAGTTTAAACCTCTTAGTGACCACTGGAAGGCACAGCTTATTGTTAGTCTCAATGACCTCGCTCACTTGCACGATAGCATTAAAGTGGCGCTTACATTGAGATTTTAAGACGTAAAGTTTAATTAAGCCTCAAGCCGTGAGAAATTAACCAATCATAATTGATTATTCTCCTAACATTCGACCGTAATTGGTCAATTTCTTACGGCTTGCGGCTCAAAAGCTTAAGTTATACGCCTTAAAATCTCATTGCAGACATCGCTTAAGAGAGTTAAGTTTCACGCACGTGAAATCATTAAAGAGGATACTCGGTGTACGGTAGTCGCAAGGCTTGTCAGGACGCGCACGTTAGTCATGAATTCTTCCTGAATTATAGCACCACTTTGTCCACTCTGGGAACTGTCTGTCTCCCGTAATAACCGTCGGTTATACTTAAATACGACGCGAGAGCGAAAAGATAGACCCGCCGATTCTCGCCTGGCGATACGTCCCGCTCGCAGTCGCATCACAGTCGCGCTCTCTCTCTCTCTCTCCATTTTTATCGTTACTTCCACACCGCCTTTTTTCCACGCCCGTTTTTCCTCCTCCTGTCACTTGTGCATCTCGTGTGTTTCGTCGTTTTACGTTCACCCTCATTCGGGGACGCGGATCGTTTTGCCGCAATTAGTTTTGCTGCCGGCGAGGCGCCTCTAAATCGGGCTGTGATCGTAAATTTACGCTGACACCGACCCGGAATTCATATACGCTGCACCGCGGAAAATTGGCGCGTATCGCGATACACAGCAAGACACCATATCTCGAGGTGGTCGGCGTCGAAAAATTGATACGTTACGTAGCGAAACTGCAATTTCGGATATATGTATATATTCTGGCGATCACGCGTGTATTGTTTGGCAAAGACCGCTGCTCAACGCGATTCGCACTTTCCTTATGCTGTGTGTTTATCAATGTTTCCCCCAATTTTTCACGTAACAATTGTCAACGAAAAACTTTGAAGGAGAACATTTTTTAAATATGATTTTATTAAAATCAGAGCTTCTCGAGCTTTCAGAATTTAATTCAAGGACACTTTTAATAAGTAATTCACACAAAAAAATTAATTTCTTTTCAACATGTATGTTATTATGTAGGTACATCTGATCTCAGATGCTGTCGATGTTATAAAACTAAATAAATTTCAACGGATGTCTTCAAATTTGATGTACAATGTATACAGGATCTGAAAGAGTCGATGTAATTTTTTTTTTTTAAAGCTTTGAGTTTAATAGTCATTTAATAACAACAATTATTATATATTAATAATATCTGGAAATATAACTTGAATAGAACTTATCTCATGCAATAAATGTGTGATTGCCAAATGGAATAAAGTACTTCAAATCCGTCCGTTTTAAAGGGAATTCTTTTCATTATACATATACACTGTGACTTTGCGAATATTCGTGTTTCAGGAAAATTTTGCTAGCCACGATTTTGATGGATCCGCGTCTTCGTAACGTGCTGAGGGTGTTCGGTCGTTGACGTGATGTTACGGATAATAGTCCGCTCGTATTCAAGAGGGCGGCTCGTGAGAAATTAATCTCGGCATTATATTGCCATGGCGACGTCTGGCTGCCGCTTTATTTCGGACTTTTGGCCCGACCTACTCGCAACAAGTATATCTGGCTGCCGAAAGTGTTTAACACCTTCTTGTGCACTTTACTAGTCTATAATCAACAAAGCGTCATATACCGCGAAATGATGTCTCATCTGACTCGACTCTATCTATAGTCATCTTGGTGTCCAAAAGTCCAACTCATGGTGTAGGTATGTTGTCGTTGAACATTTTTCTTGCATTATGTTTCTATGAAACTGGGATTCTTATAAACGACTTAACTTGAGATTTTTTTTAAAAGCAACGTTACATTCAAATTTGATATAAAATGTTCCGTACACCACTGATTCGTTCAATATACACCAAAACCTTATCCACTGGTGGCAATCAAGATGCTATCGAGGATATCTCGATTGATTGACGTCCCCGTAATTACGGGGAAGGCACGTGTCGCTCCACCAAATATAAAATTAGTCCTGACTTCAAGATATCGAGAGATAACCTGTCGCGCTTTCACACGCTCCTTTCTCACGCCCCCGCGTGTAACTCCTTTCGAAATTCCGGCGATATATACGCGTATAGATTTTGAGATTTTGACAAGCAGACCCGATAACGACTATGTAATTTCATCTCTTATTATCACCGCGACAGATCGCCAAGGCTCGTCCGATCAGAACCGGTATGATTTCGGTGAGTTGAAATTTCGATGTTCTACACGCACACGGATTTATTTTTATGTTTATTTGTGAAATCTGAAAATGTGCCATTGAGAACAAGTTATTTATTAACAATAAATGTGTAATGATACTAATCATTTTAAATGTTATACGCGCTTCTGCGATGCTACTGAAATTTTTCAGAGGAAATCTTTTAAATCTGTTAAATTACGTCGTATACAAAAAGAATGTTAATTTAGCAAAACAATTTGTATATAATATTATAATATCTGTGTTTAGATATACATATCGATTGAAGATAATGAGATTCGCTTTATTTGGTAAAAAAAAAACTCGAATTCGATAACAACATATTTGTTAAGAACAAGATTTTTGCTAAATATATCTGTTGTAAATAACGATAAACTCGTGCTACCTATTAACTAAAATTGATAAGAGTTCTTTAATTTCGTTGGTAGTTGACAAAGTTATTAGAAAGTCCCATGATTGGTTCAATAATGGACAGTGAATCAGAATGGCACATAAAAGTATACCTTTATAATTCTTTGTTCAGAGTCTCGTTGCCTTCTTTGTAATTTCCTTTTTATTTAACAATCTTCTCTTATACGATAAAATTCGCGTTCTATAAAAGATGTAATTCAGTACAATTCAGTATTATTATATCAATATCTAATACAATAAAAAATTATACAATTCAGATTACTTTATCTCACTAGAAAGTTAATTTAAATAGACAGTTATTATAGCCAGGGCGTCTGTTAATTTCGAAGATAAAACTTTATGGGTATTCTATAAAATTATTTTAGTAAAAAAATAACGATATATTTAGTAGGAGCAGTAACGACTCATATTAGGTTAAATTTGACACTGTAGATATTTAACAGTGTATTAGAAACATACATTTAAATTCCTGAATCTTCTGAAATTTAATATAAAAATTTCATTAGATAGGGAATTTAGTAAATAAAATTCCAACAATGTATATTTAGTGAAATGATTATATTAACAACATAAAATAAAAAGGTTTTGTTGTTAACCGACATGTTATTACATTTTATAATTATTTTGTCAAGACTTTTATTTATTTATCAATTTTTACATGTCAAGTTTTCGGCTCGTAGTTTTCTTTTAACTTGTTTTTAACATAAAAAGGTATTTCATACATAGCTCAAGAATTTTAATGCATATATATATATATATATATATATATATATATATATATGCAGAAATGAAATTATGCTAAATATTGTAAAAACTCTGCGGTATTGCAAACTTTACTCTTGATATCCGTACGAAGCAATTTATTCGTGTAAGCGAACACACAGCGACACGCGATGGAGAGGCAAGGGATGAGCCGTGATCGTTACAAAAACACCCTCGGAACGGCCGGCTGCTGTCCGTTTGATTCACCGTTTCCTGCGATCGTCGTATTTTTGTCCACGCGTGCCTCCACTTCGTTTCTTTCGATGCTGTCTCTCGCCTCGTCCTTTTTCTGCGCTCTCTCTCTCAGCCCTTCCCCCGCGCTATCTACGACCCTGTCGTATTTTCTTACGCCTTCAACCCTTTCTTTTTTTCGTTCACCACACTCAGCCCTCCCACGCGACGCGTGAAGAAAATACCTCGCGTATCCGCGTGTGCGTGTCTACGAAAGGGTACGCGCGCGCATGGAGGTGAGCCTTACGTAGGTTTAATGAGCACTATCATGACCTAGTTGCACTCGACATCGCGCACATAAATCCTCGCGGTACATTAATCCTCGAGAATCTCGAACTCTCCCAAGTGGTACCGACGTGCGCGCGAGCAGACGAAGCTGCGGAGAATTTATTAATCGTTCTTAAGAAAGAAAAAAGCTGAGTCCCCTCCGTGCGGAAGAAGGACGATCGCACGCTTCCGGAAGCGATGAGCGCGAATTGCCGCCGCGACGCGAAAAATTAAGAGATCGGTGAAAAGATTTCTTCGTGCGACTCACGTTCCTAAATAAGCGGATGACTTGAAATTTCTTGAAATGTGTAGGCACGTTTGTTGCATGTAACTTGTATCTGTTTGATCAGTAATTTTAATGTCGTTATTATTTGTTAATTATAATTAATTCTTAAGCGCCTTTTCGGTATGGCATATCCAGCTTTTTTTCTCCAATACTTATTTTTTTATTGTTTATAACTTTTTTATCCTTGAAATACCTTGAAAAAACGGGATATATATTTTTAAAATTTTACAGCTTTTCCTGGAGTAAAATTTCTTATAATTCATTATTTTATTGTATTATATTTCTGTCATACATTTAATATTTACCTTCTATTCCTTAATGTCTGGCATTTCGATTAAGAACAATTTTACTATGTGTTTATTTTTATAAACACAAAAGTTGTTAACAATGAAATTAGGTTGGATATATCATACACCAGTGTGTTCTCATATTCTCTTAAAACTTAAATCTCACTCTTAAAGATTGAAAATTAAGACTCTTTTTCTTTTAAGACTGGCTCTATTTTCACCGTTTAGAGTGAAATTTCGCTCCAAAGAATTTACAGAGTAGCGAGGTGTTTAAAGATTAAATACTAATCACTAGTTATCTCGCTGGAATTTGATATACGCGAGATTGGACTTGGAATTTTTAAGATGCTTCTGATATCTTCTAGAAATTTATTCCAAAACGTTATCTAATTATCTCTCTATTTAATTTCATTTCTCTGTGCTCTGAATTTAATTTAATTTTAAAAACCGTATACTCCTTCGAGTCTTCTTCCAACGAGTCTCCGAGCACTACAAAGCTACATACATGGCATACAACGCGTGATCGTGTAAAGAAAAAATAAAAGAAAGAACAAAAGGCATAAGCGTGAAGAAATACAAGAAAAGGTGAAAAATAAATCTACGCTATCTCGCATCTTTATCTCTCGTCATCGCTTTCTCTCTGGATGGCGGCGTGATTTACGCTTGGGTTGTCTTCCTTAATTAGGTTAAGGCTCTTTGGTCCTGCTGGCTGCTCGCTCACCAGAAGGGAAGACGAGAGAGGAGCATCAGTGCTTCCGATTCATACACGAAATTTACTCGGCGCGCTTCGTTTAGTGTAAAACATTCGTGGTTCGTTACAGGGACTGAAAGACCGCGGAAACTTTACGGAGCTCGCCTAATTAATCGCCTTTCGTTAGTATCCTTTCGTCGCGCTTGCCGGCCGTTATTACGCTTCATTGGTAGCTTTGCGGAGCCTACTCTTAGTGAGGAAGAGAGAAAGAGAGACGCTTAACGAAGCGTGACACGGTAACCGAGACGACGGTTTAAGTAGTAACCGCCTTCTACGCCCTGGTTGGTACAGCCAGTACGTTGCGTACTCGTAGCCACCGAAGGCTGTTCTAGGCCGTTTGGTAGTAACCGTTAGGCAATGCTTCTTGTGCACCGGTTACCTTAAGCGTCTTCGTCTGAGCGCGCCTGTTGTCCTTGCGAAGATTCGAGCCACCGTGTATCTCCTCGAAAAGCACACACACGGCGACGTAATCGCCGTTGATCCGTGAACGTAAGAAGAGAAGAAAATAACGAGCACCGTAATCACCGACGAGTAAAGAGTTATTTTCTTCTCTCTTTCTCTCTCTAAAAGTAATTTCTTTTTTCTTACGCATCATCGATCGAAAAATACAACGATCCGACGTAGCGTTCACGCCATGCATTTGCAGTCTGCATTCTTTGTAATGAGTTCGCTTCGCGCGGATTGAAGTCGAATATTCTCTTGCTGAAAAAATTTCCGGTTGAAAATGAACGAATCAGAATTTTCTGGTTAAATTTATTAGAATTCTAGTTGAAATAATCGGAATTTATTAGTTGATACAATATTTCTAAAAAAAATCTACTAGAGAGAGAGAGAAAGAGAGAGAGAGAGAGAGAGAGATTCTTATTTTAATCAAAATAATTATATCAATCTCAGTTAGAATTCTAATAGATTTAACTAGAAAATTCTGATTCATCCATTTCCCACCAGAATTATTATTTAATCCAACCAGATAATTTTTCTCAGTGCTTAATGATTTCACTGTTAGATATCAAACAAGCAATGATAATCCAATCCCTTAAGTTAAATGAAATTTTTTAATTCTATTCAATCCACTTTGTAATAGCTTAGTTTCAAAGTAAACGACCGTTCATAATGAAGTAATGTACTTAATAAATATTGAAAGATTTCAGAAAACTACGAGCCTTAGTGAAATTGGCTTAAGCTGCAGTAGGTACTCTTTGATCATAAGTCCTCTTAGACTAAAGCATTAAAAAATAGATAGATTTTGCTGCTATCATTTAAAAGTTGCTATTTTTCGGTCTAATCGGATTGAAAAGTCTTGTTCATTTATTAAATTATTCATTTTTTAGTAACTACTACTTTTATACACAGAATAATGAGATGAATCAATTGATGTAAGGAAAACACATAATTCGCAAATATGTATGCTGCAAATTGCATAATTTTTTGGAAAAACAACTATTGTATTTTTTTTATATCAGTTGGATTTATCTCATTATTCTGTGCATTCAAATTATAACATACTATACTATTATAGAAATTTAAAATGTCTATTACGGTCGAAGGCTAAACTACAATATGGTATATATGCAAGTACATATATAGTATAAATTAGTAATTCAAGATTGAATTATTTAAAGCGATGAAGACCAGCTTCGACCGTAATAGACATTTTACATTTCTAGTATTGATTGTATTTCTCACATGTGTGCGACTAAAATAAAGATTCTTGATATTATAACATGCTAGTTCGAGTCAATTATCAGAGAATAAAAAAACTCGTAATTTTATGCGGAGTCCTTTAAGTAAAATTTAATACTTTTTTTAATTAAAATGTTCAGCTCGTTCAGCTTCATTATTTTAGTTAAATTAATGACATATTAGAATATATAGGAGCTGTGGCGACCTATATAGAAATGATCAAAAATAACTCAAATTGGACGTAATGAGTTTAACAATCTGTGTGTGAAATTCATACACATTTTTCATACGCGTTTTAATATGGCAGACGCCACCTTTATGGCGCATTAGGTCGTAACACGTGATACTTCGCTGCTTGATTTACGCGATACGGCAGTGCCGTTTTTATTAATTCACAGGGTAAAGTACGCTGTCTCGGCAATGCGATTTAGTAAAGGAGACGACGCGTTATTTCGCAGTAACGTGAAATCTCTACAGCGCGACGCGTCGGGATAAAAGCAGCGACGGAGGTGGGCGCCGAGACGTGCCGTTGCTCTCGCAAGGGAAACTTCGAAATTTATTAACTTGTAAGGTACGTTCTTGCACCGAGCAACACAGCCACCCAGAACTCAATAAAATGTACTCTTTCGTTACTTTCACGCAGTCTCTTTTTCCTCCCTGTTCTCCACGCCGTTCCGGCGTACGCTCGTTTATTTGTTGGCCGCGCGATAAAACTTCTCTCTCCTTTGTCCCTATCTCTTTCTTTCTTTCTTCTCTCTCTACCCGGGATCTTTTCATTTAAACTGTTCGCCGGTCGTAAGAAATAATGCTGGAAAAAGTCCCCGCTTACTCTCTCGACTCAGTTACGAGATACCCTTTTTAACGATCGCACTTAACCGCGCCTTTTGACGCTGACGTACGATGTACACAATATTCGCGATTGCAACGGGAATTAAGTCCGATATAAAAATGCAGTCCCTTTGGTGGCTGATTGGCGGGACGTACGTAGGTACATCGTTTCTTCGCGCTTTATACCATCCGAGTTACGAGAATCTCGTATCTCTCCTGGCGAAAAATAAAAATCGGAGTGTATATAAGTCGAATGTAAAGGAAGAGCGACAGAAGCGTAAACGAAGCTTCTAGCAGGCGAAAATTGAGACAGCGAAATGTAAAAGAGGTGTTTTCTTTTACGTTTCGTTGTCTCAGTTCTTGCCTCTTAGACGTTTCATTTACGTTTCTGTTAATCTCCTCTTATATTTATGCTCTGATTTTTGTTTCCGCCATGAAAAGAATCATTTTGTTGAAGTATTTAAAAATTGTATTGTATACATACAGATTTTGAAAAGCCATTTTGTTGGATCATCAAAATTATGTTGAAAATTAAAAAAATAATGTCAAATAGAGAACGCCAACATGGTCAAAGTTAGATGTTTCGAATATGTATACACATTCTTTATTAAAATCAATTTATTTCAGATATACCCAGAGAAAGGTTTCTTCGATCTAAAGAAATGTTTCTTTGCTATGCGGTTAAAGAAAAAAATTGCTTTGATTTGTGAACGTCATTTTTTTTTATTTAAATTTATTTGATTTTAAAAAAATAATGTTTAATACAGCAAAGAAACATTTCTTTAAATCGAAGAAACTTTTCTCTGAGTGTACGATTGTGCACCGATAATTTTTCGAACCTTCGACACAGTCTGAAACGCTAATAATCCCCCCTACATTAAGTTAGAAAAACTGTAAAGAACTTATTACGAAAAATATTATCTCAGCCAGGGTTCATAAAAAATAATGATCAATGCTGCAAAAAGAACAGATTGATTTTTATATCTGTATGTAGCTAAATTTTTTAGATTCTTGAGCAAAATTATTCTTATCATGCAGGGTCCTCTTTTTCCTTTTACGAATCTCACGAAGCAAAAAAGAGCAAGAAAGATTCGAACGCATCAGCGATGCGTAACAAACGTCATGTAGGATCAGCACAAATGTATATACTCTCTTAAGTTTTGTCGAGTGAAATCTCACTCTAGAAAGTGAAAATTGAACCAACGTTGAAAAAGGAGCTCAATTTTCAATTTTTATGAGTGAAATTTCATTTTTTAGAGTAAGATTCGCTCTAAAAGCTTCAGAGAACACGGATGTTCTAGATGTGCAATCACCCACGCCTAAGATTGCGTAAGTCTGCATCGTGGAAGGTCGGCAGCGGAGATTTGACGAGCGTCGCTTTTCGAATTGTGCCTTCGCTCGACGTCGGCGACAGAAACCGACCGTAATAATGGTAGCGCGTAATACGATTTTCGCGATTCCGTAAAGTATGATCAGTACGTACAATGGCGAACGGCGGCACGGTCTATGGTCAACTATAAAAGACATCTGTTCGCTTTTAGAGTCTCCTTTATACCGGCATACGGTGACGTCACTCTTCGCACTGAGATAAAACGAGATGGACGTCTATTCCACTCCGCTACCGCGAGTCGCGTAACACCTTGCATTCTTCTCTCTACCTCTTCCCTCCCCCGTTCCTTCTGTCGTCCACCCCTTCTGTTTTTCGTGTAAAGCCATCGAATTCTCAACGAGCCACATTGACTGACGCGGGTGTTATACGATGGGACTTTAACGAGTGTTCGTCTAATCGTCGTGAACCGCATTTCGAGGAAAGTCTCACGCGGGACTGCTTTTGGCACGGTTATTGCCATGAACGTCATTGTCGTCCGTAAATCATTTACCGGGCTCGTTTCGACGCGTCCGTGGCAACTAGGTGCAATAGTAGTCAAGAAGACGATTCGATCGAATCTATTTCTAGGTAAAGATCGATATTTATTTTTTTTACTTATCCACAATTGCTTCTTCCTTTGCGACATTCGCATTTATAGCAAAAGGTTTATCAGAATTATAGTATTTTGAATAAGTGTAGTACAATATCTAAAATTCTACTACGTTTGATTTCTTTAAGACTCAGTTTTTATCTTTCACTATCCATCATTGCTTGCTTTCGCAATATTTTCTCACAGCAAAAGAATTATATTCATTTTAAATAATGCATATTCTTTATAATTCTTTAAATCATTTTTTCTTTGATACTGAATTTTTATCTTGTTTTCATTAAATGTTACATTTAATTGATACTTAAGTGATATCACTTCATTAAGTGTTATCAGGTTCAACCCTTCAATTTCATGAAATCTCTCTTGATTATTATATAGTTTTATATATTATTATATTAATAATATATACTATATTATTATATAGTTTTAACTTTGTTGTACTGATCTCGTGTCTTAATTACCTTTGGGATTTTAAGTAGACTTAAATATAGCGATAGGGTGAAATGATTGTGGTAAAAGTAAAGCTGTGATAAAAGAGTTAGTCAAGTTTACGTGTCAACCTCATTTGTTACTTGATTGTAATCTACACTCGTTTGTTCGTGTCTACTGTCGGCGGTCGAATCTCTTATTATTCTTCGCCTCTTATTTAAAACTTTATTAATCCGTGACCTTTCCTTCATGAAACGTACTTTGACATTCGATCTCTCTCGGAGAGTTTTAAACTTTTAAAGAGATAATATTATCTCGCTGAATGATTGATGCAACCTTTCGGTAGACTTACTTTAAATGTCTAATGATAAAGTGATTATCTCGACACATTCATTACTGTGACTCCTGAATTTTGATAAATAGATATAATTTGCTGGATTCTCTTGGATTTGTTATCTCTATATTTTCCTTTTCCTTAACTCTTTGAAGACCGAAGCTTTCTAACAAAATAACTTATAGAAGATCTTGTTTTCTAAGAGTTTTCGGAGTCGCTGATTCGATTCTGACCTTAGAATTTTAAAATTCAAATTTTAAAGAAATAATCAGAGTATCGTGTAACTTGATTTTAGGAAGTTCTTGGTTTAATATTACTTTGCAATTAAAAATTTCCTGAAATGGATTTCTATGAGATGTAACAAAATGATTTTTTTAAATTTCTCTGTCCCTCATATTGAAGCCACCATTGCATCATTTTGAATTTTTATTTTTTACTTCATATTCGAATAAAGCGTTATCAGATTATCCCATAGACTAATAGCGAATTCGATCGGACGCACTCAGATTGCGATTGTGCACATTACAGCTGTTGTACACAAAGTAACGTAAAAATATGTTTGCAAATAAACATAGAAATCGATTAAATCGTGAAATACTTAATACATTTTATTGTACTATTATAAGTAAAATATGTATTTCATAATTCGAAATATTTGCACTTCATTTTTATACTCAAATTAAATCAATATATAACAGTTTTATTATGTACCACTGTGTGCTTCAGTCGAATTCGCCATAAATTTCATACAACTCAAGCGAGCAATTTACTTAATAAAAGGGGATGATCCCAAATGGAATCGCCAGAATCCACAAAGAGTCAAGGTAGTAAGTTCATTTATTCCGACTCTGTTTTTTGTTTTCGCAATACCAACAGATACGCATGTAGGTGTATGCGGATGAGACTTTCGCGAATTTTTGTTATTGGACTTTACTTGGATGCAGACTCAGAATAGCGACGCATATCGAGTTTAATGACGTTTTTAATGACGTTTTTAAAAAATAGATAATTACAAATGACAGTGGTTCGCGCCATTGGGCCAATCTTGAAGACTCGTTTGCGATCCCGTATAATGACGCGTTGCGAGAAGTTTCGTAAGGCGGCGTTAACGCCTTCCGCGATTCCGAGGAATCGATCGAGCCAGCCTAGTCGCACGTTGGCGCGATGCCAGCACGGGCATCCCGACGCTTCCCGAGATGGTGGACCGAGTCCGACCGAAGGCAAGCGTCCCGGCGTCGGCGTCGGCGTCGGGCACGTCGGACGTCCGTCAGTGCGCGTGTGACATGGCTACGAAGCGCTACGACGGCGCTACGACCTAAACGACGCCCTCCACCTCGCGATGTGAACACACCCGCCCGCGACACCCTCGTCTGCGATCCTCGCGCGACTCCTCGCAGCGGTATATCGATACCCAAGCCAACGAGGAGATGAGTCACAGTGATCGAGCTACACACAAAAGACTACAGTCTCGATAATGCAAGCGATCGTCGTGTGATTGATATCGATACGTCAGAAAGCAGGAAGAGGAAATCAGTCATAGGGATCATTCATAGAGGGATTCATAGAGAGATTCTCTTATCGTTCTTTTATCGTTATCGTTATCATCGGTACCACACTATATTTTCTTGGTCGGTGATTGCGGAAGTTCCTTAATTGTTTGGAGATTATTCATGTAAATAGGAATAAGATAAGACGATCTTATCCACGTGACGAAAAATCAGGACGTACGTTGTCTCGAAGATTTCTTTTGAGACTCGAATATCACTCGAATCGATTATCATGTCGGGTCTCTGATCGAGCTGTTACGACGACACGGTGATCGCGGCGTCGGGATATCGGAACGTGTGGACGGGAACAGGCAGAACGATGTAAGAGAACAGTGCGAGGTGACCCGAATTCGAATACAAAATGGCAAATCGAAAGGGTTGATCCTCGGCAAGTGCGATCTTGTCTCGCGCGTATGAAGCACAACGTAACCATTCCCACAAACAGACGAAGCTGCATTCCCTCTAATCTCGATCGCGGTGAAAACAGTGGGCGAACTGTTTTCGAAAAATTGTATATAAATGCACGCACAGAAAGCGTGGATCGTCGGCGCATATCTATTCCTAATCGAACGTTAATCACTTTAATTAATAAGATTCGCCACATTTAGTGCTGCCTCTCGTTCTCATCTCGTGGCGCCAGAGTGTGAACTATAAACTATTACGCAGACAGTAAAACTCTCTTGAAATGCTTATATCAATATACATCGCCAGAGCTTTGAGTGTCTCAAATTATATTAATCCAAGTTTCCTCGACGATGAGGCATAATGCTTTGAGCAGGAAGGTGGGCGATCGAGGATAATCCTCGGAGTCGCGATCGATGATCGATGATTAACTCGGACGTTGCATGTAATACGGCTGCGGGCTGCACGTCAAGACAATCTCTTCTCATGTCTAACTAGGATAATAATTCGTCGCGTTGCGAGAAGCGCAGAGAGAGAGAGAGAGAGAGAGAGAGAGAGAAGAAGGAGAAAGAGTGCATGTGAATGTGCGCGCTCGCGCGTGTCTATGCGCGAAGTGCATAAAGCGACGATGGGATATCGGTGAGATCACGAGGTCACCGCAGAATGCCTGAGCCGAGGGCAAAGCGCTGTAAACACTGTGACGGTACGGTACGCGTGGCTAGCTGGACTGCAATACGTCATGATGAGTGGTTACCTCGCTGACCTTTAACACACCTCGATCGCTTGCGACTAACATCTGTGTCGACTAATAAAGAGTGTTACGTTTGAGCCAAGATTGCGTTTCAATCCCATTAACCTCCTACCACTGTTCGTGTTCGTGTAAGAATTACAGAACGTCGCTTCGCCACGCCGAGTTTTACGCGAAGTCGTCGAGTATGTAAGTCAAGCGGCCAAGTTACTTGCGGAGCGTATCTGAAGCAACATTCCGCTTGACTTGCTCCTTTGCGCGACTTCGCCATTAACCCTCCGTAACTGATGGTGGATTTATTGGACCCAACTCAAATATAAATCTTTTCACCAAAATTTCGAATAATTACATTTTTGTTATGTCTGCGAACTTATTCTCTTATTAAAATAACTCAATACTTCTTCTCTTTTTATACGAGTTATGTAATTTTGCCATTTTGCCTTTTTGAAATTAATTATTGCCTCTTTTAATAAACACAGTTGAATGGGTCTTACAGATCCAGCATCAGTAACTGCATTATATATTTGAATATCGATTCTGGAGAATTAAATGTCATATCATACGTGTACTGAAAGCGATATGTTGATGATTTTTTAAGTTGAAATGCGAGAAAAGGACACAATTAAATTTATAATGAGAATTACATCGAGAATTCATGTATCTAATTTAGAAATATTTTTAATCATTTTTATAGGCCGCCACTTTTCCTACTCAATATGTCATTAATTTAACTAAAACAATGGAGTTAAACAATTGAAGAAAAATATATTAAATGCTATTTACTTTAAAACTAACCAATTTAACCAGTTAAAAAGTTAGACATAATAATTTTTTTTTATCACATGCTTTGTATTAAAATAATTCACACACACTTGAAAATTAAAAAGAACAAATGAAATTTAGGGAATTTGTTGAAATTTGATCCTTTCAGTGTTTAATATTCAATAGTGTGATAAAACTGAAAAATGGAGAATTCTAATAGGCAAATTATGATAGTATCATTTATTTGTTAATCGTTTATCATGTAATTGTTAGCAAACAACTTGACTTAACTCCTCACGTTAAAAGTCAATGGAACTAAAGTGAAGTTTTTCACAAACGCAAAGGATACCGATTGGGATAGTACTATTTTATTTGTGGGTCATTTATTCCACGACTTTGCAACCGGACATTTGGACCAGGCTTGAGGCAGACCGAGACGAATGAATGCGCGAAGCGCATTCCGGATCGGACGGCGACCACGTCCAACTGCACTCCTTCCCCTTCTACCCATCTCGTTCTCTTCCTCGGGCTTTTTCTCTTCATCCCTCTGTCCTCATCTTGTCCTTTTTTTTTCTCGTCACCTCTTGCACTCCGTTCTGCCAGTATTTTTACCCACGGTTATTCACCCTCTTATCTGTAGACGCTTGACGGTTATCCACCTGTACTGTAACCATCGGTTTTTACACCAATCGCGCGCGATTTTATCGCGCAGGCTTCTGAAAGTTCTGAATATTATGCGAAATTTACACGCGAATGGTGCAGAAGAGCTTTTAGGATGACGGCTTTATTTAAAAATCGGATTTAAAATCAAGATCTTAGTAGTCGAATTGGTGGTTTATTTGAATTTCTTTTGCAATTAAATCTCCCACTGTAAACACCGAACTCTACAAGTATGCTAACGATCACTAAGATTCCCGGTATTGACCTACTTACTCTCCTCAACGGTTTTACATCGAGAACGCGTTCGCTTTCTTTACTGCTGCATCTGTTGATAGTTTAATAAACACCGTCGCAAAATACAGCCAGGCATTTGCCATAAGTGCCATAGTTTAAAATGCACATCGTTCTTTAACTAGGGAAGGAACTGTCGTTCCCAAGGAAGAAACTTCACGGATGACAAATGAACCGTATTTCCGTGGACTCTTCGAAGAGCTAATTATATACATATGTAGGATGTACGCTAAATCGATTTTCTCGATAGTCAGAAATCTATGTCAGAAAGCTTTCAGCCAAACGCAATGATATATGATGTTGAAAAGCCGAGAATTTCTCTTTACTTTTGTAGGGAAATTTATTCTTCTAATTAAGTGTCAATTTTTTTTTAATTAGCTATATTAATTATGGAATTTCGTAAATAGATCAAGTCTGTCACGTGTAAAAATTACATCTAATCTAATCTATAGATTTTTTTAAGTAGAATTTCAGATGTTTTGTGAAAGTCCTCTTTTCTTCTTTTATTTGATAATTCTAATTTCTATTACTGAATCTTTTTATAATAAGCCATTACCTAAGCTTTAAGTTTTAAGCCATAAGGCCAGTCACAGTCGAATATGAGAAGAATAATCAACCGTGATTGGTCCATTTTTTACGGTCTAAGACTTAAAGCTTAGGTAGGTAACGGCTTATTGTAGAAAACCCATAAAATTCTCGCATGTTTCTGCAAACTTATTTAACTTTCGTCTTGTATGTGCTTGTCAAAAATTTTACGTCGACATTCCACGAACATAAAACAAACGAATCGACTCATTTCGCGAATATAGAAACGATGATGTGATCTTGCTGAAAAAATTGAAGGTTACATGCTTAAGCTTTGTCTCGTAAGCGCGTAATATATTGTTCATTTACATCCACCTTTTCCCAAGTATTTAAAAGAGAAACGATAATCGAGTGACAACGAAATTCTATTCTCGTTTCATCGGATACTTTTTTTTTATTTTCTTGTCTTTTGATATCGCGCGGTTACGTAACGTATGACTTATTTTTACATTCTTTTTTTTTTCCGATGATCACCGAATTTGCGGTCAATAAGTATGAAACCGTCGGTTCTCGTGGGCGTTGACAATCGCATGATCGCGGGATGGATCGCCCGAGTCGGACAAGACGATCGATAAATCTTGATCTAAATTTATCTTCCTCGCGAGAACATGTTGCTCGTAATCCACGTTGCTTTTTTCGATTTATGGCCAGCGCCTTCCAGTTACAGCTTTACAGCTTCGCGCTATTGCGTAAACACACATTATTGTACGCTATTTTGTAAATTCATGGCAATTATTCAGCCACTATAGTGATCGTTGTAGCGTTCTCGAAGGTTTTGTCTTGACTAAAAATCTTGTAACACAGCCTGGCCACGAACGAATTCGTCAAAATCATACGAGAAAAATGTATACGTATTATCTCGCTCTAAGGGACTGCGCAGAATAAAAGGAATGGTGAATATGGAACAGAGAAGAGAGAGTAAGAAACAGGAAATAGGGAAAAGAATAAAAGAAGAAAAATATCGTTAAGGAACAGAACTATTCTTGCGTTAACATTAACGTTTGATACTGAATTATCTATTCCGTTTCCTGTTCTCTATTCTTTTTATTCTGTTCAGTTTCTAACTTTATACTGTCTCACTTTACACATAAAATGTAATAATATACATTTACGTATATGCAATGTAAACAATCTATGAATCACCGAAGCCATCTTCTTCGTCATGAATTTATAAAGTTTCTATCTCATTTATATATTTTCATTTATCAACACTACAGTTATCTGATTTATAATAATTTTGCATTGCTTGTATTGCCTACATGAAAAAAATTCGTGTTTACGTAAAAATTCCATGTAAACATAATAATCTTGAAATATACAGCACACTCTGCTCTAAAGATCATCGATATTTTGGTTGTGAATTTTGGTAGATAAATTTAAATTTGCAAAAATAAGTAAAATACAACACTTTTGTGATAAAAATTCGTTGTTGAAGTCTTGACAAGTACCTACTATATATTAGAATTTTTTAGATTTTTATATTACAATACAATCCGGAACAACAAAAAATTTCTATTTTTCAAAGATCCCTGTTGCCGATGAAAGAGTTAAAAGAGATAAAAATTCCTGTTGTCGGCGAAATTAAGATTAAAGAGTGAAACAATTTATATACACAGATATACATATTTTTTTTCTCATAGGATTCTGACAAAATCGTAGCCAGATTCTGTTCTATAGGATCTCTAGTCTGGACATGTCTGACTATGCAGTTTAATTTTCGGACGGCGTGTCGGCGTAAGTCTAATCTCACTACGGCATAAAAATGATTCGTAGATACGCGAATGGCTCATAAACATCGGTTCGACCAGCTGTCGATTGAAAAACATCGGCTATATTTAAGTCTGACTGCGTTGGGCATCTCCTATGGCCAGTCTTGACAATAGATCGAACACAAATTCATTCCGGTCAATGCTTATACGGGATGTGTGCGTATAATCGGAACACAGATGTGATTAATCGTTTCCTAAATCCGACGCTCGAACCCGGCCGGCGAAGCAGTCAATAGCAGAGCCAGGAAAGAATGCCGCGTCCAAATATTATGAAAGTAGGTCTAAGAATTTCGGGCCATTGACGGGCGGCGCTGCCGCCCACGTCAGCATAGATTTAAATGGCTTTTAAAGATCAACTCTTTTAAGCGACTTCGCGCGGATTTACTGTGTAAACGTTATAAATCTAGGCTAACCTAGGCGAGGGCGAAATTACATACGTGCGCTAACAGGTGGACCGTGCATCAATTTTATCCGCTTGCCGTCATTATTATCGCCGCCAGTCGTTTACCGTCACGATTGTCACAGTTTTTTGTGGACGAAAAAGTTCGTTATAGATCCCGTCCAGCGTGCAGAGCCGACCTTCGCAGGATTCGCGATGGATTGGTTCGCGGGATGAGAATTTGGCAGGTCGCGGGCTCTGGACGACTCTTACGATTATTTATCGGCACGGTATGCGCGAAACGTGGGCGGATGGTCCCCTCGCCCGCTCCACCTCTTTTCCGTTTTCTGGCCGGACTCCAAACGGCAGCGACACTCTTACACCTATGGATTTATTTCTCGTACGACGGCCGGGTTATATGTACGTGTTAACGCGTCTACCATACTGACGCCTCTGAGTGGAAGTCTTACGTGCCTAACGCCTACGCATACACGCGCGGTTACAGGCTTACGCGTTACGTCGTCGCGATTACGTGTATCTTTCGCGGATCGCGCATCGCGCATCGCGTTTGCAAACTCTCGGATCCACACTCGCACCGTTAACAGAAGTGCACTAAGTATGTTAAGGTCTCCACTCGATATCGTCTAGAAACGATAATGAAAATATGCAAAGCTACGTTAAATACTTGCGCGTAAAAATAACGCATTTAATAAATGGTTCTTCTATTGCTGGTATATATTATTCATTCAGTTACATCAATTTTAATCCTTGAAACTTTTCAAGTGCCTTTTCATCACACATATAAATTAAGTTACACACAGATTTATTATCAGCTGTTGTGTTACAAATTTTGAGAGTTAACAATATATTTTATTTTCAATCCCAAGTATCTTTTTTATTAGATTATTTATTTATATGTATTAAATTCTCTAAAATTTTTCATGTAAAAGCATGTAAATGGAAATAAAGTATAAAAGAGAAAAGAAATGCTCGGCGACTATAAAAATAATCCTCCGCCAGCAACTAAAGACATATTGGTAGATTAAATCTGCAAAAACAAATAAAATGTAATCCGATTTATATGATGATGTGCGAAAACTTGTTAAAATTTTCGCAAGTATACCAGAATTTTTTTTAGATTTTTATATAATTCGGAACAATAAAAAATTTACTTTGTTTCTCGAAGACCTCTATCGCTAATGGAAGAGTTAAAATTCATGTTGCTGGTGGAAGGTTAAAAATAAAATGAATCGATGGCCTGAAATGAACTAGATGCTATAAAGTGACCAGCGCTAAAACGTATCTGTTTTTTTTCTACATTATACAACAATACTTTTCTCTTCGATTCTGACAGCAAGAGCTATGCCTTGAGCTTGCTATTTCCGTCGCGATTAGGCTTGTTTATGACAGTGGAATAGAATGAGAGTAATCTCGAAGTATGACGTTAGGGTCGGGGTATATATTTAACGGTGTACGCCGATTGATTCCGATAGAGTAACGTAATATCCGCCGTCTTCCTTTCCCCGTAATCTTTTCCGCCTCCCGCCTTTGGGTGCACACGCGCCGCGTTCTTCTGTTGCTCTTGGCAGATACAAGCCTGGTTTACGCCGTAACAGCTGTGCGCGCACGCACTTTGCTCGCGCAAAACATCGCTAATGGACCGACAATCCCGAATCCAGTCGGCTTAAGCGTATATATATGTATTGTATATAGTATGCGCTTTATCTACACGCACTTTCCTCGTATTTTTCTCGTCTCTTTCTCGTCTCTGAGATTATTGTTGACGTATGAAAATAATATGTGAAATTGAACAAAAAATCTGCACTTTAACTCCGTATTATTTGAATGTTAGATGGTTATTCTCTCATGCATCGTAAAATGTTATTAGTAGTAATTTTACATTATTTTTGTGTAACGCTACACTGAGAGGAAAATAATGGTTGCAGTTGCCATAATTTAACCTTTAGAGGACGGGAATCCATTTTTGTTAAATCTCACAGCATTTTCTTAAGTAAGATTTGTTATTTCATACCTTTTTGTATTTCTTACCTCAAAATATTTTAAGCTTTCTCATCCTGTAAAACTTAAAACTGTACTTTATAGTAATTTTCTCTGTCATCTGTATATATTTCTTGCGTGCATTATAAATATAATTATTATTAGTAACATTATAGCAATAATAAAACTAAAAAAATGGAGCTCTTAATCGTAATTTATTTTACCGTACAATTATAGTCACGAATACCAAACACTTTTCTCTCAGTGTGGTAGAGACAGATTATTCCAATATCACTTGTTTTAAAACATCGTAAAAACTAAAGTCATTAAAACTAGTGGTCATTATTGAAATAAAAATCAGTATTGTGATTGAAACTATACGCGTAAACACTTCTCGTCTTAACCACATGGATTCCAACAGGAAATCACCGTGGAATAATAAGAAGAATGGAAACGTCGACGTGCGAAACACACTTTCTTATCTATAAGCTATAGCTCCGTTTTCCGCAATTCGGCACGTTCGATTTTGTCATTGGGACCCGAACGTTTTCGCGCGCGCTGTGAATGGTATCGCGCGGCGTGAATCATCGTATTTATTACGCACGCCAATGAAATTCGGCGACGGCCCAATATATAGATATGCCTGCGTACGTGCAATGCGATATACGCGCGCATATGTGCGCGCACCCGATGTGCCGAAGCTAAACATTCCGCGGAGCGTTCACCCTGGCATTGCTGTAAAAATAAACGGATCACCAACGCTGCACACCCGCCTCGTCTCCGCAGAGGTCCCTGTTTCATTTACGATACCACTGAACCGATGGTGACGTCGCCCGCCTCTTCCTATCTTCTCGCGGCTTCCTCAGATCAGCGGATGACCTTCGTGGCTGACCGACGTCTCGACGGAAGCTAGGAGAGCGTCCTCTGCATCACAAGACGAAATCATCGTTTACACCATGACTGTCTAAACTCGGTTCAAGAGATAATTCTTGAAATCTAAACCTCGAATCACCGAGAAATCTTAGACTCCTCCGTTTTTTCGTTTTCAACAAGTCCCTCTGTAGCTAGCGGGAAATGCGCGAAAAGTTCCGCCGAGTGAGAGATCTGGCAATCCTTTAGTATTTTCCGCGAAGTATAAGCGAAGGAAAGAATACGCTTTCGCGCGAATACGTGCCAAGTGAGTCAGTGAGTTGGATGGTGCACGAAATTAGATAGCGTAGCTATTACGCGCGACCACCGGCGACGTCCGGCTGCTCCCGTTCAATTTGCATCATTGGAATGTACCTGATGTTGATTCAGCGGTTCGACGCGAAGTGTTCTTACGACGTACGGTCGCACCTATTACATTGTCGTCCCGCGTTAATCGAGGCTGTCGGTGATTTTTCGGCGGCTCGACCTTTTGCAAATTGCGCGTACTTGTCGAAAGATGCTGCGGTAGCCGTTTGGGCTGGACGTCGCCGTTGTCCTATCGTCATATATCACTCGCTATACTTAGAACAGAACGAGTGCCTTTTGCAGCGGACGAGAGTGCCAAAGACTCATCACGTTAATTCATGTTGCTGCAAAGTTCTTTTGCCAGTAAATCAGACAGAAAACATTCACGATCTTAAACGTATCGTAGAGAAGGAGGAAGCAGTAAAATTTCAAGTCTCTCAATTAAGAAACAAATGCATTCCACAGAAAAAATTGTCCACGGTAAAATTGCGAAATTTTATTTTGTCTTCATTTACTGATGTCTAATTAGGTAAAGTCAAATAAAATTGAGCAGACATTAATCTCATGCTTGACAATATTTTTAATATTTCAAATTTCACAAGTACGTAAGACAAAACATATTTAAATGGATTTGGATCGTAAACATCAAGAATTAGAAGCCTTCTGGCACCATTTTGACGAAACACCCTATATACACACACACACACACACACACACATATATATATATATAATATAATGTGTATATATATATACACACCTAATAATGAAAGTTCACGAATGGAACAACAACAGAATCCGAGATGAAAAACGATGATTAGACGAGATATGACGACACTTGGCATGGACTTGGCGAGGAGTCTAGGAAACGACGCGGCTGTTGTAGGCCCTTAATGAGCCCAACGTGAGATCAGTCCAGCCTCTTTAACTCCGTTGCTTCTGTCAACCGTCTCTGTCCGCTAAGAACTTTCACTGTCTTCTTCTTCTTCTACTCGTCCTCCTCGTCTCCTCCTCCGCCTCTCTACTCTCGCAGCACGTCGTCCGGAGGATGACCTGGATGGTACCCAAACGAAATACCACCTTCACTGCTTCCTTTTTCATGAGCCATTTTGGAGAAACGGTTGTCGCTCCAGCTTTCTTGGATTATATCGCTTTAGGACTACCGGGCGGTGATGATGCAACCTCATTTTCACCCGCCGAAACGCAAAACCGTAGTGCATAACTGACTTTTCAATTTTTTTTTTTTTTTACGAAACTTTTACGATGACTTTTTCAAAACAAAAATGTCAACTTTAATTAAGAAACACTTTGTATAAATGATGATACTTATAAGAATATGCCTAGACATGCATTGTAGCAAACTTTAGTTTTAACTCTTCAATCTTTCTTTTATTTAAAATACGTACAATATATACGTCAAAGAATTCAGGAAGTAATTTTTTAACCGTTCGAAAATACGCGTGGTGAATTGGCGACCGACCACACGGTTACAACCGTGCCAGAAAGATGATTGAATAACCTTACGTTCTACACCGGTAATTCTGTTGAAAGGATCGACGTCAGTGCCATTGAGTGCTATCGAGTGCCAATGAACTGATCTCTCCTGATATCTACGTAATCATTAGTCTCGAAGGTTGACGTACTCCTGAACATCACAACGGGCACTTTTGATCTACTACGATGTCTGTCGTAAAATCGTATGACAGATTAATTGAACGTTAGACAATACGCACGATTTTGCGGGGATCTGGCACGTATTTTGGCGATACCCTTTCCGATTATCTACTTCCTGTTAGCGTCATTGTATGATCGCTAGTGAGCGGTAAACTGTAGCGACGAATTGGCTGCCTTCCGGGCTGCGTTCTAAGTCGAGTTGGTCGACTTAGACACGAAAGTCGTTTGCCATCTCGACGAACGGAGACGGCCAATTTTCGCGACAAATATTTTCAGGTATTTTTACGCGGATTAGGCTAGGTAGAAATAAGTGGATGGATGACAGAAATATGCGTTGGAGAATATTTAGAGCGTGTATATATAAAATATCTGAGAGGATACGCGAATTACCGGATGCCGATAATTAGAAGGCATATGGAATACTTCCTTTTGGAAGTTTCGCCGTTTACGAGTTCTCGGCGATAATTTGAAACTAGAAATGTCTCTTAAGATTCTATTTCACGCTGCCGTGTCTTAAAAATATTCTTTAATTTCAAACGACGTTAGCTTTAAAATAAAGATTCTGATAAAAAATGTATTCTATATATTAACCTAAGTATATATTATAATTTTTTAGCTATATATTTTAAAAGATTGCCACTTAATAGTTGTGCTGAGGTATAACTATCTAGCGCTTATCAATTAGAAAGCTCCATGAAATAAAAGAAATAAACGGATCCTGAATATTCATGTACCTTGTGCCCCGCTTTGTCAAAAGTGCGACGTGGGATAACTTGTAAATGTTCATTAAATAAAACCATATTTCGCATTTCATAACTTATGAAAGCACCAACGCAGTTGAACGTCGCCCACGTTCATTGAGCGTCGCTCATAATTCTTTGTTATTCTGCGTTCCTTTAACGTGGTCTTTAATATTTCGGAGAGTACGACGCACGTTTGTCTTTGACACTCCCGCGCAATGTTACTTATTATATCGCAAGGTAAAAATGTCAAGTACCATTATAGTCAGGGCGAATGAGAAGTGTGTATGACACGTCTGTCATGATATTCTGGCAAATCGTGAACTGAGGCGCCGCGAGATAAACAAGTTTATCGAGCCGTAGCATAGCGTTGCTCCTAGAAAATTAGACGACGAGGTATATTCCTGTCACGCAGATATATCCTCCCTCGCACTGCCCTACGACAATTCTCTGATTTGCTCGAGACTTTCGCTAAATTTACTCCGTGCAATAAGTCCGCGGAAACATGGGACAATTATTTGCGTAATTAATAACACTATTTCTTGATCTCACATTTAGAAGTTTATTAAGTTTTGGCATTAAAAAAAATACATCTTTTATGGTATCACAAAAGCATAGAAAAAAAAGTTCTTGCGTGAGAGAAAGAGGGGAAAGAATAAAATATTGGTTGCATTCAGCAGGAAAAAACAACTTTGCAACTGTTGTAAGATTTTTTTTATATGTTTCATTTTTATACTATTTAGATCTAGTAAGGAATTAGCGGCAAGAATTAATCATATTAAAGAATCTTACGACAATTGTTTTTTTTCTACAGAACGCAGCCATTTAACTTTCATAAATTGCGTTCAGTAGAAAAAACAACTTTGTAAATGTTGTAAGATTTAATGTTTACATATTTAGATCCAGTGAGGAACTAAAGGCAAGATCAATTGTATATTAAAGAATTTCACAACAGTTGCAAGGCTGCTTTTCCTGCTGAACGCAGCCTCATGAACTCTTTCTAAATATAATTTTATTATCATGACATTCTATACAAAATTTAACTGAAGAATGTACAATTTTTATACTTTCAACATTGCTTTTTCAATTAATTTCCACCCTATATTCGAAATATTTATAATCTTGTAAAAAAACCGGGTATAGAGTCAGTCGTGGGCCGTAACATCCGTCCGATTTCATTAAAAGCCGCCCCGTGTGTCTTAACTTGGCTCTCGACTACATTGTTGCTACGAGTTGGCCTAATTTCGAAAGGCGCCGATGTACAAGTTGGCACTAAGTCCATCGCGTGATAATGTTGAAAAGCGTCTAAATTCTCGCGTAGTCCGCGACAATTTTAAGATGGCATTTTCTCGAATAAGCTCGTACTTCATGCGTTTTGTGGGAAGATTATGACAAGGCGGCGGTGCGAGCGTCGCGCGTAATTAACCCGGGTTGTTTCATCGGGGTGTTTTTTTTTGGGGGAGAGGCATTCAAATTCGGAGGCGAGTTGACGCGTGACGCTACGCGTATGTATCGCGATACCGATATAAGTCGAGCTTGGTTTCGAAATCCAGCGATTCAACGTGGCAATTCGGGCATCTTTATGCGACGTTCACGAATTACTGAAACACACCACCCACGTGCGAGCGCCTGATCCGCTCCAACTCCGACGAAAAACGGGAATTTGTCTCGTCGCTCTCCGCGCGCGGCCGCGGTTTACGTGCGAGTAGCCGCAAACGCACGATTGATGTCTTGCGCGTTTTATTCGATTTCGCGCGCAGATGGTCTGCCGATTAATCAGCAAGAAAATATAAACCCCGCGTCACGCCGAGTTTACTACGCTTTTAGGAGATGGTCTAATGGCGGCAGCGCGCAGAGGACCCCTTCGACATTTCACCTACGCGTGAAAAAGCGCGATCTCTGGCCAGCTTCTCGCGCGCGGCGGATCGTCAACCGATGAGCTGGTACCTCCGGAAACAACAACAGATATTTCGAACTTGAGGTCATTTCGTTTGCGATGCACTCGGGCGAACGTGGGTGGGTCGCGTTGGACGCGTATTATATATTCGAATTCGGAGTATACCGAGCATCAAGTTCAAGAACGGGCTCTAAAATGGAAACTCTGACGTCGGACGCAACTTTTCACGTTTGCGTAACCGGAAGTCGTATGCGCGATCGAATGGTGATTTATCGCTCTTGAATGTGCACAAACGGCGCAGAAAAAATCTCGCGAAGATTTGCGTGTAAAAAAAAATTGAAAATCTCGTCCTCCCGCGTTTATTTCCTCTCGACGAAATATTTGTAATCGGTTCGACTTTGCCCGTTGAATTAGGTTTTTTTGATTGCAATTGCAAAAGCTGCTTATCTCGCTCGAGCCGAAAGCCTTGGCGAATATTTCACGTTCGGTGCGAGCGGCCGCAAGCTAGAGCCGCTTGCTTGTCCTTGCATTACGGATATTTCCGTCCAAAGTATTAGCCGGTATAAAGGCAGAAGGTCTCCCCTTTGCCATTCCCGGCATGGCCAGACGTTGGCAAACGCTATGTAAAGCGTCCGAGCTACGCCTTTCTGCCCCTTTTGTGCCCCTTTAAACGCCGGCAACGAATAATGTCCCTTTTTCGGCACCCAATGTACGCGGTAATACTTTGCTTTGTATTTACTTATTGCTACATATATGTAAGTTCACGAACGATGATGGATTTATATGTTTTTATGTTTATCTTCTAATGAATCGATATACTTAGTCCGGAAATTTGCATTTCTGATAACAGGTAATTATTTTTGTTATCAAAGAAGAAAGATACATGAAGAATTATAAAGATGAAATATAATAATTGTATAATATTACGTCAAGGTTCAATAATTTCTCATTCCAATGCCCATCAATTTTATCAATATTTTCGAGACTAGTATATTTTATATCATTATAAACTATTATATAATATAATTAATATAAAAAGATTCTAATTATTAGATTAACAAAAAAGATCGACAAAAAGAGAAATAAAAGTAGCTAATAAAAGCTATGAAACTGTTAAAATACTACACAAGTATTACAATTGCAATCGTAAATGTTTGGATTATAGTTTCGGTTTTCTTCAGTGCAAAAAAAAAAAGAACATAGAAAATATTTATGTATTTCTCTTTTGTACTGAAGACTACTTATTAGTATTTTTTCCCTTAATTAGAAAAATAGATTTTTACTTGTCCAGCGCGGGTTTGAAGAAAACGACAATCGTTTCGTTTATTTTCTCTCCCTTAGCTAGAGAATTTACTCGGTGCATTCGCGATTACGAGCCTTTCCAGGGCTTAAACCTGTTTTAGATTGCAGTTAAGACAGTTAAATATACGTTAGCATTAGACATCCCATTGGCGAGTGTGTACGTGCGTCTTAATGTTTGCATTACCGTGCTATATGACGCCGAGTTAATGAGTACGTGTGCAGAACGCGAGCTCACCTGTCCTCTTTACTCTTTGCTCGATTCTTTCGCGTTCGAGTTCGCTATAATCGCCCTCGCGAGTTCCTCTTGGAAATCGTTTACTAACACGCGTTTACAGTTTCAGCAGCACCTCGAATCGGTGATAAAATCGTTAAAGTATTTCGCAATTATGACAGGCATGCAAGCGTAAATCGATGAACTGGTGGATTCAGCCATATATATAACGTCAGAAGCAGGAAAGTTTCCTTTTTATAAGCCCTATAATATAGAGTGCGAAATAATGAACAAAAAATATCTAAAAGTTTGAAATTTGAGAAATAAACTTTTTGATGTGAGATGATATGTAATTTAAAGCTTGGGAAAAAAATAATTATTATTTCTAGTTCTCTGAATCAGCTGACATATCAAAATGGAGAAGAATAAGTCAGTTGATATCTTTTCTCTAAACATAATTTTTTTCTAATAAACAATGATTCATAATTCATGCTTTTATTTCAGACTTGAACCTAAGTAGAAAAATATCTCGGAAAAACTGGCCAGAAGCTGATCAATTTTTAATTTACTGGACAATAATTATTCAGAAAGTGATCGCGAAATCTTGATTAAATAAAACTATATACATAGAAAAAAGAATTTTGTTGAAGTATCTAAAAATTTATCTAGATAATAATTTTATTGGACCATCGAAATAACGCAGCACTCAAGCATAATAAGTAATCCTAGAGAAATTTTGCATTTTAGCAACTTGAACATTTTATAAAATAATAATTTTGGTGACTTAACAAAATTATTTTTAGATATTATATGTGTCTAGTGAAATTTTTAAATTTTCGCAAAACCATTCTTTCTGTGCAGCAGCAATTAATAAGAAACTAGTCAGATTAAAATTAGTCAGTAAATGATAGGATGTTTGTAGTATAGATATTTACAATTATGTAGATTTTTCGAGCGTCTCTCGTGCACGCAGTAAAATTGGTTCTACATTAGTTGTAAGCCGATCGCAAGTTTGTTGCGACAGCAACAATCTGAAGTGTCAATTTAAAAATTGGCTGTCGCAACAAGCTTGCGAGCGACTCGCGCGACTAATGTAGAATCAGCTCTACATGTAAAATAAAATGTGTGCGTGAGTATAGTCGTGGTTTCGCTCGTTAAACAGTGATCGATCGATCATTCACAAAGTAATTCGAGGGCTATTAAGTGCATTATCGAGCGTTGCGGAACAAACATCAACTGAACGAGGTCCTTCCCTCGTTCCCTCGCAACCGAGACGAGGCGAGAGCGTGCAAAATTGGGCGAGGCGGAGAGTGTGAAGGTATGTGTGAAGATATTTCCTTCGAAGGGGCTTCTTTCCCTGCCGAAAGTAATTTTCTCGCCGTCGCAGCGGCGTCGACAGCGACGGCGCGTAATCGCGTGTACGAATTTCAGTTACAGAAAACGGGTCCGTCGCCGCGAACCGGACGGTAGTCTTTCTTCCCCGGTGATGATCCTTCGTTTCATCGCGATTATTATTTTGCACCGTTACCTCACGGGAGCACCATTGGACACGCGGGTATATTTACGTTTATAATTGCGAGCAGTATATACGTTTTTACCGTTAAAAATAATCGGACACTGCGCTGCTGGTATCCGGCGATTATTAATTATCCGACGGTGGGTTTTCATCGAGCGTCTGCAAAGTGCAACGTGAAAAAAAAAAACGAAAAAAAAAAAAAGAAAACCGAGCATCATACGTCTCGTATGCAAATTTTGTGGGTATATACGGAGGCGCGGCCGCGGCCGCACCGTAATCACGCGAGCAAACCGCGCGCCGGGACAACTTTTTGGTGCAAAGTGCAAACGACTCTACCGACTACTTATACACTCGTTCGTTGCCGATCGATGTGTAAACGACTCCTGGCAGCGGCCAGTTAAGACATTATCCCGACGGCGCTTTGTAAAAAAACACGCCGTTACGAAACGACGATGGCCGACCGGCTCGCGTCTCATCGACGGACGTAAATTTGTACTTTCTTATCGGATCGCCCCGAATTCGTTTCGTCGCCTGTATCGAGCGGAATTACGGGCGCGACTTACGAGTTGATATAGAGGAAACAATTTACGAGGCAACGCCCGCCGAGAGCGTGTAACTTTTGAAATAACTTCATACCCTATAAATAAGTGCCGCTCTCTTTTCTCTTTCTCTACCGACTTATCACCTGTAATTTGCGTTCAATGTTATCAACTTAAATTGAGATTCAATCTAAATTCCAAGGATGAACTTTTAAATTACCGATGCATTTCATACTTTTTATTATACTTTTTATACGGAAAGAACAATTTCGTTCAAGTATTTATGAATTTCGGTAGATACAGAAAATCATTTTTCGTCGGATCGTCAAAACATGAATTATTCAGAAAGCTCAAGCATAATGACAGCGCTGTAAAAAGTATCGAATAAGAGAACGAATCCTATTTTTGAAACTTAGTGCTTTATAACATTCATATGAGAGCAGATTTACAAATATATTTTTTAGCTGCGTAAACAGTTTCGACGTTCTAGCTATCGATCTGAGTGTTTTAAATAAATATTTTGCGAAGCCAGCAAAATAATTTTTGAGATCTACGTCTAGTTTAGTCCAAGTTTTAAATACTTAAGGAATACTTTACACGTTCACATGTTTCATACAGCGGAGCTTTCTTTCTACACCAAGGAATTGGCAGATTCATTGCGTTTGCAGTGATTCGATTTTTTTTGCGCGCGCGTAACGCGCAGAGCGGAGCGTGTGAAGAATACCGAGTGAATTTTCGAATTACTACCTACGAATGTTCCTGATTCTTCAGGATCCGAGACGTGATCTCATCTGCATGCTCGGATACGCGTTGGCCCCGGGGAACCCACACGCGTCCGAGGATTATGCACGCGCGTGCGTTCCGATGGGAAAAGGAGAGAGAGAGAGAGAGAGGCGAGAGTGGCGAGAGAGGCGGACGCGGAATGAGAAGGGCAGAAACTCGTGCAAACATTTCACTTTGCGGCTCGCCGTGCTCGCCGCGCGCGCGGAGCGTGGGCTAATATTTTTATTTAACTCCCGTAACGAGATCGCGCTCGTGAAATCTACGGGAATATTTCTTTTCGCGGCGCCATCCCCGCTATTTTTACGCACCAACGCGCCCGCGGATTGTTGTGCGACGCGTGTCGAAGTCACGCGGGCGCGAAAATCCGGGATATGCGTAATTTCAACGCCTTCATGGATTATACCGCCATTTATATGTGAAATTTAACACTGACCGTTCCTTCTCTCGCACTTCCCCTCCGCCCGTCGTTCGATGCAAGAAAGAATATAGAGAATTTAGACTCCCGTAACACATATCGCGCTCTAGGAAAAAATTTATCATTGTTCTGACAGTCGTGGAAACGCACGATGGTATTTTTTCGCACAGCTCCGTTCAGCGAATCGGGTCTCAAATTCAAGAAGATACTTCTTTCTCGCGTAATCTTCCTCCGTTGTTTCTGTTCTCTCGTCGTTAAATTGTTCTCGTGACCGCGAGACAATCTACGGACTTGGAACGGTCCGGGTATAATAATTCAATTTGACGCCTCCTTGAAATTTTATTTATTGGTGCTTCCAGAAATCTCTTTTGCCGAATATTCGTCATCTGACATTTTCATTCGGACACGCTAACCTGGTTTTCATGCCGTCGAATTACGTAATAAATTGAAAAACTTTCGATAAGGAGGAGAAGGAGAAAATATCGGTGCGACTGATAACGCGAGTAAGAGCGATGCGACGTTTTCTCGAACGCATTAATGAAGTCTGGGAATGTATTTTTTTCTTCTCCGACGAACATTTTCACGTCGCGTTTTACGGGCAGCCGTCTGTCGCCGAGCAAAAGATCGATAGACCAACGACAGAATTTAGGTATCCGTGAGAGACGCGATGAAATGTGGCGGACAGGTGGCGTGATAGAAATGGAAGAGTTTCAGATCGACGATTCTTTTTATTCGCCGAAACGCGAATAGGTTCACGAGAAGAGGCTCGACTTTCTCTTATTCATGAAGAAGAAGCTCCGTAATCGCGTAGGGCGTTGATTTCATAAAGCTGTCGTCGCCGTCGCTCTGCCATAACAGAAATCACGGGCGATAGTGGCGGCGGTGGAAAGTAAATATTAAGGCAAGAGAAGAGAAAGGATAAGTCCCGATGCGCCGATAGTTCGGCCGGCTGAGTCATTGTTCATTAATTTTCTTGTTCGCTCCTTTTCGTTCGCTCTCGACCTCTCGCGTTTATCGCACCAAAGTATCTCGCGATGCATTTCACTTATTCGTTTTCAGTTTAATATTATCGTATTTATTTTTACGGAGTATGTATCATATTGTGATACGTATAATTTATGGATGAGTGAACATGTCACCATATTTTATTAACCTTTCGGAGCTGTTGTCAAAATCCGTAACACAGTTACTCATGTTGGGTCTCACTCTGTGTGAGACGAATTGATTTATATTGACTAAGACGTATTAATTAATTTCAAGGAATCAGACTGACGTAACTCGTCGTAAAAAGGATTGTGTGAATAATAAGCTTATTTTCATAATAATGGGTGGGCCTTACATTTAGTGACACAACTCGACAAATATCATTCCATTCTTTCGGTGCATTTCCGTGAGTAACAAAAACAGAATGATATTTGTGTCGATTTGTGTCACTAAAAAGGAATGATATTTATCCACCCAATAATTCACATTTGCAGATGTATATAATAGAACAGAATTGAACGATTTCAATAGACTCACCATCAGCTTCAGAGAGTTATTTTTTTTTTTTCTTATATTTATTTGTTACAGTATCAAATGATAAATATTTAGTAAAAAGGTGAAAGAAAAGCCTGTAATTGAGTCTTCAATTTTTTTTTTAACGATTTTCAGAGCCTTATCTGTTATTAATCGATAAATATTTATTTCCCTGATTTTTTCCAACAACCTCTAATGGTCAGACCTTGTACTTAAAGCTTCCTTGAATTTATCTCTAGATGCTCAATAGCCAATGAAATAATTCGTAGAGCATCTGAAGATAAATTTAAGGATAGGCCTTAA
>NW_017305601.1:168720-196342 GCF_001594115.1 Trachymyrmex septentrionalis | reverse complement strand
CTTCCTTGAATTTATCTCTAGATGCTCAATAGCCAATGAAATAATTCGATAGAGCATCTGAAGATAAATTTAAGGATAGGCCTTAAATATATAAGGCCTGACTGAATACGGGCATAAGTCTTACTGCTTCCCCGATTAGTGATTTGTATCTGTAAAGATCGTCGTACGAATTTGTATCGTGACGAGAAGCGATGGGACGGATGTGGGCAAATGCGAAAGGTGTCGGCAGGGCGAGGAGAAGGACGAGAACTATGGGCAGATGAGGAGACGTTGGTCGCGGTAAGCGCGCCTGGTCCAAATTCCCCCTCGATCCGCCTAGCGAGACCGTTAGGCTAACTTGGGCGTTCTATTTGCGTCTTTGACTTCTTACGTCTCCCTCCCCCTCATCCCCCTCCACCTTGCCTGCCTCCCGTTTTCCTCTTCGGCATCCCTCGGAGAACCCTCCTCGTTCTAGCAACGGCCGGTCAGCAACGCGGTCAAACCTAACCCGAATTACCATTGCTATCGAGCGGAAAGCATCGAAACGTTCCTGAGCTTTCGACTTGCTCCTCTCTCACCTGTACGTAAGCACTCAATCCTTTTGTCAATCGGACCTATGCAATTTACATGCGATGCATTGCTCACAGCAGTGAAAGATGCAGGAAATATTCATGCCTATAAATATCGATGCCTGCTCCCACTAATGTCGATTAACTTTAATTCTCGGTTTAACTTACCGTTTACTTTTTTTTTTTACATTCTTAAAAGATAAAGAGTAAATTGGACCAAGATTAATCTTACAACGGGGAACTTGGAAATAGAGGAAGATGAAGAGTGTTTGAATTGAGAGAGGGATTTAATCTGCTCTACCATTCACTAATTTTAATACGTCCTGAAATTTATTAGATTTCTGTAAAGGATGAATGTGAGACGTGTGTTTTGCGCAGAAATGAATCCACCTGCTGTTATGAACACTCTCAGCACTCGCATGCATCGTATTTATACATACATTATTTATATGAGAATCCTTGAAAATTGCAGTTTTTGAAGAAACGGGACTAACAGCCGGGTAGTTTATAATCTCTGGGAATAAACAAAATACGCGCACAAGGTCACTCGTAGAGGTGCTCGTAATAATGTCAGACGCATGCCCAACGCTGTTTTGTCAACACTCGTGTAAAGTTGGCCCCCAACTTTTGAAAAAGTTAACATTCTGTGGTGCAAACGATAAGTAATCGGATGAGTTAGAAAAAGTTAATATTTTTCAAAAGTTGCGAGGCCTTCACACGGGCTTTCTCAATATACGTAGGTTTAATTAAAGAACTTTTGTAAAAATATGTAAAATGGTTCCATAAGTGGCCTCATAAATGACTCTCAGAAAGGAATGATCAATTGAAAAGCGATCTGCCTTTAACTATAGAAAATATTTATAACAACAAATGGACTTCTAACTACAAAAAACATCTTTTACGCAGAAATCAACAAATCTCTGAGAGTGCAGTGTTGAAATCAAGGTCGAAATTAATGAGCGGTAGTGTACATTGATAGAAACAGTCATAAGTTTGATAGCAGATGTGAATGCAATCAAAGCTCTGAGATCTCATTGCGACTATGCGTCGGAGATTTGATCGATTTAGTTGGCATCATGTTTATTGGTTGAATTCCAACTTCCGATGCGCAGTCACAATACAATCTCGATCTTCGATGTGTCCTCCGAGAGTTAACGCGCGTCTTTATATTGATATTTATCGATCTAGATATCAATAAATTGCCAGGCAGGCCTCGGTGCCAATTTTTTGGTGATTTTACTGTGTGATTATCGTTTTGTCATTGATAAAAGTGTCTTTGATTGTTTACGCGGAGAATATTAGTGACGTTAGCGTTCTACAAGAGTAGACATTTTACAAGCGATCTCTAACGAGCGCGTGCGAATCGACGAGTTCGCGTGCGAAGGCGAAGAGATTTCCCGTGGTGTGGGATTGTTACGAAATAACTGGCACGAAACTGACGATAATGCGCGCGTAAAGAATACAGGTAAAGGACGTATAGCCCCCTCTTTCTTTTTCTCTTCTCTCTCTCTCTCTCTCTCTCTCTCTCTCTCTCTCTCTCTCTCTCTCTCACTCATTCACTTCTCTTTTGTACATGGAGGGAAACGAAATAAGAATAATTTCGTCATGCACAGTCACGTCTATCCAAAATCTGCTCTCTAAATTCTTTGGAATGGAATATCATTCTAAAAAATGAAGATTAAGCCGTCATGAAAAAGAGAGTGGTTTAATGTTCAATCTTTAAGAATGAGATTTCACTCTTCAGAGTGAAATTTTCACTCTAAATTATCTCAACTAAAATTGTGATAGGCTCAACCAGAAAATATTGATTTGTCCATTTTTTAAATTTAACAATTATCAAATTAAATAATTCAATAATCATGAAATTAATTAATTAAATTATCATTACAAATTTAACCGAATCCTTTATGCTATCCTAAATAAAATTTTATGTCATTATTGATTCTTATAATAGAAGGACTAGAAGAATGATTTGATTCCCCTTTCCTCCTAAAAGGATCGATAAGAGTCAATTTGCTCCAAACATATATTTTTTTCGTAAATAATAAATAGAAAGAAATGAAATGTATAGATAATTATATTTATAAACATCTTAACAATAATATTACTAATTTATTGAACATTTAAAATTATCAACTTGCAAATAAAATTATGAAATCTATACAAATGCAATATCGTATACATCTAAGGAAGTTAAATTGGCTATCTCGATCCTTAAAACGATAACGACATTTATATATACGACACTAACTAAAACTAAATATTATTTTACTTTTCTAATTATTACAGAATAGTTATCACTATTATGTTCAATAATATTTATTAAATATCATCAATATTTTTTACCAAACTTTCTTTCAGTATTTGTACAATATGATAATCAGTATGCACAAAGAGTACAGATTTGATTTGGCAAGAATTCGGTCTCTGTCGAAAATAAATTCAATCGATAATCGTCGGTTGCTGATGCAATTTGTAAATTTATAAATTGATTTACACTGATATCAAAGAACGCGTCGCGTATTAAAACGGGGTAACAAGTGAGTTTCTGTCAGGACGTTTCGTTGTCGCGGGCCATTGGCAGCCACCGCGTTATTATTTTAACGTGAATGTTCTGGCGATCGTCACCAAGATAAATAACAACGCTTACGTAACGGACACATAATGATTCCGAGGAGAATGCGTACGTCCGCTCCTAAACGTCCCGTTCCTCTCGACACTTTCGGAGCCCTGTACTTCGGTCGCGAAATAGCTTTCGGCGATTAATCAGTTCGTTAAATGTGGCAACGCGATATTCCGAGCATCACGTAACGCAGTCATTCAGAATTCTCGCTTCGTGCCTTCAATGACAAGCCGCGAAAAAAGGTCGTGTGCCGTCGGTGTCGCTCTCGGTGTCCGGTTAGCGAGTTAGAAAGGCGCATCCTTGGATGCGGTGAAAAACCACAAACCAGCCCAGGGAAGAATTTCTTGAAATCGAGGTGATTCCTATCAAATAGTCCTTGAGCGTGAAATAGAGAGAAACCGCGATCCCTATAATCTTAACCCGGGAATGTTAATTCTATAATGACACGTCGTGAAGATCGCGCGGTCAGCGATTGAACGAAATCGGGACTCGGATCGGGATTTGGATCGGGATTTGGATCGGGCGTGGAGGAATCGCGAAAACACATTCTCTTTTGGATGTATAACGCTCCGAATATAGAGCGGCTATATGTAAAATGAAAGGAATCCGAGACGCGCGATTCGCGAAGATTAATCGAGCGGAACAAAGTGTTCCTGGGGTGCGTAGAGGTAAAACGCAAATAACCGAAAGATGGCGACCACTTATGTACTGTAGTCAAACGTATTTGTGGTTTCACGCTGTTTATCGGTATGCGCGTACCCGCAGTAACCGTTTATCATACCGATGCTCGCTCGCCGGTTCTCTCAAGGGACGATGATAATATTTTATCGCTGATGTTCGCTTTCAAGGATCTTACAGCTAGCTTCGCTCTAGAAAACGAGACGAACGCGCGACGTTCCGTCGCGAATGAATAATGCGCTGTGTATCGCGAACGATACCGATCTCGTTAATGTCGTCGTATACATACAAATGTCGCTATCACTCTGAGAATCAATGAAATTCCATTTAGGATAGCATTGGCAGATAATCGTTAAATTTCTTCGTTAAGTTTCTTTAGCTTTATAAAGTAATATATCTATAATTTATAAAATTATAAAATAATATTTATAATAGTATTTATTAATTTCAAGCGAGATTTAGATTTTGTTTTCATAGTTTAGTTTAAAATTAAATGAGATTTTAGTTTGGCAATGTGCAGTGTGAAGGAACAAGAACCGCAAGGAAAAAATAAAGCATATAAATAATAAATAAGAAAATATGTAATATCCATAATCAATGTTTAAAAAAAAACAACGATATTATTAGTTGCCATACATTCATAAATTCGAGTTACAATCATCAGGAATTTTATCGCAAAATTGGTTTTTAAAATGATATTTGAAGAATGAATATATTATTTCATAAAAATATGTGTAACGTTCTCACACATTAACAAGATGTAATAGACTTATAATCTATAACTGCATTTCTTTCGTAGGTATTCTTTAATACGTCATTTCACTTTTGCCCTCTAAAATTCTCGCACGAGCCGACTACGAAATTTTCTATTTTCGTGTCCAACGAGTTTGTGAACGAATGTTTCTTTTTATTCGGACATTTGTCAACAGGCACGTGGGTATATATACGGGGTCAATATAAGATATGTCAGCCTCTGTTAGAAAAAGCACTATTGGATTTATCGTAGAAAAAAAAGAAATAAAATATACAGTGAACAGGAATGGCTTTTCGTCGTTCTGCATGTTTCACAAATTCTTTTCCATGTCGGAAGTCTCATGTTAATGTATTTCATTTTCTATCAACGGATGCAATAAATGCTCTCTAAATTTCTTGGAGTGAAATCGCACTCTAAAAGAATTAAAATATTATCACTTGAAAAAGAGAGTGAAAAATTTGCACTCTTGAATAAGAGTGGCAGATTTTCTTTTTTTCTTTTAGAATAAGATTCACTCCAAAGACAATCTCACTCCTTTTTTGGAATAAATCCCATTCCAATTATTTAAGAGTGTAAATTTTTCACTCTTTTTCAATAGTGACAATATTTTAACCCTTTTGGAATGAGATTTTACTCCAAGAAATTTAGAGAGAAGAATAGTTATATTTTTAATAAAGGAAATAATTGATTGTATTTTATTAATCAACATTTTAAACATGGCAAATGTTCGGCATTATAGAAAATCATTCAAACCAGATAAGAAATACAATTATCTTATGAATTAATATTGGAATTTTCAGCATTATAATTTCTCTTTTTGTAATCGCTAAAGTTTATTAGTTTTTACTCAGTATCTAAAGTCTGTTATAAGATCTATTCTGTTACAAGAAACCAAAGAATCTTATTTTTTATCAAACACGTATGCATTTCAAAAGTACTATTTAGTACCTTTTGCTACGCCCGCATATAGCACTGGCACAAAGCGCACGTCTCTTCTTTTCTATTCCCGTTTCTGTTCACCTGTTACGCAACCAATCCCCAAACGGGGTCTGCACTACCAAACATCTGAAGCACGTTATGCCTAGGACATTCCTTACTACGACACCAAGCTTTTAATGGTCCGTAAAAAATATTTTTGAAAATCTACATTTTTATGCGTACTTATTAAATCTCTTGTGCGATTTCAACTTGTCGACTTGTGCATTTTTGCACACGTCTAATTTGTCTTTGACCTAAAAAATACATAGCTAAATATCCCTAGCCATGCTATATTTCTAGTCGTTCTGTCATTAGCAATTTCCGGAAATATCTTTGGCGCGTTAAGACGTAAAACGGCGTTCCCCGTAAGTGACGTCTGATATATTATATTTTTGCCACTCCGTTTTATGATAATCGTCAAATCACGGTGTGTATTTTATATCATGATACCCGAACAATAATATCCTTAACTCTTATGACGATACAATATAAATATGTCTTTCGTTTCTCTCGTTCTCTTTTTTTTTTTTCTGACGGGTCCGATCATTGTTGATTTTCGAGCACAATCGACTTTTGGTGCATTAAACGTATAATAAGAATCGCAATCGGTGACTTCAGAGGAAAGTACAAAGGTGGTAGAGAGGCGCAATGACGAAGTGGGACAGTGGGCGCTTTGGTGCGAGCTTGTGCTTGTGCGAGTCGGCGAATCGAAGGAGCAAAGGAGCGAGCGCCGTTTAATTCTCGGGTGAGAGAAACGGAGCTCGGTGCGGTTACGACCCTGGGCTTGAAATGAACCGCGAGGAGTCAGCGAATTTTCGAGAGAGCGAGTGCCGAGCTCAATCAGCCCGGCCCGCCGTCGCGGCCGCCATACGGACGTCATTAACTGCCCGTTCGAATATTAATTACCTGGTCAAGTAGCGCGCACTTATCTCGCACTCTGCAATTCCTACCTCCGGGTGCAACCTCCTCTTACGTTCGAATGACATGATTATTAAAGCGGCGCGGCAGCAACTACTAGCTTCGACTATTTCCGTCATTGTTTCATCGATTACGGACAATGAATATTATTTAGACCAGTTGGTTCATTCTATACTTAAAGAGTATAACTTCCTGTCGAAAATTTAAGTAATTTTTTCTTTTTGCATGAAAATATTATAATTTTTACGTGGAAAGAACAATTTTGTTGAAGTATCTAAAAGATCTGAAAGTAATCTTGTTGGACCATCAAAATAATTATGTAGGACGTTCAAGTATTACGAGCAATACTGCCAGAGGTTTTGACATTCTGATAACTCGAGTATCCTACGCGTAATTACTTTGATGGTCCAATATAATTTTTTTCAAATTTGTATCTAGCTAAATTTTTAGACAATTCAACAAAATCGTTTTTTTTTTTGTGCGTGTGTTCTTTAATACACGAAATTATTTTCAGACTTCGATAGAATTTTTTCTGGAGACATAAGATGTTTAATTTGCTTAAAGTGCAACATAATGTAAGAATTATTTTTAATATACTTCTATAGAAGCAAAACGAAAGAGAGAGAGGGAGGGGGAGGGATAAAATAATTGATAACGTTTTCCTGCTTGCATAGATCTTACATTGATTAATTCCGAGGGATAACGTTATAAATGATGCGCTCCTCCGGTCGTACCGGTTTTGCGAATATGAGCGAATATAACGGCGGCCCGTACATTTGCTCCATTTTACCGGCTCTCTGGGGACAAACGAGTAATGGTGCACTCTCGACGTTATTATTATAACGGGAGGCCATTTATTTCAGTTGTTTACTTTGGGCGTTTGCGAACATCTTCTGTCTTTACCTCCTACAAAATTATTTACTTCACAAACTCATCGCTAACATTATGACTGACGACACGAAATCAGCAATCACGGCTGGCTGTTCTACCAACATTTAAAAATATAAATAATGCGGCACCTCGAACAGTAGTACTGTTGACTAAGCTACACTTTGCGATTAATATGAAATGAATACTTATCTCATTTGTAGAGCTCAGCTAACTTGACTGTTTAACATATTATAAAATGTCCATGTGTATATTTATATAGTCGATCCTACAAAACAATATTTTTGTATATTCGACATCAATCGGTAGTTACATAATTTATACCAACATAAAAATTACACTCGTATTTTTAAAAAATATATATTAATTCTATATAATTCTGTATATGTAGAATCAACATAATACATAGAATTAATATATGTCTGCATATTTATAATTCTTCAATACCTATATTTCGAAGTCTGCTTAGTCATCGGTTGGGTACGATAAGGTCTATTCGATTGGTCGCGAGCGGTCGGCTCTTCAGAATTCGCGCGTCAACGCGAATACGCGCGAAATCGAGAAAAAGGCTTGGCACGCCGTTTATTTTTTTGTCCCCTATTCACGTGCCATCGTGACCCCCACATCGATACGAGTGGATGCAACGGGTCAAAGGCAGACTCTCCTGAGGGCGAAACGAGAGGACGAAAGAATGTACGGGGACCAGAGAAAGAAAAAGAGGAGGGGAGGGGGAGGGGGACGAGTCTCGCCCTCGGGACGCAACAATGCGCTTAATGAACCCCGCCCGGCTTATTACCGCCGTATCTCACCGACCGAATACTCGTCTCTCGCTCTTGTTCATTGTTCGATTCTTCCTGATCATAAACTTTTCATTCCCCGCGCGCCGTGAAATCCCGATGTGCGCGACGACGTCGACGACGACGACGACGACGACGACGACGACGACGGGGACGGTGATTCAGCTATGCCCATAATAATGGCTAACGAGCGTGGCGACATGGCGCCCGTCCCCGCCAGCCATATTCGCGAATTCCCGGCCGAATTTTGACGACTTTCGTCACACCGTTGTCGCCGGAATGCCGAGTAATTCACGCCGATATACACGCCGTCTCCGAATGTCGCCGCGACGCAGCCGCATGACATACGATGATTTAACGTCTTGTCGAGAGTGGACCAGTCTCTGCAAGACGAGAGAAATAACTTATATCGAACGTTAGGCTCTCTTTCTCTCTCTTTCTCTCTCTCTCTACCTACCTGCTCACGCCCGCGATTGGTAATTATTTTCCCTCGTTGATGGAGAAATCTGTCGCAGTGCCCTTAATATTACTTCGATCTTTCACATTGCAACCGATATCGCAGAGTTGCGCAATTCATAAATATGTTTCGCTTGTGTGCGAATAAAAATGATATATATTCGATCCATATAAGCCAATCGATTGGGTATATTTTTAAAATAGAGAAAAAAATATTCTTCTTTTAAAGATTCTCCATCTCGCGTGTAAATCACGTTAAAAAAATCGTATATTTCAAGCTTTAAGTATTTATGATCCTTAAATCGCTAATATATTTATGAAGAAACAAGATTTGTATACGTTATCTTAGTAGGTTTAAGAAGAATTTACTTCGAGAACTTTGTTTAATTTTCACCGCAATCTGTTTGAAAAATTGTACGATAAATTTCTATATTAATCTGAAAAGATATCGCTCCCTTCCAAAAAAACGTAATTTTGGAATTATTACCATGAATAAGTTAAATAAATATTACTCTATCAGCCTCATCAAAAGTAAACTAATTTAATATCGTAAAAAAAAATCGTAAAAATTGTCATAATTCAAAAAGGTTTTTTTAAAAGTTGTGTGAAAACGAAGATGATAGAAATGACAATTGATTATGTTAAGAGTATATAATCATGTACTTGACACCTGAGATCTACCGTGTCTCCTAATATTCTTTTTATCGATATTATTCTTCTATCAAATTTAAAAATACTTCTTTCCTCTTCTGAGAAATTTAATATTTTTATCGGTGCATTAAATCTAATTTAATTTGAGAGGATACTTTAATTTAATTGTGTTGCAAGTTGGAAAGTAATCGGTGCTGTGTGTTAAATTCATGTCAAATTATATCCAATTTGAGTGTCCATATGGCGGTCCTGTTCTAACTCAATATTGTTAATTTTTTTAAATTAATAAATACAATCTAGGGCAAGTAGGAGTCTAACATATAAATTTACATTCAACAACCAAGAAATTACAAATTTGAAGATATTATATACTAATCGATTATAATTGATTAGTATGTAATATCTTCAACTTTATATGTTAGACTCTTGCCCTAGATTGTATTTATTATTTATTTATATAAAGAGTCCTTTATTATTATTAATTTTTTTTAATTGTATCGCTTTGGAAGTAAAGGAGCAAATATATATGGCTTTTGATGCAGCCGAATAATAATTAACTTAACATCGATCGTTACGAATGAAGCAACAGTTATGCGTGTTTACCGAACGGGCAGAAGGGGAGGGCATTTTGGAAGGCAGACAAAAGTGGAGGCTCGTCCAATTGTGTCACCCATCTCGAGACTTTCGCCGGACACGGGGATGAGGCGCGGGCTTTACCTCGACGTAGATGAGGAACGATTCATGGGCCGAGGGGAATAGTGCCAAGAAACCAATCAGCCACCTCGCCCAGCTATTTCGTTTATGCGAACGCGCTCCGGAGAGGAGTGAGAAAAGAGGAGAGAGAGAGAGAGAGAGAGAGAGAGAGAGAGAGAGAATTCAAGCGTCACGCGTGCCGACAGAAGGCGAGACGGTGTCTGTGAAAATCTCCGCGGGATCTTTCGATCAGTATTTTAACGAGGGAATTATTGGAATAAATGGCTCGCACCGCTTGTCGGATCTTGCACCTATTTCTAACCAGAAAGCACGAACTGCCGTGTCTCGTTTCCTCGCTTTTTGTCTAGACGGAACGACGTAAAGCACGTGAGATAGGACGGCCGAGATATGCGGGAAATCGCTCGTATATCTTGGAATTTATCACGATCGCGCAAAATATTTACAAAATCGTGCAAAACGAATGAGAAGCGTTCTCTCATTCGGATTGATTATATTGAAACGCACAAGAGCCGCCTCTTTACGTAATTTCTGTTTTCTGCAGCGGGCATTGATTCTCTACTGCGTAAATCGCGGACAGCGACGTGGCTTTAAGAAAATTTCGACGGCCTTATGCATACCATTGCAACAATGACAAATAATGATTGATGACTTTGCCCTCTTAAAATTAGGATAGATGGAATTAGAATGACGAAAACAAGATATTTTTTTTCTTATAATTTGACAAATTATTGCAGAATATTTCTTGCTACTAATCTAAAAAACATACTCGATCTTTCTCACTCTCGTACAATCTTCAGTAAAACATCCAGTTTTATTGTGTCAGATTTGCCAGAAATGTGACTGTCAAACTCTGAAACGTATATTTTGAACCGAATGCGTTGTGCTTCTGACATTAATGCACATCATTACACTTGTAACATTTGGAAATTTATTCCTCGAGTGAAAATCGGGTCTCTAATTTATGTCTAATTTCGAGACATACATTTTCTACCGAACGTATCGCGCAATCAAGCTTACGATCACTCATGTAACATGATATTTAATCTTCGGATAAAAATCGGACCTTCGACTTTTACGTATATCCGTGATATCGGAGTTTCGCCATCGAATCGGATGTAAATTATAATGATAAAGTTAAGCTGGGCTGCGTCACTCTTCTCAATGAATTCGGACGGGCGCGAAGTGTCTTGATAGGGAAAGCCGGAGTTCGCTTTACGATTCGCAGCAATCGTAAATCAATATAGCCGAGTGGTCGCGCGCGCGCGCACCCGCGATCAGTCGTGATCGCTGCCGGCAGATAACGCGTACCAGTGGTGGATGCGATTTCACGCGTGAGATCGGTACACCTCACACGGAATCCTGCGCACGGAATGCGGCTTTTCTTTTTGCGAGACCGGGCGCGGGCCTCGCCCAAGAAAGAGAGCCGAGGGGAGGCGTGCGGCGCACGCGGGACCCGTCATCCATCCCGGTTCCAGCGATCCCGGCAGCAAAACGCGCGCTCTGCAAAAGTCGATTTGTACCAACCGATTATGCCCAGATATCAATACGACTACTGTCAAGTGACAATCGGCTGTCGCGAGTTCACTTATGCGTTTTATCGCTTCTCGATTTTGTCCACCGGTAATACTTACCTTTTTATCGATTACCTTTTATCGACGCCACAGATTTCGCATAACTACGCTCAGAAAAATATGTAGTAACTGAGCTAGTAAGAATGACACTGGAAGAAAAGATTGGCTGCTGCAGCAAGTTAGATGGTAAAATGTGACGTAGCATTTTTAATTGGCGGCCAATTAAAAAATGGTGTGCCACATTTGACGTATAGTCAAAGTTTTAAATATGGAATCAATATACGTACTTAAATCAACTGTTTTATGATTATTTGTTAACTATAAATTTAGAAACACTTAAAAAAAATTGGACATTTTTGGAACTACTTACTCAGAAATAACTATTTTATAATTATTGCATCTTTGAAATAGTTTAGTCCACACTCCGTGTTATAAAAGTTTAGAAATATTTTTTAACATTTTTTAACATTCCCGGCAATAAACGTAACATTTAAAAAGCGCCTACATTTTTCCCTTTCTGTATTGTACAACTGGGAATGTGGAAGGGAGACCTTGGCCATTTTCTGACTCAAAATTAGTTAGCCTAGATCGCAGATGTAGCGCAACTCAGGTGATAGTCTTCGAACTTGAAGAAAAATAAATAGGCGTACGCGTGTGTGCGTGCGGTGCGAGTGAAAGAATTGTAAGCAAGGCTACGAAAGCCTATTTTCTTCTACGTTCTAGGCTCACGCATGCGCGAGCTCGAGCGGGGTATCGCGTGGGCGTTCGTGCTATAACAACCCGAGTGGGACCGCGCGCACGTGATGGCGCTAGAAGAGAGATACACGAAGGAGGTTGAAGACCATGCGAATGGTGATTGTGCATTAGCGCAAGGAAATCGTTTCCCATGGCCCGCTTGGCTGGGACGCGAGGCAACTCCGGCAACCGCGCAGTTAATCCACGGTGTAATTATAAAAGGAGGAAATCCAGATCATTAAGATTATGGCCGACGTTAAGTTGCACCTTGTGACCGGTACTTTGGCAAAACGTATATATGTGTGCGCGGGGCTTGAATGGCGATGTTGCACGCATCGCGCTGCTGTAGCCGAAAAAAAAAAAAAAGGAGCGTTTCCAATTGCGGACTTAATTTCGTCAGCGCGCAAACGGTTCTTTCTGTAGGATCGTCATCGACGCTGCAAATTTGCCAAGTAATCCAATTGTCATCGCTTTTTTCGACGTTACTTTCGTGATGCTTGTTACAGGAACGAAAATTGAATTCCACCGAAACTGCACCGAATCCAATTTAGTCAGATAACTAACCAAGTGTCTCTTCGTTCGTCGCAATCGGAGAGTGTTGCGGAGGCCCGGACCTCGTCTGGCCACGCAGGAATGTTACCACTTAAACGCGAGAGGAGCCGATAAATTCACGATAAACTCCGCTCCGGTATAATTTATGCGACTTCGGCCGGCACGCTCTGTAACAGTGTTTCGCTCGGGTATGTGCACGTGTACACGCTCGCGAAAGTGGTTCATGGCGCTTGATTTGTATACCCGGTAGGAAGCGCGAAAAAAAACAGCCACCGGCTTAATGCGCTCGGGCGTGCGAACGAGTTCGCGCCGACCGTTCGTATGAATGGAAACTTTACTCGCATGTCGTACGAGCGTTAATTCCCTCGCAATTCGGGCTAATTGACGAGGTTATACGGATCTTTGATAAAAGCGGACGATAACGCTGCATCGTGGATCGTATTTGAAATTGTATCGAACGTCGAATTCATTATTCAATCGTATCATTAACATGCGTCCTCCAAGGCGTCTCCCTTCTTATTTTTAGATCGCGTTAACAGTGTTTCGTCCTGAGCACGTGTATGCGAGCGCGGAAGAGAGTCAGATGCGCACTTCCTCCGATGTTTTGTGTGCATACTGAAAGAAAAGATTGGCTGCTGCAGCAAATTAGATGATAAAATATGGCATAACATTTTTCGCCGGTTCCAACAGCCAATTTTTCGTTGCTACCGCCAATTGTTGGTTGTGTTAGCCTATCCGCAATGTCAGTATAGGATTTCGATTGGCTAACGCAATCAAAAATTCACTGCTGCAGCCAATTAAAAATGCTATGTCATATTTAACCGTCTAATTTGCTGCAGCAACCAATCTTTTCTTTCAGTGCACAGCAGATGGCGGAGAGGAAAAGAGAGCTCGGGCTCGTAAAGCGTTCTACGTGCATCGAATCGTGTTTATTCTGTAAACTTGTTGTTTCTTTCTATCATCGTCCTTCTGCACCCGTCGTCGATGCCCAATCCCACGATTGCATCGACCTCTCGAGCGCGTTCCGTTCCGAGGAATCGATTCTGCTTGGCTTTTCTTGCACGTACGGAGAAACCGCGTAAGATCCGGATGTACTTGGGTTAGATTCCTTATTTTGATCTACTATTGTTTGCCTTCTTTTGATCTGTATTGTTACTACTGTTGTTGTCTACTGTTATATCCAATAAGTTAACGAGAAATATTATTGAACCTACTTATCGTATTTTCTATAATATTCGTATTTCTTTATATTATTTTTTACGAAATAGTACTAGCAATTTAATTTTTTTACATACAATTTGTTGTCATGATTTAATTGTCATAATTGTTCGGTAACAGTTTATTTATTTGCTTTCTATAATGCAGAGGATAATGTTTTACTTGATGGATAATGTTTTACTTGAGGATAATGTGTAACTTGATTGAAAATTGTGGACTGGCTATACAGACTTTTAAGATTCTTATGTCCATTTCATTGTAGATTAATTTTAATCTGGGTTTAACTTACCTTTTATCTTTTTCTAGTTCTAAGAATTAGATACAGATGAAGAGTAAATTAAACCGAGATTAAAGTTAATCTACGTTGAAATGGGATTCATAGAAATGAACGTTAGAAGATTATAATACACTGACGTTTATCTTTTTGTGGATTCCTTTTTTCTTCTTTCAATTCCAGCGATGGAATTTTTGCTCTTTCAATAATTTAGCCTTTCAATGTACGTCACTGGAAATGGATCCAAACCAAGCGACGTAATTTAGAAGGTATCCGCGTTACCGAGAAGTCCGAAGTGTGGACCACGACATTAGAACACGTTAGCGCTACTTTCTTGCGTGAAACAATGTTAACGAAGCGATGTAACCAATATTTCCTCGACCGCTTTCCACGTGATAACAAATTAACCGACGCTGTATGAGATTGATTTGACGTTCGCGTGACGAATATTGCGAGGCATTACCGCTAAAGTGCATTCGAAGCCATTTATGGGATCGAGACACTCGAAAGTCAGGCAATCGCAACGTACTCTCTAAAATCTTTAGAGTGGAATCTAATTCCAAAGAGTGAAATCTTACTCTTAAAAGTTGACAATTCTTATCATTCTTTGTCATTCTTTGTCACTAAGAGAAAAATGTCCAAGTATTGCGAAATAAATGTTACTTTCATTGTGATGGTGAAATATACATTTCTGTAAAATATATTTCATTTTTCTGGAATATATCTCATTGCAAAAAAATAAGATAGATGGCTTATTTGGCTAGGAATAAAATTTTATAAATAAATATTTATTTCAGTGAAATTTCTCGCAAATATACAATATTTTTAGGCATTTTTTTTTTCCTCAGTGTAGAATTAGATTTCATTCCAAAGATTTTAGAGAGTGAGAAATACTCGATTCGGCGTCTAAATAAATAAATAAATTTCAGTTAGTGGAATCTTTAAATAGCGCAACGTGAAATTTTTTTATCGAGCAATAATTCACGTGTGACAATCTTTTATTACACGACAATCATACACGTTACATTGTTACGTATCTCACGTACGCAAATATTTATAATAATTTCGCAAAGGAACAGTCATGTTCTTTTATTATCACGTACGAGAGAAGCGATATTGCGCTGCGAGAGGGACATATTGTGCGTGCGCGTAAACGGCCGGTATTAAAATGCCAGGTTCATGCGGCGTGAGCTCCAAAGGAGTGATATAGATTGCTATCGGTACCGGTACCGAATCGTTCGTATAATTCGCTCGGCGTATTAACGTGCGCGTTTCGAAAGCGTTTCGTATTAATCTCGAGCACAGGAGGTTCGTTTTATGCACCCGCGGTTACGCAAATGGAATCGCGAGATAACGCGCTCGCGATTCTTGGATGCTGGAACGTTTTATCAGCGGATCTTGCATTTGCTCGTGGAGGCGTGAGCAGACGTCGAGCAAACGAGAGTAGACATGGAAAACGAAAGTTATTAGGAGGTAATTGAGGTTAATATAGAAAACTGATTACGCGACGCTTAACGGTGGCGATTAATCGAATAATTCTAAACGAAAGAGTTGATGCGTAAGAAAAAGACAATCGTGAGAAAGTATTATAGAAATTAATATATAATAAAGTTGAATATAAATACAAAAATAATATATCGTAAAACTTAATTAATTATGTAATTAAGCGTATAATATATATACACGTAAAAAATTACATAATATAAAATTTTATAGTGAATTAATGTAACTTTGAAAGTTAAAGAGCGAACATCAGTGACGCTGAATGAATGCAAAGGAAAAAACACGCACATGAAGATGGACCGGCAATTTGGACGCGATCGTTGAACAATAAATTTCCAAGTTTATTCCATTGCACACAGTTGTATCCGATTCATCCGTTATGTAATTTACAGCGTGACCATCTCGTAACGCCGCTAAAGAGTGCGAACCACGCGCGGCGACAAGATTCCGATAATACATACTTGCGGAGACCTCGTAATCGACCGAATTACGTGGTCATCATCTTCGCGTGGGAGGAGCCGAGGAAAGTCTTCAAACAAAGTCTCGGCCGCCACCTATGGTGATTTTCGGGATTATTTTTTAAACAATCGCAGTCGTGCGAGCGAACGATATCTGGCTTGTGTTATTAGCTTTAATCTGACGTCACTATACGCATTCTATGCGTTATCTTTGTTATTGCGCTGCTGCAGATGGAGCATTTCATGGGCCATTCATTCTATTATGTGTGTGCGAAGGCATATTGATGATAAATTTTAAAGGTATAAATATTATCTTTAAAAGATATGTACGAAAAAATACGCAAAATCTTACAAAACTCACTATCTTAAGTTTGATAAATTGTTTGATGAATTTTACATCAATTTTTATTTAACATTTGTGACGCGATTGTCTCTTTTATGCAGCATTTCTTGTTGGACATTTATCATAATAAAATCCTTCAAGGGTTTTTCTTTGAAAAATTGAGAAAATCAAAATTTTCGTGAAAAAAATGTACATATTTGGAATAATATTTGGTACGTCAGTAATATAGAATTTTAGATGTAGTTCCACTCAAAAATATTTCCAGATTGTGCTAACTAAATTTCCGAATCATTCATTCGTGAGTGATTAATAACATCTCACATCTTTGTTTTTATTTTTTTATACGGAAAGAACAATTTTGCTGAAGTATCTAAAAGCTAGATACTTTTAGCTAGATACAAATCTGAAAATAACTTCGTTCGACTATCAAAATAATTATATGGATAATCAAAATAATTATTTAAGACACTCATTATGTAAGACCATTAAAATATAAGTATACAGAATATATTCTGTTGTTAGAAATGTCAAAACTTTTGCAACAGCATGCTTGAGAGATTTCTTCAAAATTATTTTGATGGTCCATAAAATTACTTTCAAATCTGTAACTAGCTAAATTTTTAGATACTTAGTAAAATTGTTCTTTCCATGAGCTGTTACTATTGTTATCAACCTCTCGAATGCAAAAACTACCAAAAAATATGCATGAGCGAACGGCCATTTATGAAGTGAGGGAATTTATCGATATCGTGAAAAAGGGATAACTATATTTTGATTCGAGTATCGAATTAAATAGAGCTTCAAATATCTATATAATTATACATTACATTAAAATGTATATTCTGTTAACAAATACTTTCAACAAATAATATCTCATATAATCTTAATAGTAATCGTCTTTATAACCGTAACGATTATTTATCAAAGAGATATATTACGTCAAGGAGTGCTGACGATTTAGCGATTTTTAACGTCGTGGATCGAAATGCGTGATGCTCGATCTCGATCTCTGGCCCCGCGATCCTTTATTATGTCGATGTAGATACAATACGCGCGATGATAGAAAACTATCGAGTGGAAACTAATTACTGCCGGCTAATTGCTGCCGCTCACATAATATCGCGAGCTACATTTTCCGGTCGCAAAGTACAACGCGAAGTTGGCGCGGCGCTGAGAGAAATATTACTCTCACACAGCATACATAGTCAAGACAGTCCAGATCTCGTAACTGATTTATTTGAAAGCGCTTGAAAAAAATTCTTGATTTACGTATGTAGAAATAAGAAATAAAAAAAATCTTGATCTTTTTCCCTCAAGAGATACAGCCTCGCATTGAAGGGATTAAGCGCGCGATTTATCAGATCACAGTTTAACTCTTCCGCGCTTGTTGCATTGAACGTTGCGAACGATAGGGTCAAGCGATTTTAGCGTAAAGGTAGTGAAGCGATCGTCGCTCGTTGGGTCGAAGCTCGATATCGCCATCAATGCAGCTCGCGGCTTCTACGGGTGTCCAGCACACTTCTTTCTCGCACACAATAAGATATTTATCGTTCGCGTTGGATGGGGCTGATGCCGTGGCCCGAGTCCTCCGAAGTCACTATTGTATCTACCGGGGAGTGATGTATGGCCATGGAATTGGTAGGAATTGAAACTTGTTACCGCCACGAGGAGAAGATACCGCCGAGATTTAAGCCCTGTCCTTATGCCGCCGCCGCCGCCGCCGCCACTGTCGTCGCCGCCAAGATAACAACCCCCTTTCGCCATGTACCTGCAATAGCAGCTGTGGCAATGAGCGTTCCTCTTCCCTTCACAAAATTTAGACCGACAAATCCACGCGCTGACCTTCTCGGTTATATTATATATAAATGAACTATTATCAAATAATATCGCGCTACGTCTAAATAAAATGTTATCGTGATGCGAGAATATCTACGCTTGGAGCTAAACAAACTTTGGGGCTTGTTTTATACGGAAAGATTCTGTTAAAGTATCTAAAAATTTCAGTAGATACTGATCTGAAAATAATTTTGTTGGACCATTAAAATAATTATGGAAACTCAAGCATGATAGGTAATGCTGCAAAAAGTTTTGACATTCTGTCAACTAGTTTGACCGTCATATTATTTTGATAGGTTAACAAAATTAATTGTAGATCTGTATTTGGATAGCTTTGTCAGTCAAAACGTTTTTTGTTTTACTGTAATTATTTAAAGTCAGTAAACTTTTTATTGTAAACGTTATTATTATGCATCAATCAAATTTAATTGAGTCCGAATAGGACATTTTTCTAGTTATCTATTTCTAGTTAATTGTGTATCGGTCTGATGTCATTTCTTGTTTAAACTTTATTTTATTTTTTCACATAAATAAAGGTAGAAGAGAGAGAGAGAGAGAGAGAGAGAGAGAGAGAAAGAGAGTTTCATTTTTTATTATTTACTTTTTAGAGCTATTTTGTACATTGAATAGATAAAAAAATGAATAAAACATCTTCCCGGATACGTTTCTGCAAATTCATCCCATACAACAAATATATGTCCAAATTATATTACAAGGAGAGCTTAAAGATATCGCAACATCTGCAGGATATCTACATAATATATTCGGGATATTTCTGCTGTGTAGGACCGTTAGAGGGTTGACATAAGATATGAATCAGATCGCGCGGTACTTTAAATATGAGCTAATAATGTAAAGCATCGATAATTTGTTGAAACGATTTGCAGTGATACATAATTTGTGGCGCATAGAAATTCTGTACGATTTTATGTTCCGATGTTCCCGGTCTCGATAATGATCTTTCCGGGTCCTTTTTTTTTTGTGCTCGACACCGCGATGCGAGGAAATTTGTACGACCGGTCGTCGTTATAGATTCGGGACAAGATTCCATCGCTTCATTTTTTAACCGTCCTGAGGCCCATGCCAGCGGTTCTCGAATAAAAGGCGAGCATTTCTTATCTCTCGATCTGGTTTGTACAATTGAGATTGTAATTGGCGATACGTTTTATTGAGCTAACGGTTTAACGCGAAAAATTCGCGATTTTTCCGTCTCGCGGTGGCGCTCGTAAGGAATTTAATTTAAACAAAGCAGGAGGAAGCTCAGTATATCGATTAGAAAGTTAATATTTGCGTTTGGTATGGTAATATGGACGTTTAGTAATAGCGCATATTTTTGACAGGCGGGACAACCGATAACAAAGTGCTTTGTGTATTACCACGCATGAGATCATCGTCCTTAAGGATGGCTAATGTAATCATGCGTAGGTAGGAAGCGTGGGCTCGCGAAGTCGTGGCGCCGGTATAACCCCAGAGGCGATAGCGAACGAGGAGCCGAAAGCATTCGCTTAATTAACAATAATTAGTAATCGTCTGACATTGATCATCGTGAAGCCAATTATCGCCGGCGGGCCAAAGGGAAGTACTTGACTAATCGTTAACGCCGCGCCTTTTGCCTGATCAGATTCATCGAACGACTTGTGAATTATCCCTTAATCGTCTATTCCCGTTCATCGTTGTAATATCTAATTAATTGTAAACAATAGTAAGTGAGAATTGATCGAGAAACGATTAACACGAGTAAGCGAAGAAGGCCGTATTCATTCCAAAAGTTTCGTGTATGGTGTAGATTTAACACCATATTAGAGTAAGCCAGTTTGAACGAGTTCAGTTAGAATAACAATTTTTAATTAACAAGTAAGAAAGTTTTTGTCAGTCACATGTCAATAAAATAAATGATTATTTGCACCAAACACTTTTCTCTCGGTGTATTGCAGCTTCGATTTTAGGACTGACGTGTTTTAAGATCAACAAATAATCGACGCACAGTTTATTTAAACTAGAAATTTTCAGATTTGCGTAAAAATATTGTTAGGAATATATCACCAAGATCTGCTTTGACCGAATATTTGCCTTCTTATTTGTGTTCATTAATTGTACCTATCTCTGATAAGAGATTTAAACGACAAAGCGAGAAAGAAAGGCTCGAAAACGCCTCCACAAGCTGCGGCACTTTTTTTTACTTTCCTCGCAGCCGCTTTCGCGAAAAGAAGCGTCGCAATTTATGTTTTATCGGCACGATTGTAAATACGGGGAGTTTATTCGCGTTTCTAAATTGCCGAGTATAATAATATAGGGTCGGTCGGATATCTCGTGCGCGTGGGTGGTGACGTTTGTCACGATTTAAATGTCTACGCGAGATCGGCTCGCACTATCGATTTTGCTTCGGAGCTGAGAACTTTTAAGAGTCGTAAAACGACGATAAAAAGACCCGCTGGTGATATTTTACTATTTTACTATACGTCCTTGTCGGCCGAGAACCCCCACGTAGTAATCGTGCAATGGAAGTCGCATGAGAACGTCGAGTGTTCCGTTATCATGGGATTTCTCGGGTTGGATGCGTGTCCTCTTTTTCATTCTTCCTCCCTCGATCTAAAATGCGCGTCATTTTGAAAAATGATGGGCGCAAAAAGAAATCGGCGCGCATACTCGAGAACATACTCGAAAATCCGACGATCGAGCAACGACTCCTTTCTGCCTTTTCCAATCCTACCATTCGGCGGCCGCGCATGGCTTACGCCATTAATAATGTACGAATTTTTCGAGCCTCGACAAGACAAATTGGCGCCCAATCGATGGTGGCCTGGTCTCGATTAATCAAAACTCGACCGTGTACGAACGGCTCCTCCGCCGTTCATTATTCCGCTTAATTCGCTACCACGGTAGGTGTACCGTAACGAGTTTTATCGCGCCGACAAAAGTGCCGTTTAATCGACGATATAGTATCCGAACCTGCGTTTCGATATCGTCTCGCACTTTTCGATCTGCGAATTCGTGTTCTTATCACGCCGCGTTATTGGCTGAATTTTATGTAGCGTTTAATCATTTACGATCGATGCTCTTGAATCATTATTCCAATCGTTATTCCAATCAAAGCCAGTTTAGAAAATGAATGTATCAGATTCTTTTTTTCTTACACAAGCTATATTACATTTAAATTTAAAATAATCAATAATACTGATGATAACAATACGAATCGCAAAGTCAATTAGTTATTAGTAGATATAAGGGATAAATTTAAATAAGCACAAATAATTTTTCTCTATATAGAATATTTATCTCTTATTTAACAAATGAGAGACAACTAAAAAAATGTGATTTTCGAATTATTACCATGAATTTGTCAAGTAAACATTACTATATCAATCATTAAAGAGTGAATTAATTTAAATTCCCTTTTTATATAATAAATTAATTTAACTTCGTAACAAATTGTCCAAATTATCATAACTCGGGAAGAATAATTTTTTTTAAGGTTGTGAAACGAAAATGATAAAAATGATTGATCTTGTTAAGAATGTATTCTTTTCTTTGCCAATATTATTTGATTAGTCAATATAATTTTCCATTAAATTCTCCTTTTCTGAGAAAGTTGGTCTTGTGCATCGCGCTTTTGCAGGGAGATATATTTTGGATATATTTATATATATTTTCTCTTAAATCCAAGGAGTAAATTATTTTTGGCACGGAACTCTTAGACTATCGTAATTACAATTATACGATGCCTCCTCCTACGTACAACATCTAGTTTTGTTCCCTGCGGCGCCTTCATTTATCAGGCGCTCGTCACTTCCGCCCACGACGCCTCTCCTCACGTTCGCTTTCCTCACGTGCGATACCAGCGCGATCCCCCGCGTACTTGTATCCGGCGTGAATCTGATAACGCCGGCATAAACGTGTTAATGGCACCAGCAGGATGCTGCGCGTTATTACCGTGTGCTCCAATCCGCAAAATGCCACTCCCGGGTGGATTTACTCCCGCGAACGAGCCTTCTCCTTTCTGTATGGCGAATTACCCACACGCCCCGCGAAAGATTACGTTATTTACAAGCGAGTGTCTTATCCGAACGGATAATCTCGCCGTGCTCTAAACAACGAGCTCGGGGTATGCCAAGTAAAAGCCATTACCGGCAACTCAATTATCGTTCAAAGGCGCTCCTTCGCTTTTTCGCCCGCGCACTACTCGTTATTGTTAAAATTCCACGTCCCCGCCTGCACGACGACCTCCTTGTCGCGCAGCAACGCGAGAGAAGATAAGTGTTGATTTATGCCTCGTCGTTCCCCCGTCGATAAATAATTAACATTGCGCGCAGATCGATCTGCTCATCCGCGAGGTATGAGAGAAGGTGGAGATCGTTTTTAAGTTTTGTCGAGATTCGCGGTCACGCCCATTTAAGAATTAGCCGGCCACGCTGCCGTACTACGCGACGTACTACGTGCAGTAACTGACGTTTTAACGAGCTCGAACGTTTCAACGCGCGTTATTTTCCCGACGATTTACACGAACCCCGGCCGGCGGCACGTTCTATTCTCGCAACGTAATACATCGGAGCGTCAGCTGTCCTGTAGTTGAAGAAACACCGATGTATATCAGCAACAACAAGTTGTACACGTAATGTGTAATTATTATGTAGCGCAAGATAAAATTTTGTAATATTTCTCAGAATTATGTTAATATGGTAATCGAGATATCGTAGCATAGCCTTGTTGTCGGAAGATACTTTGGCAGCATGTATCTCGACTCGTGCACATGCTTTTTAAATGTTCTTCCGTGTGTCCAAGTTCAGAACGTCTGTACATACGTAACAGATTTATTTATGCCCGTTTCCGTTCAATGTAAATTAACTTCAATCTCGGGTTAATTTAAGCATACAAAATACATAAACTGAGAGAAATGTTTGATATAATTATTTATTTTCTTGATATGTATCTCGGTGTTGATGCGATTAATAAAAATTCTCTTTTATTTTTTTCATTAAAAAATTATGTTATTCCAATCCAAATTTGGTTAGAATAATCGAGATTAAAATTAATCTACATCGGTGTGAGAACAGATATTAGCGGTGCTATAAAAGACAACGTGCTGTTGTATTTGAATGTACAAATTCAGTTACAAATTCAGAAAAGTACAATGGGAGATATTTGGCGAAACGTGTCGAAAATCGCTCGTGCGAGAATCGCTGATTTCGCTCAACGATCCGTCAATCTCACGTGTCGCGTATAGATCGATCCGTCGCGTTGGACAATTTGCCGTCCACGAAAAACCGTGGTTGTTTCTTCTGATGCTTTCCTTTTTCCTCCCATCTCTCGTGCAGTCTCTCGAGCGCGATGCGAGCACCGAAGTTCTTTTGTCGGCGCGCTTTCGTTTTCGCACCATTTTTGGCGAGGTCGCTTTCGCCAGTTATTAGTTTAATTTGAGATATAAAGCTGATGTAACTCTGGCTTGCAATTAGTTACCGGCCTTATCGATTGCTCTTTACGAGTCACACGAAGGCCGCCCGTGAGCCGTACTTTCGAAAACGTACACTCGCGGGCGATTTATCATCGAGCCTCTGATTACATTTTATGTTTGTTTGTCCGTACAGCATCCGGTGTGGTTCTGGAAAAAAAGGGAGCGAGACGTGGTCGTTTCATCGAGAACCTCACGCGTGCGACGGACGTCCGTCACCGGCAAACCGGCCGCCGACAACAGGGAACGGACAGTTGCGAGAGAAAGAGGGAAAATAATTTAGAGGTCTATAAAAGATAGGGACAATCGTAAAATTTAATAGCTGCGACTAGCTGTGACTTACGAAAGTTTGGGACATTTGCTTATTACCGGCAATACTCCGGCCTCCCTCGAATCGTTATTCACGCGATCTTTATCTGCCTCACTCAAGATCGACGTTTATTTCCATCGCAAAAGGATGGTGTTCGATTTCCTGGTGGAAACTCGTTGCAAACGTCTCTTGTAATTCTCTATACGCGCGCAGTCGTGTGAAATCGTCTCATAAAAAATTATTGATCACTTTTCGTTTGTTGCAAAAATTCCTGAGTCGAGTTTCAGCAATTATTTATTTCATTTATTGTACTTACATTCATTAGGTGATAAACGGCTCCAACGCTGGTGAATTTCGACAAGCGATGTCGCGTGTCTTTTGTAGTTTAGACATTGCTGAAAGTGATTCAGTCCTCACAGGTTAGATTTCTCGACACCAAAGAGATTTTCCAATCGATTGAAAATGAACCGAATGAAATGACCGCAATAAGCTGTTTTTCCCGACATGCTTCTTCATTATTTCGACCTCAAGAAAACCGCAGCTGAAACGCATCGCTTATTATCCGAAGTGTATGGTGATGAAACTCCATCAGAAAGAACACGTAGAGTTTGGTTTGAACGCTTTCGAAAGATGACCTTGATGTGAAAGATAAAGAACGTCCCGGACAGTCGACAAAATTTGAAGAAAATTGTCTGCCTAGCAAGAATCGCTCGATGAGAATCCAGCTCAAACGCTTTTAGAGTTGTCGTTAAATGTTACTCCAATCACTGTCTCAAAACGCCATGGGAAAAATTCATAAGGAAGGGATATGACTACCGCATGAGTTGTCAGAGAATGCCATTTTGAATCGATTGTCTATCGCGACTTCTTTGCTTGCCAGGCAAAGAGAAAAGAGTTTTTTGTGGCGTATCGTGGCTGGCGATGAAAAATGGATTAATTTTGATAATTCCAAGCGGAGGAAAAATCATGGATGGACTCCAACCAACCGTTCACTTCAACACCGAAAAGGAATATTCACGGCATAAGATATTGCTCTGCGTTTGGTGGGACCCCAAGAGGGTGTGCTGTATTACGAGCTTTTGCGTCCAAATAAAACGTTACAGCTGATCGCTATCAACAGCAATTATGCTGATTGAGTAACGAGTTGATGTAAAAAAGACCAACCGTAGCCAACAATCGATGCAGTTATTTTTTTTTTGCATAATAACGCTCGGCCATTCAAGCTCTAAAAGTGTCTGCTTCACGCATATTGCAATGCACACTTTTTGAGCTTTAATGGGAAGTTCTCCCGCATCCAGCGTACTCTCCAGACACCGTCGGATTACCATCTCTTCCGATACAATACGTTTCTTGACTTTCATCACAGATAACTTAACTTCTCCAATTACAAAGGAGTCGAGAAATGGATGGATGAATGAATCGCCTCGAAAGACACCGCGTTCTACGCGTCGTAGAACTACTGCCTTGTTGTTGGAGAGATCGAAAAAAGTAATAAAAAATGGAGGAAATTATTTTGATTAAGGTATTCATTCGTTTTCCCTTGGAAACAAATCAATCTCGGAGACCAAAAAACGGCAGGAATTAAGTTTATCATCTAATATTGCTCTGTTTTTATTCAGTAAATATAAAGAATTTTGCTCATCTTTTGTGCGCGTGTGTAGTTTTACTTCTTACTAGATACTAGTTACTAGATATAATTAATAGAACCGTCTAATAACTGCATAGAAAATGCAGTATAAAATTTCTATCGGAGAGATTAAATATTTGTTTTTTTTTACTAATTCAATACATGAGATTCCAATCGTAACTCGAACAAATAAGAAGTTGGAAGGATAAATTTGTTCTAAAAGTTTTTTATAAAAATTATAAAATTTCTTTTATATTCTGTATTTCCTTCATGTTGCTGCAGCAGTAATCATTCGCGACTCAATATGCGCCACGCGCCACCACGTGGCATTAACTCGCCGCGACTAATAATACATGACGTGTTTCTTTGCCGTCGTTACCGATTTATGTGTAAATAATTTACGAGTGTACCGGAAGCGAGCGCGCGCGCGCACATGTAGCGGCAGCGAGAGATTATCTACGAAATACCGTTATTAAAGGGACGTTATTAATGAGGTACCGGCCGCGCGCGCTCGCGGCTGATGTAATAGTGGGTTTTCGAGATAATCGCACACACTCTAAGCGACTCGCGACGATTACAGCGAGCACGAGGGAGAAGGAGCGACGAAAGCGAGGGTTTCATGCGAGGCTGGCTGGCTGGCTGGCTGGCTGGCTGGCTTGGCGAAGGTGTCGGTACTGGAATGCGGTATTACCATATCCAAACCTGACGTAACTTTCGTTGGGCAGTGACCTAGAGACGATCCTTTCGCGTGCAACTGCGTCTCATTTACGACACCGACTGCTCGGTCGTGCTGTTCGCGTTTCGCATCCTTGCTCCATTATGTTATCTGTGTTCTGCAAACGCAATTGAGTTCGTTGGAGAAAAGTGATTCGTTCATGCTGATCCTTCGTTATATTATGTATTATCGCCTTTCGATTTATTTTTCTCTTTGATTTCCCATTGAGATTCGATGTGTTATTGCATTTCTCTTGCAGAAATTTAATTCTGGCCAATTTAATACTGAAAGACAGTAATTAATTACTTATTTTAAGTAATAAAAACACGTACGGTGCTTTTAATACTCCAAATAAGTAATTAATTGCTGTCTTTCAGTAATAAATTGGCCAGGATTAAATTGGTCACATTAGATTTCTATAATGGATCGCTTGCCTTTTTCTTATATTTTCGATGCTTATTACAAAATACATATATTCTTCTGATCGAATTCAAGAATTATTTAACTATGATCTATAATTTTTTAGTATTTTATTAATTACTGATAATAGCTGTTTTTTTCGTCAATTTCATTCTTTCTTTTATACTTTTATACCTTTACTTCTATAAGGTTTAAGCCAATTCAAGAATTTTGATCTTCTTCAAGTCGAAACTTTCTGTTTGATTTCCCATTTTGCTTAATAAACAGTTAGGCTCTGTTATGTTAATGAATCGCGCGATATAAAATCGTGTGACAAAACTCATCGGTTAAAATATTCCTCGGCAACTGGCAGTCTAGCAGCGCTCGTCGCTCAAAGAGGCTACGCGCTTGTTGCCATTAATAATATCATCCCGCAAGGTATTGCGATGGCTAGCGTCGCTTTTTATTTTTCTTTGCTAATGCAACAGCTGGTTAAATGACGTCATGCGACTCCTACATACTCGCGAAAGTAGCGATGTACTCAACTGCGTTGAAATCTCACCGTAGAGGAAGATTACTCAATTCTTGATCTCTCTCAGGATTCTGTCCTGATTATCCATAATGTTTTTC
>NW_017305601.1:161503-168620 GCF_001594115.1 Trachymyrmex septentrionalis | reverse complement strand
ATATTACATTTATTAGCTATTGTTACTAACATAGCAATACAATTTATAAAAATGCAGCTTTTAATTACTTTTTTTAACTTACTAAAGTAATTAAATTATGGTAATATCACAACTATATTTTTCTCTCAGTGTGTCAATATTGATTGATCAAATAAGGAGACAAGAAGTGTCCCCTCCCATTTGTACAGTAGGAAAGTTGCAATTATCACACCGAGATGAAACGTCAACTCATGTGCATCGCTGTCCAAAGAATAACTGTTGTTTATATTTCCCCGAGTAGTCCTTATTTTGTATCCTATCCTTCGGTATACCGCATACGCATCCCTCACTGGTGTATGCACGCCAAACTCTCGCTTCGTCGCTCCGGGAGTCAATGTTTGTCAGTCATCTCTTCAAGTCCGACGAGTGTTTGCGGTGTTTGCATATAGTTTCGAGTGAGCTGGTTAGTGCTCGCGCGATAAATGCAGTCGAGTGATTCTTTCGCGCCGCTCGTTTTTTTCCTTTTCCTCTCTCGCGCCCTGCCCGTTGTTCTCCTCTCGTTCTTCTTCCATCGCGAGGATAACGTTGTACCGTTTAAGCGCGCGACGACTTTGATTTATGAGGAAATCGAGCGTACTCCGTGTTTTACGCGCCAGCGAATCCGTGAACATGCGGTAATATTTTCGCCTGAGATATCATAATCGCGAGAATCTTGCTACCGTTCCGACACGCGTGTATACGGCGTGTACGCTGCTCTGCCTCCGCGATCTCGTTCCCGGTGGCTTGCAAACATTTCGCGAATGGTATTTGCGATCACGATTAAAAGTAACGACGTTTGAAAAAGAGAAACATCTTACAATTTAATTTGATAGATCACAAAGAACAGTCACAGATTATTGAAATTATTTATATTGGATATTTTCAAATAAAATTTATAATGTTTACAGTGTTTTAAGATAGTAGCAGCGTCATTATGACGAGCAATTCAATTGTTTTAGCTTCTGCAGTTTACAATTGTAGTTTCAAGTCCGGCGCGTTTCAAGTGAACGGCGCGTAATTTATATAACTAAATAACTAAATGACGTATTTAGAATTTACGTATAAAAATATTATTGAGCACCAAGATCTAGTCTCGGTCATATGTATTAGTTATTTCCTTATTTGATTTTTTTTATATAGCATAGTCTAAAATATCTTATTATCGTTTTCTTTTTTTACTTAAAACTACAAAAATTGACGAATTTTTATTCACTTATTTACTTATTTATATCCTAAACGAAATTCATGAATAAAATATTGCCGATTATCTTTTTCTTTTCCATTATTTATCTTAACTATAGGTCTCGTCTTTTTAGCTGAACTTTTTCAGCATCGTTCATCTCTTTCCCGTTTTTCCTTCCAAGTGGAGAGAAAAAGAGGAACGAGATAAATGGTACGAGAAGTTACTTTAAAAGTAACAGATCTTGTATATGGTACGCTTAGATTTCTATATTTATCTCTCTAGTTTAAAGAAGTTTTGAATTATCCTGGAATATTTCACAATTCATCTGTATCCGATACAGTTAAGAATAAAAAGATAACTTTTCTTCGATGGGTTGTTACGAAGGCGAATTGATTCATCGATTCGGAAGTAACTCTCCCGATTGAAAACGAGGCACCGATACCTTTCCTTCCGCGAAATTCGTTATCTGTAGTGCTCAATCATTCCGAGGATCATGTTCCTCGGATCGATTCGCGTATGCTACATTCTCTCGACGTAAGAGAGAAAGAGAAAGAAGGACGACCGGTCGTTGTTCGCAAGCCGCATGCAGCAGGAGGGCAAAAGGAACTGAAGGAAAGACTTCCTCCCTTTCGCGCTCTCGCAGGCATCGGAGGAGAGATCAGATAGGGCCACCTCGGCCCCGCGGCCGGACTACAAAGTGATATCCGACGGAGATATTGTGTGTGCACACCGTGTTCGCCGATTACGTAACTCCGCAGCGAGCGAGCGTGGCTGATTCACCGCTTGAGAGGAAGCAGAGCCGGTCTGATGCAGCAAGCAGTGCAATTGTGCCGAGACCTGCATCGAGATATAATACACGGGGTGTCATTCGTATTATTGTATATATATTTAATATATGTATATATATATTTTATTAATGCAATTGTACGTATGTATATTAAATGCAATTATATGAACGATGAATGTGATAACGATATAAAAGAATTGATTAATTTTTTTCTTTCTTTTGTAAACAGATCTCGCGCGAAGCGAGACGCGATGTTTACGGATATTGATGCGAAAAGTGTATACAAAGAGTGTATAACCGAAGCGATAAACACTTGTCACGGTCCGTCCGATTTTAATTAATCAATTTGCATTAATCAGGACGCGTCGCGTCGTCAAATAATTGGACTGGCGAAATAATTTAGCGACCGTCACTTTGAGTGACGGACGATGTCGAGTAATTGAAAAATGATGTTCAGATTGAAAGTACGGATTTCGCTCGAACGTTTAATTAACTTTATAAATGGACCTGTTAGGCACGCTGCGATTTTTCACACCTGGTCCAATCTGTCGCTTACTAGGATTTTATTATCAAGTTTGAGCACACACTACAAAATCGTCACATCCTCGTGTTCCCTTTTCCACAATAAATCGTGACGGTAATTTATTATGTGCCAACTTTTAACGCACACAGAAGCTAAATAAATCTACTCAGTTATCATATATCTCACTCTCGTGATTTAAGAAATCTCTTTTTTTTTTTCAAGAAAGATAAGTTTCGTAATTTTTACACGGAAAGAACGATTTTTTTCAAGAAATAAATTAGACAAGTTTTATTTACAGTTCGTGTACAGAAAGAACGATTTTACTGAAATATCTACAAATTTAAGATACAGATTTAAAAATAATTTTTCATCAAAATAATTGTAAAAGAAACTCAAAATGCGTGAGCAATGTTGCAAAAAGTTTTAACGTTTTAGCAATCAACTTGAGTGGCCTACATAATTTTTGTAACAGTAGAACAAAATTATTTTTTTAGATTTGTATTTTGCTGAATTTTTAGACACTTCAGCGAAAGCATTTTTTTCTCTGTATACCTACCATCGTAAATTTTCAGGCCACAGTGACCTCGTGGACTTAGACGATAAAACGTCTCTGAAACGCGAAAAACAGGATATATCACGCGGTCTCGTTTCGACGATAATGGCAATCCCTCCTCGGTCTCCACGAAGCTCAAGCCGGCGTACGGAACGCCGATCTTATCTGGAGCCGCGTACATACATACGACCGCGCGTACACGCGATATCTCGATCGTGCCCTCATCTGCATGCCGCAGTAATAATTCGGCCGGGGCTACGAGACACGATGCGTTATACCGGTCCCTCTCTTCGTACCCGGCCGCCGAGAAAACCGGGCCAGGGATCGATCTCGCTCTCTTTATCCTTCTTCCTCTCGTTAACCTTCCGTCGTCTCCTCTCCTTTTCTCAGCTCGGCTCCGGTCCGGCCCCGACGCGGATCAACGCGTATTCAATTACCCCGACAAAATCAGTCGTGATCGCTCCTCGACTCGAGAGGTGGTGGCCATTTATATTAATTCACGCCGGTGATCTCGAGCGTTAATGACAAACACCCGTTTGCCGTGGCCTGGCAGCCACGGGCAGGCTGTCGTAATCGATATTTTTCTCTTCGAGACGATGCTATTAGATGACTTTCGTTAATCGCGAATTCGCGAAAAGTCGAGGAGCGATGCATGAGGCAGCGTCAAAAATTCACAAGCTCTCTTTACCTCTTATCTCATTGAAGATATAATCGCTGTAATCTGAAATTGGCATAAAGAAATGTTGTAGGACTGGTTGCCGACAGTATCGGTTTTGCTTGCTTCTACCGTCATTCTCGTCTTTTGCCTAGGCGTGAAATCGACTCCAGCGACTGCGCGATTGTCTTAAAGAACGACGTCGGCGCGGCGCCAGACTGCGCGGAATGAAACGCACCCGACTTACCTTCGCGAAAGCGACTCCGTCACTGCGCAGTTTACATAGGCGAGATTGCAGAATTAATTATGCGTCAGGACATTGGCCGCGCCGCGGGAGTGTGTCGGCAATATCATTTAGCGGCGTACTTCCGGCGGGGCGTTTACGACCCTTTTTTATGCGATCGTCCGGCACTTGCTGTTTAACGTCCGTACTTGCAATTGGTAATTATGCTCGTTGGAAATCCAATTGCCTGTCGCATCTTTTGCTTTCTATCTCATCATGAATATTAATGTGAATATTTTCGTTTTCATGGCGATAAAGTCACTCAATGACTTTTCTCGTGTCATTACCTATTTCAATCAATAATTGAAAAATTTTACATAAACATTTTTCACATGTACAAAATGATTTTGAAAGTAGTTGTTTGACGTAATTATGCGACATATTAAGACAAACTTCAAATATTTCTTTTATTTTACACAGAAAAACGCTGGTATTTAAAAATTTGCTTAGATACAGATATAAATTGGAATATAATTTTGTCGTACATCATTAAAATAATTGTGTAGGACGTACAAGCTGATTGCTAAAATATCAAAACTTTTTTCCAACATTGTCACTATGCTTGAGAGTCCTACAGAATTATTTTCATGAAGCCGTAACAAAATTATTTTCAGATCTGTATCCAGCTAAATTTTTAGATATTTCAGCAAAATCATTCTTTTCATACACTCTAAATTATATACTTAAATTATATTCTTAATTACAAGACTCATAATCTGCTTATTATTATTTCCTCATATTTGTTATTTTTATTATTTTCAATGTGAGTGGATTTATAAAGGAAATTTTCAAAAGGCATTGCTAGAATGGACATAATGTGCTAAAGAAGTTTTGCAATGCCTGAAAGAGCCTGTGAATGAAAACAGAATCATCATTGTGCAGCTTATAGAGAGAAATCGCTTTTTCTTTCTTTTACTGCTGAAGGGTTATCGACCTCGGAATAATTTCCACGCGTGGGCGAAGCCACGGAGGAAGCTTTCCCGACACGCTGGCTCTTTCTTCGGTCGAGTTTACGAGTTTGCGCTTACGAAGTGATTCGCGCGTAATTGCGAATCGATTGGGCGCGCATATGTCGACATCTAAAAAAAAAACTCGTCCTGCTGAAGGGTAAGAGAGACGAGAGACGAGAGAGAGAGAGAGAGAGAGAGAGAGAAGTGTGCGTAGGCGTGCTCATTGATAATCCGACAGCTGATGTTTGAGCGCGACTAAACGCAACATCACGCGCGATGCGGCGTCGATTTCCAACTCTCGAAGATATTACTGGATATACACATCACGTGCACAACTAGGGGATAGGGATACTCGTTATGAGTCCTTTTTCCATCTCGACTGCTCTCATAAGCTCGTAGGGACGTAACTTATAAGATTAAACCTCAAGGAACACATCGCGATAGCAAACAGGGATTCTGGTGACATGAATACGAATGTTTATACACTACCATCGTATCCTTATATTTCTTTGAAAAAATAAAAAGTCATTTTGACGATTGAAATTTCTGCTCGTCTCATATCCTTTTATTTTCTTATACAGAATATTGATACATATATTCTGTATTATGAATCTGAATTGTGCCACGCATGGTTCACTTCGGTCGCGTATATTTATGTACCAACGCATTCTTATATTTCTCTGAAAAAATAAAAAATCAAATTTTGAAGATTGAAATTTCTGCTTGTCTCATATCCTTTTTACTTTCTTACATAAATAGAGTATTCATACATATATATCCTATACTATGAATTCAAATTGCCACGTGCTGTTCACTTTGCCCGCATAGACGGAGAAAGAGAGAGAGAGAGAGAGAGAGAGAGAACGAATTGGCGTTCTTCCATTTGCATTTGTGAAATCTATTTTCTGAAAAAATGAAAAATCGTATTTTGACATTTGAAATTTCTGCTCGCTTGCATATCTTTTACCTTCTTATACAGAATATTGATACATATATTGTATATCCTGTATTATATGAATCTGAATTACCACGTGCTGTTCACTTTGATGGCATAGAGGAAGAAAAAAGGAGAGAGAAAGCGAACTGATATTCTTTCATTTGCATTCGCGAAATCTATTTTCTGAAAAAATGAAAAATCATATTTTGACGATTGAAATTTCTGCTCGCTCGCGTATCTCTTTACCTTCTTACACAAGCAGAATATTGATACATATATATATATATCTTATATTATGAATCTCAATTGCCACCCGCTGTTCATTTTGGTTGCGTAGAAGGAGAAAAAAAGGAGAGAAAGAGAGAGAGAGAGAGAGAGAGAGAGAGAGAGAGAGAGAGATCGGACTGACGTTCTTTCATTTGCATGCACGAATCTATTTTCTGAAAAAATGAAAAATCATATTTTGACGATTGAAATTTCTGCTCGCTCGCGTATTCTTTTACCTCTTTACACGAACAGAGTATTGATACATATCTCACATTGTGAAACTCGATTGCCACCCGCTGTTCGCTTTGATCGCATAAAGGGAAGGAGAAAGAGAAAGAGAGAGAGAGAGAGAGAGAGAGAGCGAGAGCGAAACCAGCGTTCTTTCATTTGCATTCGCGAAATCTATATATTATATTTTCTGAAAGCGCATAAGAATTAAACGACCTTGCGTGCGACTCGATTGCGGGCCGCTTCGAGAGGGAAAGAGGGACATGTCGATCTCTCGAGAACACGCGTGGGCGCGTCCATTGATAGCGGCCTGGTAGTCGATGCGTAACCGCGACCACGCGCACCATACGTCGATTGATCGAACCGAGCGATTGCGCGGATACGAGCGAGCCCAAGGCGCTCAACGTATATGCCGTCCGCCCTCTTACGTTTCTCGATGTGTGAATTGAATTTTCACGAGAGAGCACACGCCGGGAAGGCGGAAGAGCGTAAACACCGCGGGCTTTAATATATCCCAACCGCGGCTGAGTGAAAATTAAAATTCAGCCCGCGTGTTGCACGCACGTTGCGTTGAGCACGCGTATGCAAACCACCTGTCCGCGGCTCTTTCGTCCCCGCACTCTCTCCCGGTTCTCGTCTTTCTTTATCCCTCCTTTCTTTTTGCCGATCCCACCCTCGGCTCTTTTCTGGCGCACGTTTTGATCCCTATCTCTCCCTCCACCCCCTCCTCCCT
>NW_017305601.1:156224-161403 GCF_001594115.1 Trachymyrmex septentrionalis | reverse complement strand
GGCTCTTTTCTGGCGCACGTTTTGATCCCTATCTCTCCCTCCACCCCCCCCCTCCTCTCTCTCTCTCTCACACACGCACACACACACACACACACAAAGTTCTTTATCGTATCTTGTAGTTTACGGCGAGCGTACGCCCTGATTCCTCTCGTTGTCATATCGCGGCAACCTCCAAATTGAAGGGGCAGCTTGTACCTTTGTAATGTTAATTGACAGCTAATTGGACGGTAGAATTCGGCTCGGCACAATTCTCGCCGGCATGCAGATCTGCAAATTTTGTTCTCCGCAAAGGCGAACGCGATCTCACGCAGCATCCGTTTTTTCATGTTAAACCTTCATTAACCGAAGTAATCAGGGCGACTGCGCTTGAGAACTGGATTAACGGACGTGCAGCACGCCTCGGCGCTTCGTCGTAATAAACAGATTAAGGGTACCTAACCAATTCCCGAGCTTGAAAAAATAATTACGAAACCGCTATCGGAGACGGGCGGGACCTTCGTAGGGGTAGGGGGAAGGGGGAGGGGGGGAGGGAGACATCGGGGGATTAATCTGACGGCAATATCTCGGTGGAGCAACGGCGAATTAATTTCTTCGGTGCAATTAAGATATCGTCGAAGGTGGACCGTGCGTGTGTGTGTGTGTGTGTCACGATCGATCGATTACCTCGAGGAAAAGCAGGCCGGACGCGATATATGCGCTGTCAAATTCGCTAAGTAATATACACGGTCGCGTTATAAAACCGGAATCGACATGTTATTACGGATACATACGCCGGGTGTCATAAATGCCATCGCGTATAAAGATACGACGTATATATCTATATATCGGTATCGTTCCAGGATACTATGCAATTAATTTCTGATATCACTTGGCACACATATTACAACTCAAGACGGATGATCCCATCTGTCAGAGTTAAAGAGACGTGAACCTATTTTGCGCCTCTTCCTTTATTTGGCGCAGAGTAATCCTTATTTATCCCTCGGTTTTATATTTAAGATGCGACACGTGTCAAACGCCGGCTCTCGTAGTTACTGCTAATACGTGTCATTCATTTCTTTATGGTGCCCGATGATTTATGATGGATATCTAGACATGAATTTTTCGAAAAGCGCTCTCCAGGTAACGCGATGGTATTTATGACGATAATGAAAGTTGTCTCCTTACGAGATAGACGACAGTTTACCGATCCGACGTAAGCCCTGACACTTCTAGTTCCTACTTGGGATTTGTCTAATGGGTTGACAAATCGAGGCCACCGACGGTAGCTCGATGCACACGTACTCTTTACTTTCGAGCTCTCGAGTTTAGTAGACGGTAGAGGGAGAATATAAGAGAGACATGCACGTTAAACGCGAAAGGGAGGCGTTGAAAATGGTAGCCATTAGCGGAGCGGCTCGTAATTAATTCGGCCTAACGAGGCGCGGTAACAAAATAATCAAAATACTTTCAAATTCCCTGCCTCGCGTCCTTCATCTCTTCAAGTTAATCCCTTGAAGAATAGATTTCTCGCACAAGATCCTCGATATCGATATCATAACGAGCGACGCAAACATTACATTCTCTTGTACGCTGTATAATAGCATCGTAACGGTTAAATGTAAACGTCAATGATTCGTCATGATCAGCAGTCGATCACCGATTTCACGTTGTCAGATCGAAGACACTGATAACGCGTGTTTTGGCATAATCATCCTTCATTAAGCATGACTCTACGAAACATGGATCCGCTCGAGGTGGATATGCGGATATAAGCGTAGAGAAAGTGAGATCTAGAGATTTATCTAGGTATAAAGAATCGAAAAGGTGGTTAAGCGAGCATAGCGATCGTTGTGACAACTCGTTCCGGTGACAGGATCCGTAATAACGTTCGAAGAAAAATGTACTATGTCAAAATATGAATGACATTAGAAACGTAAATAGGTATATTATATCGATCATTTAAACTGTGTTATTTGTGTCAACAATTTAATAGCAAAAATTTAACATACTAACAAAAACCGAATAAAGAACTGAACTTATAGAAATTGTTACTTTTGGACGAAATTTATAAATTTTTTTTTTCTTTATACACATATGGAAAAAATGGTTTTGCAAAAGTATCTAGAAATTTCTATACAGATCTGACAATAATTATGTAGGACGCTCAAGCTGGTTGCTAGAATGTAAAACTTTTTGCAACACTATGCTTGATTCACATAATTATTTTAACGGTCCAACGAAATTATTTTCAGATTTGCATCTAAATAAACTTTTTAGATGTTTCAGCAAAATTCATTCATTACATGTAGACTCAAAATTTATACCGTATGAAATTACAGTACGATAAATTGCGTCATGTATTAAACGCGCATTAAATAATCGCGCAAATTTATATTTTTATCTCTCAAAACATGGAAAATCACTTGTCGCGGTTTCGCTCCACAGCGCATTCGCGACTCTGAAAACAAGTTTATTAGAGATTTGTTAAATCGGCTTTTTTTTTCTTCTCGCTTGAAACGCGGAGGAAAAAGAAGAGCGATCGCTCGAAGGCTACGCCTTTCATTTTTCACCATAGCGGGACGTATCGTCTTGCCTATTTAAGGTGGAAAATTCAGTCGTTCGTTACTATCGATCGCAATACGTGCCATCTGCGTCAAGCCTGTTGAATCTTCGACGCGCCTTCACGTGCGTGTATACGCGTGTTCTGCGTGTATTGCGTTCCATTGCATAAGAGGATGGACATTGGGTCTTAGGATCGTAACAGTTACATTAACAATACCGAGAAACAACTCACGAGATGAGACATCTCGAACGCGACAGTTGCGATAATTTGCGATTCGCGAATTCTTAGTGCAGCAATGAGGCAATATATATTGAAAAAGAAAAAAATATTGTTTAGTCTCGTGAAAAAAATTAACGTATATTTTATGTATAAAATATAAAAAAATATATATATGTATATATTTATATATTTATATGTTTTATATAAATATATGTTTTTTTTTCCATAAAATATTGATTAATGATGCTAATTGTGTAAAGTAACTATAATAATTAGAAATTCGACAGTTATCTTTACAAGAGATGCTAAATATACAGCAATCTCTTTTATTCAATTTATATAAAATAAATTAACATTGTTGCGACGATTATTTTTCGTTTATTGTTAATTTCTCAACGGGATGTTTCGCGAGCTAAATGTATTTCCATTAAGCGAACAATATTAGCAAACGTTCTTGCAACGTTTTGACGAACGGACATTGATTTAACGACTTCTCTCTCCAACGCGTGTCTAATAAATATAATTATCACGCTTACGCAACTATTCTTGCCAGATCACTAGTTATCGTGAGCCTATTACTCGCCCGATCGGACAGTGGCTTGCTTTTACGCATGTGAATGATCACATCCGTTTGTATCAACCGACAAAGGTGGTTCTTCTACTTACGCGGCGAACCTGAATCTATTTTGCCGCTTTGTCTACATTACTATGCCTTTTCTTGCGTTCGGTCGCCTGCCTGGGCACCGGCTTGAGATTCGTATGAAACTTCGACCGTGCCTTTTGCCGCCGGTGCCTTGAGCTCCGAACACGAGGAAGCATAACCCGAACTTGGTAGCAACGTTCCTGATTGCACCAGTGGACAGCCATGTCGCGTTTGTGACGAGCGGATCAGCCTGTTTTTCTAACGCAATTGAATTTCGCCTCACAAGACCGCCATTCCCCCTCGTAATTGATCACCGTCTCTCTCTCTCTCTCTCTCTCTCTCTCTCTCTCTCTCTCTCTCTCTCTCTCTCTCTCGCCGTTCTCTCGTGCATCGTACAGGAATCGCGAACAGGGAAAAAGATTTATCCCGAAAGTCATCATTAAAAAAATTCTTATAGCTTGACGTGAATCATCAGTACGACAGATAGTTTATTCCATCACGTAAAATAAAATAGAACGATAAACCGATATTCACAGTTATTTTAATTACTGGCGTTATACATGAATTTCAAGATTTTTGAAGCAAAGGATAATTTATAGCAAATGCTGTAAATTTTTTAGTCAAATTTTAAATGTTTAAAAAATTTTAAATAATGGTTAATAAGATACTTCATATTTTTGGATCAAGGCTGTGAATAATATAAGAATCAACTGTAAATATCGATCATAGAGTAAATATAGTCTTCTGAAAATTTATACATACTTACCATTATCGCCGTTAGACTCTCATTCCTCTTTTAATTTGTTCTTTTATTGTTTAAAATGATGTTAGCAATATACGATAATGTGGTCGATGTATTCGCAAAAAGAATATATATTGCATAAGCAGCGAATCGCATCGGCGATTCACCTCGACGATAGGCGATTTGTTTTATTTACTCACAAGATCGAGATTGGTTCGCATCTGTAGCGTCGTGTATTTTCGTTCGCTATATTGATATACTTATTTGTGAGTGCATGTAAGAGGATTTGGTACAGGCTTTCCTACGCGCGTAACGCCGAGGTTAGATTCATCCCACTGACAGACGAAATTGCTGCACGCGCAATATCATACAGTGGAATTCCGATGGGTAATCTCGTGAGAGCACACGGACGCCTAAAAGACTTTTTTAACTGCGCATTCTCTCATCAGAGAAACCCGCTTCTAACGTCATTTCTATTGTACTTTGTCATTTTCTAAGCAAAGTGAAACAATCACTGTTACGAACGCATCGCTCCCTTGCTTCAAAAACACACTCAAAAAGTTAATCACAAACGAGTGAAGGAGATTATTCTATCAAAGGATTCTTGAACTACGTTCACTTGATACTATAAATGCTTTTGAAGCAGAAAATTATTAAGTAATCATATATAATAAAAATAATATATCTAACATGATCAAATGTCACTTTTGTCATTTTTCTTCACAGTTCTTAAAAAAAAAATCAACATTTTTGTTGTCACGATTTTTTGTAAAGTTAAATTGGTTCACTTCTGATGAGATTGAAGTGGTGATATTTACTGAACTCATTTGTGGTGATAACTTGAAAATCATGTTTTTTTGAGTTGTGTTCCTTTCGAAGTAAGAAAGCGATAGTTTCTCTTTATATCCTGTGAAAATATATTTTATAAATATATATTTTCGAACACGAGAAAAGAGTTATGCCGTCTTGAGAACAACATCATAGAACATTAGAAACGCCTTCAAGTTCTCTGGCAATCGCGAATTTTATC
>NW_017305601.1:154448-156124 GCF_001594115.1 Trachymyrmex septentrionalis | reverse complement strand
CTTTTTTTTTTTTTTTTTTTTTTTTTTTCTTAAACGCATCGGTAAATTCGCTTTTCGTATCACAAATATTTCCGAGCTTACACAATGAATCTTCTTTTCTCCACCTTTTTCTCACTTATCTTCTCGCGTTCCCTCGACTCTCTCCATTCTCATTCTTTTTCTGCGGCAGCGTGCTCGCTGATTGCGATTTATAATGTCAACCGGCCCGACGCGGCCAGAATCCATTGTCGCAGGATCGGGAGAATCGGTTCCGATCTTAAACGTATAAGAAGTAATCGGTAGCAGCCTCCTCCGGATGATACGAGCATGTAAATTTCATGTTCGTGTACCCACGTGCGCGCAGCTAATTCTCCATCTGAATCTCAAGTCTAAATTCCTTCAGATTAAAATTTACTAGCTTCAAGGACTTATACGCGAAAGTTTTAAATTTTTTGATTAGCATTTATTATCATTTTTATTTTAGTATTTTATTATCAACGTACGCGTACGATTTAAATATTAATACTATTTATTATTCATTGAGATTCAATTTACAAAAACAATTTCTGGGTTTCTACTCCTTTAAATTTAATTTCGACTCGATCACTTTGTCAAAAATATAAGTACATGAAATTTTAAGCAGACAGTTGACAAGAGACAAATATGCCAAATTGAGCGGAGAATTGACGAAAGGCATTCATTGCGAATACGTTCATGCACGGGAAAACTGGATCGTCCCTCAAGCGAACGCTCGAAGAAGTAGAAGTTCTCCGCGAACACGGATGTTGGAGAGAAAAGGGGGAGAACGAAAGAGAGGGCGGGTTAGGACGACGAAGAAAAGAGATTGCCGAGAAGAAAAAGAAAGATAAAGAGAGCAAGACCGTAACGCGATGGGAGGGAGGGGGAATAAATTAAAGAACGGGTTCTCCCTCACCGCAGGACCTCATTACGTCCAACTTCATTTGTTTCCATTTTAATCGGGGCCCCGTCCAACGGCGGCGGCGGCGGCGGCGGCGGTGGCGGCAGTGGTCCAGAATCCAGTACCAGAAACCAGAACCGCAACGAGTCCCGGCACCGTCGCCAAATGCACTCAGCCGGATTCTCGGATGGATGACGATGGTTAAAAGGAAGAAGAACAATCTCCGTAAAGTTAGCATCCCGTTTGCGGAATAATTCGTATAATTCTTATAATTTATAGACCTCTTCCGCCAAAAACTTTAGAATTCTGATACGCTTAAAAAAAAAAAACTAATGATTTAATGTGTCGTGCCAGGCGAAATTTCAATTGAAAATTTGGTGTTTGGATCTAGAGATAACGCCTCGAGAGAGTTCTACATTGAGAGAAAAAAATAGCAATTATCATAATTTAACTATAATTTATATAATTATTTTCGATGACAATTGTATATTTTTTACTACTGTTACATATGTATAATTATTGTTACTAATATTGCAAGCAGGGATAACTGTATACATGTCAGAATGGAGCTTTTAACTATAATTTTATTTTATTATGCAATTATAATCACAAATACCAAACACTTTTCTCTCAGTATATCGAGAAGCAATTGCGATTCAGATAAATTCTGATTGAAACAAAGAAGTTACAATTAATTTTCGAAAATGCAAAAGGTATTCATATTCTCAGATTTTTTATAATTAATTATAAAGATCTTTCTTTAAAAAATCAAAACTGT
>NW_017305601.1:142020-154348 GCF_001594115.1 Trachymyrmex septentrionalis | reverse complement strand
TATATATATATATATATATATATACTCGTATTTAAGAACGTCGCCCGCTTTGAGAAAATGCAATTCTTTCGTAAAACAGGAAAGTGATTACACGCCAACCGTCGCACGGCTGTCGACACGTCGTCGCGTAACGGGTATCAAAAATAATTGCCCCGTGAATTACATTCCACGTTAATTGGCGGTAAGGATAAATTGCGGATATAACTTGCCATAGTGTCTTTATTTTCGACTGTTCGAAATATCGTTGTCAAATTTGAGAACAATGAAATTGAATTGTAAATGAAAATTCTCGAGTAGTATCGAAATATAACAAATGCGATTTAAATCCCGAAATGAAGGGTGATGATTTGAGAATATACGCATGCAATTTTTATTATTCTCAAGATACTTTGTTATTCGAGAAATAGTTGAGATTTCCTATAGCTTTCCAGTTTCTTGAACAGTATCGCTTCATGCTCCGTCGAATTGATTCGCACAGACGAAGCTGCCGAAGACTTCGGAACAACGCAGCTTATACGTACGCGAAGTTAAATGGTTACGCGAGTCTCCAACAATATTACAGTCCTAAATGCCATTTTTTACGGTCAGGAGGGGCGATCTGCGCCGTTTTACGAACGGCGACTCTGTGGAGCAAAATGACCCTTAACAGTGTCGGTATAACGTTTCTTACGTGGCGGAGAGCCCACGCGGGATGCAGGAACCGTCTTCGCCAGCACTGAAAAGAGAGAAACGTAAAGAGACGGTGTGGCGCGGCGCGGCGCGGCCGGATAACGAGTCGGTCGCGGAGGCAGAAAGACGAGGAAGGTAAAGACAATGGGGCAGGGCAAAGGAGGAAGCCGCCTTTATTACAGAGCACGGCCACGATGGACAGTCAAACGGACACCTCCCCAGCCTCTCCTTTATCGGTCCACTTCGTTTTATTACTGGTGGCGAAACGACCGGCCTAAATTAAGCGCGTTTCGTTAAAGCGAAATTCGCGAATTTTCAACACTCACGCCGCCCCGTAAATCGCGTTCGCGCAATTGAGCGCGCTTAATTAGAGCAAATACTCTTTCGGTGCTCTCGAGGATTGCTTTCGCAATCGCAGTTTCTCGCCACATCGCACCGCGCCGTGTCAAATATTTTCGAAACTGCTGCACCGAGGTACGATCACATGTGCAGTTTGAAAAAAAACCGATCCTCTTGATACGTGCGATGGTTATACAATATATACTCTTATACAGAAATCAAATATTGGCTAATTTAATACTAGCCAATTTATTACTGACAAATAGTTATTACTTATTTAGAGATACTAAAAGTACTGAACAACAGTACTTTAATATTTAAAATAGGTAATTAATTAACTTAACTGTCTTTCAGTATATTGTGATTAGTATTAGATTTCTGTGAGGGTAGTAGTCATCTATCTAATTTTAGAGATTTCGTCTTGGGCTATAAGTAAGAGTAATAGTAATATAAGTAAGTGTAAAACGAAATTTCTATTATTCAGGAATTATATTTAGTTTATATAAAAAGTTATTAACTCTCTGCAGTGGACGCCAAAACCTGAAACACAGTTATTGACATTGAGAGACTCAGTTAATATATGTTGATTAAAAGGCACTAATTAGTTTCAAGGAACCAAAATGACGTGACTTAATGTATAAAAAGAATGAATACTAAATAAATTCAAGTATATAATAATGTACATATTTTTTATCTTAACAGAGGAATTATTTTTATTCATCAGAATCTTTGTTATCCAAGCAATCACTGTATGGTGGTATTAAATCTAAAACCTTTAACCTCGTGTTAAAATGAAAATTAAACTCCGATTTTCAATTTTGCTTCTAAAGTATACGTACAGTGCGTAATCATAAATTGTTGAAAAGTCGAGAAGTAATACCGAGCGGTATCTTAATTCTCGTTTTATCTCCCGTGCCTTTTAGCGACTGTTCTTTTTTAATCGACCACATTTCTTCATGCTACTTCTCTCGCGCGCACCTCGAAGAGCCCGATACCAATGGACGCCTTACTCACGGCTGAATCATCTGACGATTAACCTTGCCTGCCTTAATCAGCGATTAATTCCGTGCGACGAAAGTGCTGCTCTCGACCCACAGTACGGTTGCGCGGCGTTTTTACCTGGAAATTGGAACGGAGGGGTTGTACGTGCGTCGAATCGATCGAGTCGATCTCGCGACAGAAATCGTACGGACCGTGTCGACGCAACTGCAATTTCGTAGAACGCGATAATATATACAGAATGAGGTAGGCTCTCTAAGTAAACAATTCGTCGCATTAGGCTTTAACCCTTTGATGCACATACTTTTAGTCTTACAAGACGTTGAGGTAATGTGAGTAATGGTTGTTTTCTATGAAAACAGTAGACATAAAAGCAGATATTGTCATGTCACCTCAGATGCGTTTCTCTGTTCCCTGTTGATTAATAGCGATGATTGATTTTATTTATTTGTACTGTACGAGAGATAAATTAATATTTAGGGGGAAATGCGAGTGTCCAAACATTATCCATTTATCATTTATCCATTATTTATTGTCCATTTATTACTTAGTAAAAGAGTTAATTTGCTACTTTGATTGTAATTAACTTACGATCGGAAAATACTTTAGAGATACAGCAATTTAACGCAAGATCCGCAACGTAATGACGATTAAACGTTCCTAGAACGTGCATTTTCACCGCCAGCTGTTGCACGGTTGCATCAGAGCACGTAGTTACATTGGATCGAGAAAACTCGCATCGTCGAATCTCACGATTGGCGGAGATTTCTCGGGTAAAAGCTTGTACGGGCAAAAAAGATTGGGAAATTAGTCGAAAGAAAAAAAAAAACGAGAAGGCTCGTGCTCTGTTGGACGATGACAAAACTTTCTTGGAAACTGGTGAGTCGCTCTCGGACCATTGCGCACTTGCGTGATTGTACGCTGAAAGAAAAGATTGGCTGCTGCGGCAAATTAGATGGTACAATGTGACATAGTCATTTTTAGTTTGCTGCAGCTGCCAATTTTTGGTTGCAGCAGCCCATTTTGGATTGCGTTAGCCTATACGGAAAAAAAAAGATTAGCTGTCACAGCTAAAAATTAGATTTGGCAGCCAATTCAATAGCATTATATGGACGCCTAACGTCGTGTCTACGAGGTCTAATTTCCATTAGCTGTGAGGTCTAAATATTATCAATGTAACAGACAAGCATCTTGCTGTTATGTCGATGTATTGATCATCGCAACAAACGTTTTCTGTGTAGCAGACGATTTGATAGCGAGTACAGTTTCAGCAAACCATATTTAGCTGTGGTAGAGACAATTTTCTTCTACACGAATATATCCTATAACTATGACAATTAACTTCGTGTCGCTAAATAAATGGATCTATGACAGACATGCATACTTTGCTATCACGTCCTTATATTAGCTACAGCAGCAAATCCTCCGTATGTATTAGCAAATTTCATAGCTATAATAGCTAATGTAATTTCAGCTAATCAGAATTAGCTGTAGCCAGAAGCATTTATTTTTTCCGTATATCTATAATGTCCAGCATAGGATTCCGATAAGTTAACGCAACGAAAAATTGGCTGCTGCAACCAATTAAAAATGCTATGCCATATCAAGCCAATCTTTTCTTTCGGTGCGGAAACGGGCAAGCGAGAGGAACGAACGTGAGACTTAATTCCGCGATGGGACCGTTCGTCGTAGCGTTTTCTTTTATCGAGACAGACGAAATGCATTGTATAACACAATATACGATATTTTCATGCCGTAAAGCTCGGCGACCGGTTCTGCCTGGAGGACAGATCTCTCGCGGATCTTTTCTCTTACGAAAAATACGACGATGCCCGGGCACTTTGTACAGCGGCAAATTATTTCCTCCGAGCGCGATGCCCTCCATTGTCGGCAAATAAAAGAGCCACCCGGAGAATCTCGCGGGACAGCCCTTGGGAAATGTTTCCACGAGATCTCCCGGGGACCAGGCGGATCGTAAATATCGCGGATTTTATTGCGGCGCGGACTTGGGGCAGGGCACACAGTTCCTCGGGACGTCGCGAGAGATATTGACGATAAAACAGTCGCAAACGCACGTTACGCGCATCTCGTGTTGTTGCGGGGCCTATTACGGGGTCGGTTCATATTGCGAGAGGTTTATTTTATTAGAGGAAGTCCAGGTGCGCGTGTGCTACAGGCAGTAAAATCAAAGTGCTCCAGTTTTATGGTATCGAATACACCACCCGAACACGTGTTTACTCGTGCGAGCTTCGTCCGCGTCTCTTTGCTCTCGCCTCTCTTTCTCTTCCCCTTTTGTCCCTTTCGGCGTTCTGTTCACGCTCGACTGGGCGTGTGACCGGTCGAGATAAATCGCGGGCCGGTTCGCGCGAGTCCTTCTGACTTTTTCGCCGATAACGTGGCAGCGACCGATCGCAACGCGGAACGGCGCTCCTCTCGCGATACGCGTGCTGGACACGCGTGGATACGCGCGCGTTTCCCGCAGCTACAGCTTCCACGCTATCGCGCACCGACATCTGAATTCCGAAATAAATCACTGCCACCGCCGAGGAGAAGCCGTAAATTAATACACGCGCTCTCGATACTCGTCCCGCCCGCTCGAATTTCGGCACTCCTCGGTACAACTTTGCGCGCGATATTGTGAGGTGCATACATTCGTTCGCTTTTCTCCTCTGATTATAGGTCGTAGTGGTACATCCTTCAGAATACGCTCCAGCTAAAAGGAGAATTTATCATCGTAATTAACCCCTTCGAACCTGACTTTATTTGAACCATTGTAAAACATTTTTCTTTTTTTTTTTTTTATTCAATTCACTGCGCACTTTAATAAGTCATTCATAAGTCATTGAACATGATATAATATGATATGATATGGTTAAAAGTTTCATTTTCTCACTTATACCGTTAGTTATAATTATACTTATAGTTTTGTACGCGTCAAAAGAATGCAACTATAAAAATAGAGCTACTAAATATAACTATTTTACTACATAGAAGAAAAAAAGATTGGCCGCTGCGGCAAATTACAGTAGATGGTAAAATATGGTACAGCATTTTCAATTAGAGAGCTGTAGCAGCCAATTTTTGGTTGCAGCAACCAATTAAAAATGCTGTACCATATCTTTACCATCTAATTTGCTTTAGCAGCCAATCTTTTTTTGTCAGTGTGTATGCAATTACATTTTCAAATATCAAAACTTTTCTCTCGGTGTAGTTGAAAAGAAATGAAACGAGAATATACGTGATATCAAGATACGCGAAAAGAATTCTTGTATTGCTATGTACCACAGTTATTTCTACGGAATGTGTGAGATTTTATCTTTCCGTGTGTCGAGCAATTTCAAAAGGCGTGAGAGATATGATAAAAATTATTAATTGTCGCGTTTATGCGACACCAGCTTCGACTTCATTTTGACTAGACGCCTCCGACGAGAGAACTCTCAAGTGTACGACGTCATCGGCTAGTTTTACACCGTGTTGTCGGTTCATTTTTTTCTACGGCGCCTTCCCACCTCCGTGAGTACCGATCGCCCACGATCGCTAATCGGCGGCAGTCCTAGTGGCAGCCCGCGCGTCCGATCCTATCCGATCCGGTGGACTACGTCATACAGGTGAATGCGTCGGCGTCGAATGTGTACGAGTCCGTTCCGCGGTCGACGGCGTAGCCATAATTCGCCGCCTTAGAAACAGGTATCCTTGTGCCGTGAAAATATTTTGCTAACGTCTAACGGGTGAATGGAAAGTATGAATCGAACGTTTTTTTTTTTATCTGTTCCGGTCATTAATGAGAAATACATGCTAATAGAATTTTGGCGATGAAATTCAATGGAGCGATATCGAGACTAAGATCTGTCGATCTAACGAGTAACTGATAGATGCGGCTGTCTTAATTAAAAATTGGTGTGTTTAATTTAAACGAAATATTTATTCCATTGAAAATTACGAATAAAATAATCCAAGGATGATATACGGATAGTCGAGGTGTCTCAATTCATTGTTTAATTGTATCTAGTCCACTTCATTGCGGTCATCCGTTAGACGCAAATTGCGGAGGCAGTGAATCGGCGGAGGTAGGCGCGGAGGCAGAACTCGTCGCGTGGGTCGTCGCAGAGGCAGTCTCTGCCCTTCCCAGCCTCGGAAGAATTGAGCGCGATACCTCGCGGGAAGTACCACGCGATCGACGCCGATCGGCAGTGTTAAGTGCCATTCTCGAGTCTCCGCGGGGAGAAAAGAGAGAAAGATAGAGGGAAGAGTGCGTTCGCGACGATAACACGCATGCATATCGACGGAACCTCCGGAGGGATCCGTTGGTTAAAATCTGCGATCGGCCGCGCATCGGCCACGGGCCACATCGCGCGATAAATCACGCTTAAAGGGCCGCGCCGGAGTCACCCGCGGGTGGAATAGTCCCGATAATATAATCCAAATGCGCGTCGCAGTGCAACGTCGAATAAGGAGAAACCCGCGGCGGCTTCGCTCGGCGAGTAGTGAGGCAAAAATCGCGAGAAAAGTCTGAAATCGGAAAGGAGCGGACGCGCGGCGGAGACGAAAGGAAACAAGGCGGCTGAGAAAGGATCGTCCAATAGGGAGGATCGATCGGTTGAACGTTTCGAGCGGTGGGGAATGTCGTCGCTGCCTACACCCAACCTACGGCCGATCGCTTCAAGGTGACGAGGTGTAACCCTCCTATCGGCTTTGGCTTCGATCTAAGGCGGCTTCTGTAACGCGCGCCTTTCGAAATTAAGGTAGATCTAGGCGCCCGAGATTTATCAGCGTCACCGGATACGTGCGTATACGCACGCCGGGCCTACGGTATACTTCGGTAGCTGCGTTTAGAGATACGATCGGGACGGGATGGAGAAAGAACCCTCTTAGCTTTATCGACCGTTAATGTCGTTTATGATTTACGTTCGCGGCTGATCGACGTTGTTTCTACGAGCGTGCTCTCGTAAACGTGCAGCTTGTACAATTTTACTCCTTATCGAATACGACAACGTTCTACAATCTCCCTTCTTAACGAGCATTTTTCTGTAAATTTTATGCATTTATGCTAATACATTCGATACTTACTTTTCGACGTTTACGTATAGCACGCTGCTACGTTTAATTTACATAATAAGCTGGATTTATTAATGGAACATGATATGGTTATCCATATTTTTTTGCAATAAATTTTTTGCAGTGATTTAAGCTTAGCTCATTAGCATCATTATTATTAGACGGATGACGATCAATTTAATTTGTGATAATTATTGTTCTAGCTTTAGTTTGCGAAAAGAATTGAAAGATTTAATTGATGCAGATCTGAAAATAATTTTGTTGGGCCATCAAAATAATTATGTTGGAAGCGAAAAAATGATGAATAATACTGTAAAAAATTTTGATATTTTGGCAACCAGTTTGAGTAAAATAATTTCCAACAAAATTATTTTCAGATCTATCTATATCTATCAAAACTTTAGATCTTTCAGCAAAATCGTTTTTTCTGTATGTACAATTCGCGTTTTCAAGATCAGCTGTGTTTGAAAAATTTTAAAGTTTAGATAGGAAATATTACTTATAAGTATCAAGAGATTTAGCTTCGTTGGCGTTTCTTTATTTATTTGATTGTCCATGAATTTGCAACGTGAGGGGAAATTATTCGAGAAAAGTTCATTAGGCTGATAAATTGGAGGCTCGCGCGGATTTGAACTGCGGGATCGAAATTGATCTGGACTGTTTCCGTGACTCTCATTAAGGAAGATTCCGCGAAAGATAGAAGGCTCGGGAGGTATTCGTGTCGGGTTACATCTTAATTTTCGAATCTCCTGCCCGTAATCCACGCCCATCGCGTGCCACGGGGTCGTTAAATCATTAGCAACCGCTTGCCACGTGGCCGACGGTCCCAAACTCTGAAATGGTATAGCGCACTGTAATTTCTCGTCGGAATATCGAGACGTTTCGGGGAACATTGGTGAAGAGGCTGCTGTTGCATACATTTGTTCCCTGCAGTTTCATACACATTAAACACTTGGCTCGAGCACAAATCCAATATCGTTCTTTAATATTAAAGATACAAAGACGAGGGGACACGTGAAACAGTCGTTTCATTTACAAGTCGTGGGGATGGTCTTGTTTCGAGGTATTAAATTTAAACGTCGGAGCCGGAGTAGTCACCGTCGGATAATCACCGATCATGTGCAGCGGCCGTTTTTCTCGTCATAAAAAGAAAAGGCCAGATACATCTGCATATAAATCGTGATGCTAATCGCTGCGGATTACTCGCGTATACCTTATAAAAATAAAACCGACGACGCACGCGCGAGACGATCGAATGTAACTCCTGTAACGAGCTAGGAAGTGGAATTTTGATCGTCTCCTTTAAACGCGCACGTATACCTATACGTATATTCTTGAAATATAAATAACCGGTTAAGGCAATTTCACGTTAGAAACGAAATGCTGATTCGATCGACTCGTTAGATAAATTCCATCGAATTCCCGCGTCGTGATTCCTCCATCCCAAAGGTAACCTTTACGTGGAATTGGCACGAATGTCCGGGAGCTCGATAAACCGCGGCGATCTCGCCTTTCTTTTAATTAGGCCCGATCACGCGATCGCCGTGGCGATCGCATTTAATTTAAATTCGTGTACAAATATTGCTACCTTCGCTACTCTCTCCCTCTCTCTCCCTCTCCTCTCTCTCTCGTACGCTGCAGCCTCTTGTTATTGATGTCGCCGTTTGTTTTATTCTATCCGCCGCATGAATATTGATACGGTGCAATTTAACGTAACGGATGAGATCGTAAATCTCGGGCGAAATTAATTAAGGAACCACGTGGAGTAAAACGCAAGAGTGCGCGTCACGTGCGCGCGCGCGCGAGCGAGCGGCTCGAATTGTACGCGCGATGGTAGCGGGCGGCCGGCTCCTCTCATTTGCACGGGTAATTCTGCAAATTGTAATTGAATTCGAAACCGCGCTGTCGCCTATTCAGAATCATTCGTCAAAGAAATAAATGGGCCGAGAAGCGATTTCTTTTGCGGCGGCCGCGCGCGAATTTCTTCGGCAACGCGGGCGGGACGAAGTGCAAATTGATCGGCGGTGTCTATCGTTCCTTACGCGCGGTAATCGCGTATATTTGCGTAATGTCTCGTAAAAACGGGGAAAGTTGCAGTCGGATCCTCCTTTCGTCCGGTCCCCGCAATATGTTAAACGAGCGAATTGAAACGACAATCAATTTCTAATATCTTGTGAATTGTAATTATCAGTTTATGACGCAGCGACATATATTTGAGAGATATTTAATGACAATTACGAAAATAACAAACAATTTTGTTAAAAAAGAAACTTGAAACTTTGCTGAATGTAGATCTAAAAATAATTTTGTCCAACCATCAAAATAATTACACACATTGGAAATTTAAAAAATGATAATCGTTGCTGCAAAAAATGTTGTATCTTAGCAAGCAGTTTATTAGGATTTCGACAAAATTATTTTTAAATCTTTAGCCAGCTAAATTTTTTATTGTTTAACAAAATTGTCTTTTTCATGTATCTTTTATACCTCAAAAATTGAAGTTGATATCAAATAATTATTATATACTGAAAAAAAATTGGTTGTTGCAATAATTTAAATAGTAAAATGCTGTGCCTCATTTTACTATCTAAATTGTTGCAGCAATCAATCTTTTCTTTCAGTGTACAATTACGGAGATGGATAAAATAATCTATTCATCACATTTCTACATATAAGTAATTATTTATTTATTTGTGTAAATTTATTTGTTGCAGGTAAGCACTTGTGGGAAAGAAATGGGCACTTGTAACAAAAGACTGAAAGCCACATTCTATTTCGCTAAGAGGTAACAGCTTAACGACACGGTTTGCACGATGAACAGAGTTTCGATTTTCGCGCGAAAAAGAGCTCTTTCACGGGTGTGTTGCAAATGCGTGTTGCACTTTCCTTCGAAGAATTCGGCGTATGCGCCATTGTCATTATCCCATATACGCGAATATTCCTTTAAGTCCCCCTGTCCACACATTCGTCGTCTCCCGACGGCGGGAGATGATAAACCTGGCGGCGACCAACCGACGCCAGAGAGTGCCCGCGATTGCGTATCGCGAAAACGCAAATATCCGCAAGAATGATGAATTCGCGCAGGCTGTCCCATTAATTTTATTCGAACCTTCAATTATGCGGATGCGTTCTCCTCATTCTGCTGTCACATCGCGGCCGTGAGTAGACGTGAGGCAATTCGCAACCGGGCAGATATTCCCTGTCAGACATCGGCCGTAGCGAAAGTTTAATTTGCACCGTCCGAATTTTAATGGATCCCGACATATTGTGTCCCGCGCAGGTAATTCCTGTCGGATTTAAAGGAACCGCCGGTGCAGAGGCGGCCGGTGCGCGCACAACGAGTGGCTGCTCCTGGTTGCATCTGCAATCAAAAACCCCGGGACCCGGGCTCGTTGTGAGACGAGATAAAGTCAATCTTCGTGGCATTTTCGTGGCCGTTGCATGCCGCGGCCACCGTACGGCCACCGTACTCGTTCCTCCTGCTCGTCAGGCCTGCCTTCCTTCTCGATACGTCGCTCCCGATATCGCAATAACGCGCCACGGACTGATTTCTCCCGCGATCGCATGTCGACTTTGTATCATTACGTGCAAACTCGAAATTTCGCGACGCCGTAACCGCCGCGCCGGTAACCGGGACGCAGCGAGCGTTAAAAAGTCAGCCTCCCTCCCTTCTACCAGTTCCACCCTCCCTCCCCTCGAAAGCTCCCTCCTTGGCGTCCCGATAACCATTCGTGCGAGATGTGTATAGGTATCGTCGGAGCGATATATTCGATACGTCGTAAATTCAGGCTGGTAACGAGGCGACCGTCGAAAGTGACTCGAAATAAACGACAGAAGGAACTCCACTTCCACCCCCTGCCCCCTCTCCTTTACCGTTTCCTCCTTCACGCCTCCGTTTGTATATGCGGGAACTCCGCCGTGCCGATGTGCTCGACGCAACGGACGATCGTAAATCAAAAAGCGCGACTCTCCCGAAAACTCTCTTCGCGAGGCAAAGACCGGTGGGGGGGGAAGGGGGGAAGGGAGGAAGAGAGGCAGGAAGGTAGTCAGGGTGCCGCGAGGTAGAGAAGAAAGGGGGGGGGGCAATGCTACGAAGGAGGAAGCCGTGGTACGCGGGAGTAACGCAAAGAGGATCGGAGACGGAAGCGACGTCCTCCTGCGGGATAAATCATGGACGGCGTAAATTAAAGCGTCCGCCTTTATACCCTCGCGCGAGATACTTCACTACCGTCTGGTCGTATCTCCTTTCTTCCTCCCCCCACCCCCTGCTTTTTTTCTTTTTCTTTTTTTCATTTTTTTTAAGTGACTTATCGAGTGGGATGCCGCGCGTTCTCGGAAGCGTGGCGTGGTCGTGATAAATAAAATGCGCTTCTCGGACAAATTGTATCGGCGTTACAAGCTGTTGCCGAGACGGCTGCGGCGGAGAGAGATTAAAGCGAGAAATATACGAGCTGTGCTTAATTCAATTAGTAGGCAGTAGGTGAGACAACGTCGCTTCTCGGACGAAAGGAGAGAGAATACATTCATGAGCGTCGATGGTTTCTCAGACTCGATCGATGAAAGAATGGCATTTGTATAATGTGTTCATAATCCAGATTAATGATCTTTAACGATATCCTCGGAGCTACGCGCGTGTGCGTACATGTACGTGTAAGTATATATTCTTTTAGACGTAGGTACGCAAGACAGAAAGAACAGTTTTGCCGAAGCGTCTAAAATTTTAGCTAGATATATAAATCTAAAAATAATTTTGTTGGATCATCAAAATAATTACGTAAGAGACGTTCAAACTGGTTGCTAAAATGTCGAAACATTTCGCAGCATTGCTCATCCCGTACTTGAGATCTTTAACAAAATTATTTTGACAAGCCAACAGAATTATTTTCAGATCTGTATCTGATTAAATTGTTACTTCAGCAAACTTGTTCTTTTCGTACACACGTTGCAAAAAGAATGATCTGAAAGTAATTATGGAGGATGCTCAAGCTGATTACTAGAATGTCAACATTTTCTGCAGCCTTGCTCATTTGCGTGCTTGAGCGTCTTACATAATTACCTTGTCCGACAAAATTACTTTCAGATCTGTATCCAGCTAATTTTTTAGATTCCAAACCATCCTCTTTCTATATATGTGTGAAGAATTAATAATTATTATTCTAAATCTTACATTGCTACATTTAAATAAATTCTATTCATAGATACACTGTGTGTGTTTGACATACATTCGCAATGTTGGAGCATTTCCTGACGTGTTTCATGGCATTTT
>NW_017305601.1:135482-141920 GCF_001594115.1 Trachymyrmex septentrionalis | reverse complement strand
AAATTCTATTCATAGATACACTGTGTGTGTTTGACATACATTCGCAATATTGGAGCATTTCCTGACGTGTTTCATCACATTTCTGACAAGCAAGCCTCGTCATTTCCCTCGCGTGCACTTGTGAATAAAGGTATCGATCGTGCGCGATGTTGAGAGAACGATGCACGTCGCATCGTCCTGGAAATTTGAATGCGTGGCGAGGATCAGTTCATCTCCGTTTCGCTTCACGCGTTCATCTCGTAACAGACGTCGGACGTATTGCCGATTTAGTATAAATCGGGAAACTTGCTCTCGCGCGGGGTTTCGTCGCATTCGCGGAATAGGAACGCGATTTTCCCACGCGACCGCAGATGCGTTCTCTCCGTTGCTTTACGTCGCGGCATCGATAAACGACACGATGATTCTCGTTGCGATCGTCCATTCTATTTCTTCTAGGTACAACGATCGATTCAAGAAGCAACGTATTCTAGAATCCCTTGAAATATAATTTCTTCATGAATGGCAAGACACCTTTACAAGTCTGAGATCGTTCAAAAGTGAGAACGTAAATAGTTGGATTCAATTTTCTGATAGATTTTAATAATTTTCGGTAAATTTAAAGTTAATTTCTAATTTAATTTCGAAGTTCTGAGAATAAATTAGAAAAGTATAATATATTGAAGAAGAATTTCGCGCGAAAAGAAAGACGTTTTATTAATTTTTTTTGTAAAATACTTTTTCTACACTGAAAGAAAAAATTGGTTGCTGCAACAATTTAGAGAGTAAAATATAGCATAGCATTTTTAATCTGCTGCTACAACCAAAAACTGGTTGCTGCAGCAGATTAAAAATGCTACGCTATATTTTACTATCTATAAATTGTTGCAGCAACCAATCTTTTCTTTCAGTGTAGGTAAGTTCTTTAGAGAAAGAAAGATTACATATGAGATAACACAATGAAGAAATTAATCGATATTGCATTTTTTTAAAAATCATTAACTATCAAATGTCACGGCAGGCGCGTCGATACAAAGAGATCGCAAGGAACAAAGATCAAAGCGAGTCGCGCATCTGCATTCCGACAGGATAAGGTCGAGTCTAGCTTAGCTACTCCAGTGTCTCGCACGCAGGTGTCTCTAATTGGTTATTTATAAGCGATTCTTAACCCGATGCTGATTTACCGCGTTTAGCGGCACGCGCAGATGGGTTTTACACGAGCCAATTACAATCGGTTGATGGCACGATTATCTTAGTCATCGGTCAGCTGGCCGATCTGTCAAAGGAGATCGGTAAGAGGATCGGGACGAGTGCTAGATCGAAGGCTCTTCGCGCTAAACGGACGTGAAAACGTGTCGTCCTCGATGATGAGGTCGCGATACGTTTTCGGAGCTGTTCGAGGAAATCGTTGGCAAGATTCATCTTCGCATTAATCTTCATTCATGTATTTTAATGTCTCACTTTCGATTTCTTTAGGTAGATCTGAATATAATTAACAAATTAACAAAGTTTAATTTTCCCGTGTAATTTGCGATTATTTTATCTTGACAATCGATGAAAATTATAGATACCTGAGTTTGAATAACATACTGTTTTTTAAACTTGCACATATTTTGATTTCTTTAGTTACATCTGGACATAAAAAAATATGTAATAGTATATAAATAATATGTGCAAAAATTATACAAATTATAATGGAAATATATACAATTGTGCGATTTTATAAAAATTAGCACTTTTATTCCTAATTGCATAAATGTATCTTTTTATTAGACGAAAAATTACACACGATAACAGTAGTATATTTTATACTTTTTATGTGATTTATAAATTTGTGTAATATTATATGATATAATGATAGTATTTACATTTATATATATATTGATAGCTGAAGAAAAATTCATTGGCAAATTAGATACATTACGTAAATATGTATATATATTTCTCTAAACCTCAATTAAATTTACTTTTCTAAATTATTTAATTACTAAAAAACATAATTAATAAAAAAGAATAATTTTATTTATAAATCGTAATTTTACTTACGTGTGTGTAAATATACACCTTTAATAGTGGGTGCCAAAATTATCTCCACTGTAATTGTACTTTACATAAAATTTTTTTTCAGTCTATAGTTAAATAAATTAGCTAATTGTATTTAATTTTCCATGTTGTAAATGTGGAAATGTGTGTTAGATGCCAATTGAAATAATCGAGCCATCGTTAATTTTCCAGTGACGCAATTTGCGATGATTATATATCATGACAGTCGACTAAAATTGTATAGATTCCTGAGTTTGGATAATAACCTGTTTGCTAAACTGCTAAACGGTCAAGAATCTCTTTAGGAGACACCTTAGAAAGTCGACGACATCCTAACCGAGAAAATCGTCGTCCGGCGTGCTTTATGGCTGGCTTCGACGTTTCCGACGTCGAGGATCGTTGTCGTCGCGGTAGCGCAAAAAGTCGAGTGATTTAATGGAAATGCGTTCCCACGCATACGCGCATCTTCTCGCGTGTCTCACGTCGCTCTTCTTTCACGCTCATTCCGTGCAGACTCGCGCGTTCGCGTGTGGTGCATTCGTCTATTCTATATGCCATATGTACCGCGTTATGTACGAGCTTGACGTTCGCCGTTATCCTATAAATACATTTAGAAAAGATTTGTGTCGCATTTATTTCAGATGAAGCGAAATAAATGAACGGCTACATTCACAGCACACAGAAAAAAATAGCTTTGTAACTGTTATAAGATTCTTTAATGTAATTGGTTCTTGCCCTTAGTTCCTCACTGAATCTAAATGTAGAAATCAATCGTTATAAGTAATTAAAGAAACTTACGACAGTTGCAAAGCTGCTTTTACACAGCCAATCTATCGAGCAAATCTGGCAATGCAGTATCTTAAATCTTAAATTCAAGGCATTAATGACGACGAGTATTAACAGTCCTTTAGTTTAGTCATGTAATCATTCCAAAAGTGAGGCAACTATTAATTTTGTCACCGGGAGACACCGGCGCTATTCCACTTACCTGGATTTCAGTGACCACAATTTACCTTACGCTTTCTTAACACGTATTTGCCAATCGATTGAATAATAGGTCTTCGACCGATCGCGGGGAAATCTCTCGCACACGATTCTTTCGCGAATGTATTTAAGAAGCAACATTTTCATTCATCAATAATTGATCATTACTGCAACGGGAATTCTACGAATGAAGTACGGAATGAATGAAATACGGGACGCGCTTTGTTGCGTTTTAGCATCACAATGAATAAACAACTCTTTTAAACGCGTTTTATCGTATCTTCATCTACGCATCATTTCCTCAGTTTAACCTCGCTTCGATTAGCATCACGCACAGCATATTGCGTAATGACATATTAAATAATGACATTGCTAGTGGGAGACATAATCTCATCGATAACGTCGTCAGTTCAATTAGAACGACTAGCCTTATCGTCGCACTTCGTCCGGACGTCATTTACTATCGACGGTCGTTGGACCGGTATTGGTTCGAGCTTGCAAATCGAGAACGTCAAATATAAACTCGATTGCACGCGTTAGCGGTCAAATTATCGGCGATTTGGTTCGTCGTACAAACACGTTTCTAATTTCGACTGGTGAAACGGTTCCTAATTGTGCGTAAATGTTTGCTTACGAAAACGGAAACAATAAATTGTTTCGCCTGTTCCCACGTCAGAACTGTGTGTAATCTCTTTATGTCAGCGTAATTGGAAACCGATCCTCGATAATTCCTGGCAGAGAATTATCGAGACGAGATCTCTTTGTCTTTACAGAAGGAACTCTGCAGCAATTATTTAGTAAAAATTTATTACTTAGTAAAACTTTTACTAAATTGTAAAATAATAGTATTTATGGATTCTATGCAGAACCGTAACGTGTTCTCGTAAAACTTGTACGAACTTATGACTAGTATTCTAATTTTGTACGTATGCATCATAAAACGTATGATTATTCGTAAATATCAATTTCTTATAAATTTTATGGCTGGTAAGAATCTGTAAAAATATTGTATAAAGGTAATAAGCGCTTAAAAATTCTTGCAAGTCTGCTTAGAATTTAGACATTAGTGTTTAGTTTTATGAAAATATTTAACAAATTCTATAAGTTTAAATTTTATAAGTTCAGTTGAAACGTTAAAACATTGTTATTTATCTTCACGTCAAATGTTTGTCTTGAATAGATAATTAATTTTTAATATCGTTTATCTTAAATATCTGACGTTAAACAATTTTTAAATTACATCTCAGAGTTCCTCACAAAGTTAAAGAAATCCCTCTAAAGAAATCCCACGCGTGCAATAACCATGATGATTGCTGGAGTTAACGAGGAAGAAATCTTTTCGATGTTTCGGCGGCGAATCGAAGTTGACTTTACGACGCGGTCGTGTTGTATTTCGTAAAAAAGACAATTCCACGCTTGACAAGAGTAACGGTGCCGTGTCGAAGGGCTCGCTGACGTCGCGGCAAAAAGAACGGGCGTTCTTCGAAGATCAAAGCATCGTCGTGTACTTCGAACTCACCGCAATGCGCGATGGTGCTTGCCGGGACCCACCTTGGAGCCGGCGATTTCTCGGACAGTAATCGAGCCAGTTACCACCGGTAAATGACGTATAACAACGTTAAGGATAACGTACGAGCGATTCGAACGCACCTATCGCCACCTGTATTGACCTACGACTCTCCCAGTAGTAAAACACGTCCGGCCATGTGGAAACGTCATTCATCTTGGTTTAAATTGTCCGTAGCCGTAATACACATTCAAATTATAATCGTATATATTAATTAAAATTGATACATTAGCTCGCGAGACCACCAGGTAACTGATCTAATTTTATTTCACACGCAATAAATGACATTAAATGTGAATACACAAGTAAGTAATGAGATGTCTTTATTAGTCTCAGTTGGATCTTAGTGCCTAAATAATATTTTAATAAATTTATACATACATACATACGTGAATATATACATATCCAGTCCTGTAATCTACGCACCGAAATATATTCGATCTTGAAACGCAATCACACGAATTAATATCACAAATTAAATTGATATATTAATGAATTTCTAAGGATATTAATACCAATAAGCTTCTTAAAAAATTTATGGTCTAATTTTAATTATTAGAAAATGGGAAAATATTTATACACTGAGAGAAAAATGTGAGAGAATAATATACTAAATATACTAAATTTTAATAAATATTTATTTCAATTATAGTACTAGCTGAATATTTACTAAATGTACATATATATTTATTTGATATAAAAACCATTAATTTGATTTAACAATTAATTTTTTTATTTAGCAGATATTTATATAAATAAGTAAATAAAAATAAATTAGTATTATTCAAACTAATATTTATTAAAATTTAATATGTATTTTCTCTCTGTGTATAAATTATTATCCATATTTACTATATATCGTACACGGAAAAAAGTTGCATTGCGTTGACAAGTGTACGTTGGAGATTGATAAACAATTAATGATACTTAATGCATTTTTCTAGCTGCAATTGCACCTATAATCTTGAGTCTCCGTTGCATATTTTGGAGGGCACGGATTCCATTATTATCGATTGCATGAAAAAATATTTGCGTAGTCGGGAAAGAGATCAGGATCGGTCTTGCGGTGACGATATTATTATGAAGGATGGATGTGCCATTGAAAGGACTAATGAATCGCGTTTTGTACTCCGCCCGAATTCGAAAGTCCTCGGAAAGAATAAAGCATCTCCTTGTCGTATCCCCGTTGAGTCTCTCCGAGTACCGAGATCGGTTCGAGGCTCACTTTCCAGAGCCGGCTCGGGCACAAGAGGAGAGCAGCTGATCAATAGCTATCGGCAGGGAGTCGTCGTGTTGCCGGCGCGGTGGCGATGTCGTCAATTTTTTTATTACGAATCCGGACACGCACGCAGGCGCTCACGCACACGGGCGTGTACGTAGAGACGAGACACTACTCTCGAAGGAGAGTTCCTTCACATCAAATTTCACAGGTCGCGATTCCGCGGTTTCGATTACCTTTCGATCTGTATTACTCACTTTGTATTTATTAAATGCCGTTAGAAATGACAATGATTAATGAAATAATTTAAAATAGTAGAAAATGCAAAAATTTGAACTAGCGTGTCGTATCTTAGATAAAAATAATAATCTATAGGACATAAAGAAACGAGCCTTTTTATTTCGAAAGAAAAAAAAAAACAATTATTTTCAGATCTGTATATTCAGTTAAATTTTTAGATACTTCAGCAAAACCGTCCTTTCCTAATTCCAGTTACAGATTAATCTAAAATAATAATATTATAAAAGTGTGCTTATCGAATCCAATAGAAAAAATAACGTTAGATCAAATTATGAAATAATTATTTGAAAAGCATAATTTATTAAACCAATGATTTAAATTCCGCTGAATATTATAAGTTTGCTATTAC
>NW_017305601.1:121426-135382 GCF_001594115.1 Trachymyrmex septentrionalis | reverse complement strand
ATTATGAAATAATTATTTGAAAAGCATAATTTATTAAACCAATGATTTTGTTTTAAATTCCGCTGAATATTATAAGTTTGCTATTAAAATATTTTAATCCGATTATCGCAACGACTTTCAGACGGGTCACTCAACGTGCATGCTTCGTCATAGGGATCTATCTTCTAACGAGCATCTATATACATTCTGCCGAATGCCTTGGTCCCCGTTCTTCCTCGCCTCCTTCAGGAACAATAGCTGCTCCTGCAGCAAGGGGGTTAATCTACATACGCAAATTCCTCCAACGATAGATCTTAAGCGGCGAGAGAGAAGGGGCGACTGCGTATTGCCGGACGTACACGCGTACGTTTTCAACAATAGGAACCGCCTCGCGACCCTGGCTGGCGTTCTCCTGAAGGAAGGACAATAAGCACAGCTTGATGGTTAATGTAGTCCAGTTTGTATCTTTCCTCTGAAGAATTGGCAAGGGAGGAGGGGTTGAGAATCTCGCGCTCTCTAGAGAATAATGAATATTCCCGAATCTTTAATAATTTTCGTTACCGGGACAATGCCGAAAATTTTACAAGCAATTCACGCTCTCGTTGAAATAATTGTCATTATGATCTGCAGTTTGTATCTCCTCATTGTTAGGAGAATTGACGAGGAAGGGGTCTTGATGATGCTCTGAAGAGGATTATGAATATTCCGCAGTCTTTAATAATTTCGAAGTTGCTGGAACAATGCTGAAAATTTCATAAGCGATTCACGCTTTCGTTGAAATAATTATTGTAATCCACAGTTTCCGTCTGCTTATTGTCGGGAAAATTGGCAAGGGAGGAATTTGTGCTCTGCAACGGATTATGAATATTTCCGAGTCTTTAACAATTTCGAGGCTGCTGAGATAATACTGAAAATTTTATTGAGCAGTTCGTGCTTTCGTTGAAATGATAAAGCCTTTCCACCTAATAATCCTTCGCGATTCTCTGGTCGTGGTTAGTCGAGCACGTCGGGGCCGTTAATCGCGTTTTCCCAGAGTCCCAGGTGTGTTGTTATCCACCTCGGATGGAGAGGGGGAGGGAAAAACGTTTCCCTCGCCCTCGGCCGCGGCGCACGATGACCGTAGGTCGAGGATAGCGCAACGACCTTACAGGTCGATGCACTTCCCCCGTGCACTCGGTCGGCGCGGCATGGCGTGGCGCGGCGCGGCGTCAAAACAAGACCGGCTGATGCGATGTGCCGGTTCACCTCCGTAGTCGGGTGCACAGTTCCCACCGTCTAGTCATCCGGGTGCTCCTCTCGCACTAGGGGGAAAAGGGGACTCCTGCCACCGTTTCTCTCTTTCTCCTCCTCCTCCTCCTCCTCCTCCTCCTCCGTTCCTCTTGTCGTTGCTCGATCTTTTCGCTTCGCGCGCGAGCACGCACTCGCGCGCGAGTTCTGAGAAGGCTCGCGGAGGCGCAGCGCTGTCTGGCCGAGCCGGGGATCCGCTCGTCTGTACCTACCGAGGCACAAATACCCGCGAAGATGCCAGCGGGTGCAGAGAGGGTGAGAAACGGAGGAGGTGGAGATGGCAGTGGAGACGATGATGAAGGCGAAACGGAACGGAGAAAGAGAAGGAGAGAGAGACGGCGAAGAACGAGTAAAACCAGGCTGACTCGCTCTCACCTGGCTACCTTGCCGCGTATAGGAGAGATATCTACGGTATAGAAGAGCGGAGAGAGCCAAGAGGAGCCGCTTCTAAGTAGCTACGTGATCAGCGATAATAACGTGACTTGGAAACGTGGAAGATCGTACTTCCTACCCACTTACCCCCCGCCCCCCCCCCTTTTTCACATCGGAAACATATATAGGGGGTTATATCGTCGGTTGGTCGGTTGATCGTTTCGGTTTGCGCCACCATTGACGCAGTGCCGCGGTGACTAGTAGTAGGAGGCCACTACCACGGGATTTAAGTCCCATCATAGGTGCTCCCGAGAGTGTGCATTCCGAGTTCCCGGAAACGGAGAGCGGAGGTAACGGCCGTCGCGTCCACCTGTTCTTCATCTTCTTCTTCTTCTTCTTTATCGATTTGAGTTCTCGCGGAACGAGCTTTCGCAATAAAACGCCTGGGAGATCGAACGCGACACTCTCCGAGTACATTTTTACGCGGGTTTACGATGTTAGTTGCGAGCCGATTACGAGCCGAGCGAGAGAAGAAGAGAGATAAAGGGAGAGAAAGAGATTCCGACGGTAATATGATGCAAGTTGGAAACATGAGTAGATAACGATCTGCGTCGTTAATTGAGTCGTTGGGCGAGATAATGGATATAAGATGGTAAAAGGAGTTTTATTTTCTAGATTGATATAAAGTTTATATAAATAATTTTGATATTTTTACGCACGAATGTAAAAAGTTTAGAATCGAATATTGGAGCTGTATGTTAATTTCGTGAAGCTTTTAATTGATTTTTATATGTTATTATTTTTTATAATTTTTTATAAACTATATCTACGTCGAATGAGGAACGAGACAGAGATTTCGAAAATATATTCATCGGTGTTTATTAGCGCATAGTAGCCATTAATTTTGCGTAATAATTATAAGCTTGCAGTGAATCGATGAGTCGAACTGACTGGAACGTTAGGATGGGTGATTAGGATGGTGATTGAATTCGACGAGAAACGAATTCTCAAGATTACTAATTTGTCGACCTTAAGACCCCGAAGGTACGGTAGAGCCCTCCGAACTCGAAGATATCATCCTATTTATTAATTTGATTTGCATTATTAATGATATTTACGAGCGATAAATTTCAACGATTCAGCTTGTGAAACGCGAGACAACTCTTCGGCAAATATATATTTAATATATACCGGCCCAGAACAAATTGACATCGATCCGAAACCCGAGGGGATTAGATACGGTCAAACAAATCGCCCTCGATTATTCTCGGTATGCGTTAAATACATCTCGCGGCGGAGTCGCCGACTGCAGTCGCAGGCAGCATTCTCCGCGCCCAGGAACCAGTCCTGACAAGAATCCCGGTCTCGGCTGATCGTTGGAGTAGAGTGCTATTCGGTGGTCCGGGCCGGTATTTCCAACTATATCGAAACGGTTAGGTGCCTCCGATACAATAGGGCGGCGATCGTTTGTAGCGAAGGTCTGAACCTCCTCTTCATCGTCGTCGTCGTCGTCGTCGTCGTCGTCGTCGTCGTCGGGAATATCTAACCGCGCGCTCGCGTTGCCGATTTAAACTGCGATTTTTCTCGTTGCACGTCCCGAGCCGAGCGAAGTCCCGAGATTCCAGGAGCATCCATCAGGCCTCGTCAAACCAGCCGGATCGGCGCACATCAGCGGATCGGCATTCATTGGCCACGGACGGAGAAAGAGGAAAGGCCGGTGGACGACGAACAGAAGAGACAGAAAGAACGGATGAAAGGGAGAAAGAAAGAAGGAGAGGAGGAACGCTCCCGAGAGAAGAAGACTCTTTGCGATGAGTCGTCGTTCGTCTACACAAAACCTCCTCTCCGGCCTTCGATTCCCTCCGGTAGCGAGTTCGCATACGGTAGCAGCTTCTCCACGTCGTGTTACGTCGCGCCGGCAAGAAGCCGGGCAGGACTACGCTGGTACAATCAGCTGACAGATCAGCCGGCGCAGTAAATATTCTCATCGAGCGCAGCACGCGAACGTGCCTTGTCAAAACTAATGATATTCCCGTAACCACGGGAACTTCTGATACGACCAACTCTTCGTGTCAGACTGACGATCTCAGGATCTTCGTCGCAGCGACACGTTGACGACGTTGGTACCGACGTGGGATGAGAAAGCCCTGGATTCACCTTACGTCGCAAAGTTATTTTGTAGAAGGAGAATCAAAATTATGTATACATATATATATATGTGTATATAAGTAATATTCGTTATATTTTATTAAATTAAATTATAATCTAATAGACAAATTTGTAATTTCACAAAATATCATGAAAATGTTTCTTATAATTATATATACATATTGTGTGTTTCTTCAAATATTAGTTACAACAATTAAATCAGATTTTTTTACGATCGTCTTGCTAATGGTCTAACTCTAAAAGAACAAACATTTACACAACTTAGTATCATCAATTTAAAGTTTACGAGAACAGTCTGTATAAAATATCGCAGTTGGAGGTATTCATCTTCTTCTAATGGATGTCACGTGGAAGTATGATGAACAGTTTCTACTTTTATCTGATACTTTTACCATCTCATCGCTCGCGCCATAAGAAAGTTCTTTCAAGACGATGATCGTTCTAAGATTTGACAAACGATCTCGCTCCTTGTTACCGCGTAAAAACGTATCTCAGCGTCATCCCCGACGTCTGACACTTGACATCCCGTGATATTTCGTGACGAAAGTGCGTCCCAGATCGTGCGAAACGATTTCGTAAGGGCCGCGTGAGCGATTCGAAGGAGGGAGAATCGCAGCGAGGAGCAATCAGCGACGGTCTGAAAACGGATACGCGGCATTAGGGCGCCTTGATGCGATGATAATAGGTCTGCGTTACTGGGAGCGGTTAGAATCTACGATGACAGGTGGATCCGCTAATCGTTTGATGGTCTCCGCACGGCGCGACGCTATTACGGTACACGCAGGTCTGTCTGTCACCCTCGTTTGCTCCTCGCTGTCGCTGACGAAACCAGCTATGATAGCTGTAATCGCTCCTAACTGCCTGATGGCCGGTAAATGGATGATAATTGTACTAGAACGGCACGAAGAGCCGCCTTCACGGCACGAATTCTTCGTCATTCGCCTCACTGACTTGTGTACGTTTTACGCTGGAATGGGGAGAGAAAGAAACGACCGGAGAGGGCTCGCGTGCCTTTCGCACGGTTCGCAGGTATCGCTACTGGCGCTTGAATTCAGTTTTATTCCGTTTTATCTCTTACACGAATTTCATTGTTTCAATTATTATGACTGCAAAGCAATAAAAGATTACAAAAAATGTAACAATACAATTTGGAGACAAAAATTGTACAAGTATATTTCTTTAGTAAAATTAACATTTATATAATATGGTAAATTAACATTTACATTTTTTATTCATTTATCTCAGAATTGATTTTTAAATTACAGTTTTTAATTTGTTATTTGTTCACTTACTCTTATAAACTGTGCATTATTTTAACATTAAGAAATATTAAATATCAATTTAATAACAAAATAGTTAAATATAACATAAAATCACGATTATGCTGAATTAATACACATAAAATACTTTTTATTGTGTCTAAGTATGATTTATAAAAGAAGTGTACAGTGGTTTTAAATAGGTACTTAACGCATATAAGTGGAGTGACTTTTCGACTTTCTCCTACGAATATGTTGCCGTCGGAGAGATCTTATTTTGAAGTACGTCCTCGCGATACGAGGACACGCCGATGGCGATATTACGCAATGCGTTATCGAATCGATGAATCTCCGATGTGTTATCCGCACTTAATTGCGCATTTGCGATGACACGTTAGTCAACCGCGCGATCATGATTTACGCGACTTTTATCTCTCGCGTTGTACACTAACGTGTAATCGTTTCTAACGTGCAAGGTTTGTTCTTCACTTGACGCATTAGAATTTCGCATTATTATCTGATACATATTCTTAACCGACGATATTGAGAACGACAGCCTAATGCTCATTCGCGCGAGCATTCACGGAAAAAAAAAGTTTCTGTCTATAGCTAATTCTGATTAGCTGAAATTGCAATACTATAGCTGATATAAGGACGTGATAGCAAAGTATGCATGTCTGTTACAGATCAATTTACTTACTCTCTAAATCTGAATCAGTGGATAATCACTGATATCAATGATTCCAGTAATCAGTGAATTAACTATGAGATCCCAACCTAGCTAATCGTTATTATGTGATCTAATTAATCTTGTTTTAGTGCTTAAATTCAATGATTATTGAAAGATTGAAATTAACGTGCAAATATCAGTATTTTAGTTATATAATGCTCAAACATTCTTCCTTTTTTACTTGCGAACTTCACTGATTATCAGTGCCAAGTATGCCACTGAGTAATTAGTGACTGTCCACTGATTCAGATTTAGGGAGCATTTAGCAACATGAAGTTAGTCGTCATAATTATCGGGTGTCCGTGTAAAAAAAAAATTGTCTCTACCACAGTTAAATATGGTTTGCTGAAACTGTACTTGCTACCGAATTGTCTGCTACATAAAACGTTTTGGTGCAGTGATGAAATACATCGACATAATAGCAAAACGCTTGTCTGTTACAATAATAATATTTATCTCACAGCTAATAGAAATTAAATCTCGCAGACATGACGTTAGATATCCATATATTGTAATATTACTTTTTCTATTTAGCTACCATATCTAATTTTTAGCTGTGGCAGTTAATTTTTTTTCCCGTGTTCTACTTCTACTCTCATCGAGACGAAGAGCTGATCGCAAGATGTGTCAACCGATATACGAATTATAATATAATACCGGTATATCTGACAAAAGAATAAACGCAGGGTGTGACGGGGTGTGGCCAGGTTGATCCGAATGAACGTTCGCGACACACACGACTCTTTGAACCGGGTTACACTTTATAGCATCGCTTTTTGCATGGCCAATCTGGCCAAACGTGTCTTCTCCTCCGATCAATGTCCTGCACTTCGGCATAGTGCTCAAGATTCGGAACGATTCCCATAAAACATAAGACGATCAAACGCAGAAAGTAGTCTAACCGTCGTTCTCAGAAGAGATGTTCCCGCACGGTATACGACGTCGTTACTTAGATCCTCAACTTGATCATTCCCAGCGTCGAAAAAAAAAAAAAAAGAAAAAAAAAGGGAGAGAAAGAGAGCGGTTCTGAGAGTAGATACTACCTCGTCAGTCGCCCGTATCAGTTCGTAAGTCACTTTCGTTTACGACACCCGTTAGATGGGATCTCGACGATGTATCGGTCGTCGATCCTCTCGCAGTCTCCCGGATCGTAAATTCAGAAGCGTTGCCATGCCGAGGGCTGCCGTACCTGAGGGGGATATGGCGAGGGAGAGGAGTAGCGAATCCTTTTTTTTTCTCCGGGACGTCGGCCGCGACGAACGATGACGAGGGCGAGCCGTAATCGGGTTTTACTTGCAAATCAATTCCTAAACTCGCGACTCTGCCGAGCCCGAACCCCCGCGTTCGTTCACCGCGGTCGAGGCACGCTATCGTGTTTCAAGGGAGTTCCTCTCCGTGTTTTATCTGACGTTCGTTATGCTGCTGCCTACGGACTCGTACACCGGGGCCCCGACGTTTCACGTTTGTAACGGATGCTTTACTGCCTCGTGAGCTACTCGAGCCAAGCTTTTGATGGATCTCCCCGTGGGTGACGACGCGCCGAAGGGCCGCGTCCCGCTGACTATCCCTCCTCGAGATCGTAAGTCGCTGCGCGAGTCCGGAGGCCGTATTTTTCACCGCGCATTTAACACTAATTGTAAATACGATCGTTCGATCCCGAGCCTTATCGCAACACCGTGAAGTCGCGTTTAATACGATACGGGCGATTACATTCGATACTAAACGCACGCAGTTGGAGAACGGATCAAAAACCGCAATGCCGAGCAATTTATATATTTGCCATGCGACACGAAAGTTTACTACCATTTAAGACTTTTATTTCAATGAATGATAGTTTTGCTTTTGACGGCAATTTCGCGCAGCGTGTATACTCTGCCGAGTCAAGTCTTTTTTGTAATGCCTTCGTCCAGTGAATGCATTCGTGGGATCCAAAGAAAAAAGCGAGGCGATTTACTATCGACTTCTTTGATAAGATAAAAGAAACGAGTAAAAGAAAGTTACGAGAATTACGAAAGTTATCTCAACAATTGTTCGATTTCGTGACGTATATTCTTTCTGTCTTTGCAATTAATGTGGAAAATTAGGCAAGTGTCGTACGAACGTTTCTTGAGATAATTCTAAGATAATTTATATACCGAGAGAAAAGTGTTCAGTAATTTGTAATTGAATGATAAAATAATTATGGTAAGGGGCTCTATTTTTATAATTATTATTGCTGTAATATTTGTTGTTGTTCTATAATTTGTAATCATGTTTGTTCCAAACTATATATATTTTTATGTATAGAGAACTGCACCAAAAAAATACATACTGTAAATGATAACTGCATGCTTCAAGTATTTAATGACTATAAAAATAGTGTTCCTAATAATTATCTTACTATACAATTACAATACTATAAATATCAAACATTTTTCTTTTAATGTTGTTTATTGTTCTATAAATTTACATCGCTCTAATAAATCATCACTTATTTCGCATCACCGTTAATTTCTAAAGTAAAAACTGAATTACATCTACTTCTTCCTCAAGAATACTTTTTCATACTTATGTATGGGATCATAAAATTTTATTATGAATCTAAAATTTTTGTATACTTTTTAAAAGTCGTATTAGAACTTCTTAGTAGGGTACACGATCGAGCAAATCGATCATCTTGTGCGTATTAGGAACTTGGCCAAATTTTTAACGCGTCCAAATTCCATCGTAGCTAAAAACACCACGAGCGAAAAGGGGTATGTGGAATATCAATCGCCATTTTATTTTGTCGCGAGTCACACCGAGAAACGCGTGACATGCTACCGCTGCTTGGCACACATTCCACGGACTCATTGGCCACCGTGGCAGATTCTTATCGACTCGTGTACACCATCTCCATCGTCTCTTAAAGTAAAGGTGAAATCCCGGAAGACACGATAGGGAAGGTCGGCCGAAACGAGTTTATACGACGTTCGCACCGACAGCAAGCGTATTTTTCATTTGTTACGGTACGCACAGCAACAATGAGTACCGCCGACAAAAAATGTCATGGGAAAAGAATTTTGATTTTAAAAAGCATTACACGATTGAATTATCTTCATTTTCAATCGGCACAAGCGATTTCGATTTTGTAATATTTTTTTCTCTATTTATAATTAAAAATAACTTAACGTCTCTCCTTTTTTCTTCCATGAAACTGAAATGCAATTGATCGTCGAGATGTAGGATTACGAAACCAGTTGCGCTCGGAGAGAATTGAGATTTTGAAAGATACATGTGGGAATTGAAAATAAGATTACTTCATCGCGATACTTCTATTTCTTATGAAAGTGTATGTTGTACTTCGTTCATACATATTTTTTAGTCAGGAAAAAAAAAAATAGCGAACGTATTCTTCGGTCGTACATCGATCGTTCTTCTCGAGAGCGCATTTTCGAGTCGATCAGTCCCGCCGGCGACGGACGGCCAGTACGAGGATCGTTTACGAATCGCCTCGTTGGGGTCTACCAAGCTTGAAGCTCGCGCCGCTTGGCTCCTCCTCGAGTTCTCGTGGAGGAGGCAGCCGAAGAGGAAGACAAGGAGACGGTCGAGAGTATCACAGGGGGAACTCGTTTGTTAGTTTTTGCCCGCCTACCCAACGACGGGCAACGATCACCGTAGTTGCTCACTGCGGTCTCTCGGCCCTGGCAATCATCGATTTTTATAATTTTCCGTGTCCGCCGCTTTCTGAGCTTCCAGTACCACTAACACGCACATCCCTAGAGACGAGCATTCTCTCTTGCCTTGTATTCTCAGGAAATTCTTCTCTAGAATATCGATCCTGAGGATTTATTGCTCGCTTGAGTTTTTTTCATTGAAATGTCATTGTGGTTAGTTCATTTTTAATTATGATCACATACTCTGCTTGTGTAATAATATATGTTACGTCATTAGAATAGTATTGTGTCAGTATAATCGTTTTAATCATAGACACGCACACATGCATTATCAATTGTTGCAGTATTAATTTTCTTATTCATACGTCGCTAGTGATGATTTAAAGTTTAGACGCAGTTATCAAGAAATTTAACGTTTTTAGAATTAAAAGATTTTTCACAAAAGTCAAACAAGTCCACAGAAAGTTAAAACCAGGAAATAAAGAAACTTCTCATCTTTCAATCAATCATTTCATATATATGTAAATTTGTCTTCGCATATCTAATAAGTATAAGAACAATGCTTCAGCTTTTGATTTTTATTATTTTGTTTACGGAAATTTTATTATCTACTTCTTATCCCATAATATTTTACATTTTTATTTTTTGTAACATTAATAATAAACATTAGTAATAAACGTAAAAAAGGTAATTAAAAGTATAAAGCAATATTTTTTCACTTTTTATTTATAAAATTTTACAAATTTCCCTTAATAAAAACATTCTTTGCAAACTTGTAAAACTCTTATATTTCCTGTTTTCTGTTTAATTTTTGTCAAAAAATTGTTCACAATGTGACGTTACTGATAGAGACAATTTGGCGTTATAATCCAAATTAAAAAAAAAAAGATCTTATTTATGGTTTTATTTGTAAGTTCTTTTGTAGGATTAATCCTCCAATTATACATTAATGATAGATACACTCTAAAAAATATGGACGTGGATTTAACATGCGTGTCTCTATAATAACATCATGGATTTTAAATCCATATCATATTGATGCTAGTATTAATGCCAACACGCGGTGAGAATAGGCACCATATGATGTTAAATCTACACCTACATATTTTTTAAAGTGTAGGAGTCGTTGTCTTTACGATCTTCTAACTTGTTGTCAGTTACGCTGTCATTGACATAATCTTAAGTAATAGGGGACTTTAAATTTTAAGAAGCATTAATTTTTTCTAGAAGAACATTAAATAATCTTTATAAAAGTATATTTGCTAATTTATTAATATATATTCTGAGAGACATGATGGAGCTTTTAATGTATATCCGGACTTGTATCGCGCTCGATCTCCATGCTGTCGCCCGGAGGAGAATTTACGAAGATCTCTCCCTCCCCCACTCTTCTGTCTCTCTTTCTCTTGAGGCGACGGTTAATTACAATTGGCAAACGCAGTGCGCGGTGCGGTCGTTGCAGCAATTAGTCATACACGACAACGGCATCGCGGACGTGTAGGATGATCGATAGCGACGCTATCAGCCGATGGGCGCCACGAACTAGCGGATCGCCCTTATGCCGTAATAATCTTCCCTCCCCCCCCCTCCCCACCCCCTCGCTCTCTCTCGCGGGGAAACCGTGTGATTAATACTACCTCGCCCACTTAATCTATCGCCGCGAGGCGCTTCCCGGCGATCGAACCGCCGTGCCGTCTTGCATCCCTCCACTTTCGCGCCTCTGTGCGTGTTGCCGCGTGGAAAATCGTGATCCTTGATTCGTCTAGGCGATACGGATTCATTTGCGGATATCCCTCAAGCTTCCCGCGTGCGGGAATAAATAACTGCCCAGAATAAATCCGCGAGGATTAAAAAAGTAACGTTCTCGCTTCCGCGCGAAGCGACTCCTTCCTCCGTCCGCGCATCGTATTCTCACTCTCGCAATTCGAGCTCGCGAATTTACATCGCGTTCGGCCGATCCACTTTCTCCGACAAGCGCAAACTTTGCGAGTGCACGTGAGACTTAAAAGCGAGCGAAGACGAGGGGAGAGAAAAGGTCGACCCCTTGAAGATCACGAAGCCCGCGCGCGGTCACCGGCATGCGTAATTCGGCGACAAGAGCGTACCTCCGACGGTGCCGTAGGTGCGATCATTTAGGTCAACTACTTCGTGATGTCTCGAGCGTGCTTTTTCGTGGACCGAGAAGGAAAAAAAAAAAAAACAAGCGGCGAGTGTTCGTTCATTCGGTCGTGAACCGTGCGAGAGCAAGAGCAAACCGGTGGTGGACCGCGCACAGCGAGTAGAGGTGACCAGCTCCGGGCGGCTTCGCGAGTGTGCACGCTTGTAACCTGGACTTTTATATCCTGCCCGATGCAATAAAACCCTTCGTCGGCATTTCGGCTTCTGTGCGCTACGACCTGTCCTTCCCCGACCCTCTCTCCGGTCCCTCTCGCCGTTTCTTTTATCATTCGGATCAATTCACATTTATTTTACGGATGTCTTTACATTAATTTCCGATTTGTTTTGACGTTCTTTAATATAATCGACAGAAACTTCAACGAGGAGAAGCGAGAGAAACGCTGACATAAAATTTTATTTCGAAATTTAAACACTAATTATCACCAATAACATACCAAGTAATGCACCGTTAAATTACGAGTAATACTCGTGATGGGGCATCGCAGAATTTTTATGTAAATTGATACTTGTTTTGTGTTGAAAGATTTCATAAATTTAATTGTCGACTTAACGATTAGTTACTTAAGTGAAAATGAATGTATTAATATTTTCACTGCCACATGCGTATTCAATTGGATGCACTGTGCGAGTCCAGGATGCTGCGTGTATCAATTTAAATACGTACATTTCCTACTTATTATTATTTATATATGAACCAAGAACATTCTTGGCAAACGCGAGAACTTTTGCATTTATTTTATGCAGTAGATATATTGTGAATTCTGCAGACTGTCCAAATTCTTTCAAGTGGAAAATTTCATTCTACACAACGAAAATTGAGTCAGTCAAAAAGAGTGACTCAACTTTCGTAGTTTAGAATGAAATTTTCCACAGTCATTTAGAGAGCCTCCATTTTCAATCTTTAATAAAATTTCAGAGTGAGAGTCACTTTAAAACTTTCAGGCCTAGTTCCACACTCAAGATAAACTCTTAACTGAGATCCAACTTGTTTCTCACCTCTTTCCAATTCTAGAATTGGAAACAGATAATGAATAAGTTAAATGTCGGTTAAGAATTAATCTTGAGTTGTGCGGAGCTAGGTTTTAAAGAAGGAGGACGGTATTAATTTAGCTAAGGATTTTTATTTAAAAAATATATTCTATTGGAAAACCTATTTTAATGAGAAAAATTTACTTAATGTTACGAGAACATTTTACGAATTCATATCGATGATAAATATATATAGATATATACTATATACATTTATACACGCGTGTCGCAGGAATGATATTTATTATCCCCACGTATATGTATGTATATCTTTTATGCACACAAGCCAAACATCCTAAATATTTAAAAAAAAAACATTAAATTCTAAGTCATATTATATTACTAATTTGTTTGATATAAAATTAGGTATAAAAGTAATAGTGCGTTAATGAACCGATTACAAAAATCTGGGTGGGACAATCAATCAAAGTGTTAATTGACGTTCTCTCACGATCGGTGCATGAATTAATTCTTATGCCAAAATTTCTGGTTTCACTCTGGAATTTCGCAGAAGCTTTTGCGAAATTTAATTTGAATAATAGATGGAACAACTGCATGAGCCACGTGCATGTGCTGGCTCATGCGCTCGCTGCCTCGCAGCGGATTTCTGTAATTACTTAACACATCGCACGTGCACACACGACCGCTACGCTGTATCGAAGTGAAATATCTTTCGGCCACGAGTGTCTCAGGTCAAGAATCTTGTCGTGTAACGATACGTTCGCACGCGAAGGTTAACACGCAGGACTTTCCCCAAACTTGCATCGGCGACAGTCTGACGGCGGGCGAGCGCGAGCGACAAATTTCGTAAAATCCACCTCGCAGTTACTCACGTCTCTTGGTAACCTCGTGGGCGGATTTTATGCGAAATCGCATTGACGCGCCGCATCGCGCTGTTCGAGTACTTTACATCCTCTTGTTAAGAGAAAATACAACGTGCACACTCGCCACCTTAACATTCACGCGATTAATCCTCTATCGAGGTGGAATCTCGCAGACTCTTGCTAAAAAATTCCGATCTGTTCTCCCGCTTACAAGAGATATAATGCAATCAATGTCCAATTATAAATCGTAATTATAAATTGTAAACAGCATGTGCAACTCACATGTATGTATAATGTGGGTTAAGCAATCGTGACATTTTTTAACCGCGCAAGGCGTTGAATGGTTATAACTCTATTTGTCTTTTCAGAATTTTTATAGAATTCTCTGACTGTATAATAATTTTGTAAGACAACACCGTTGCACTGAGAGAAGTGTTTGGTATATATATTTGTTATCATAATTGCATAGTAAATAATTATGAGCCTCCACTTTT
>NW_017305601.1:90052-121326 GCF_001594115.1 Trachymyrmex septentrionalis | reverse complement strand
ATATATATATATATATGAAAATGACTGTAAATTAATTATAATGTAATTTTAACCATATTTTTTCTGTCAGTGTGCAATCATTAATATTAAAACATAATGTTTAACGATAGCCTCTGAATAAATTTGAATACCGAGGAGCGAGTGGCTCTTGTCGTTCGAATAGTTGCGCCGCGGGTATTGTTCGATCGTCGTCGTAAAAAAATGGGTCAACTGGCGAAGCGAGTCGTCCTGAGAGGACGGGAGGACGAGAGAGTCACTCTCACGAACTGTCTCCGAAGCACCTTGGACGGGTCCTCGGTTGCGCGATAGGTGGGTCAACCTCTCGGCCACGTCTCTTCTTGGCCGGCGTTGTTCTCGTCTCGGTGAGTCACTCGGGCCCCGCGGCATTGCGGCCTGGCGGCCTGGCGCCAGCGTTGCGCAATATACGCGCCCGACACCCTTCGCGCGCCGAAGCCGCGCCGAAGACGCGCCCCGTGAGAGCGAGATATCGCGCGCTACAACGCCACGTTATCCAATTTATCACGGGATCGACGGAACTAAAGGAGGCCCGCTCGCGCGCTCTTAATTTACTGCGAAAGCTTTAATCCGTGCGATGCAAGCATTGAGAGAAATTCTTAAGGCGTTATTCGTGAGATAATCGCAGGCGATCGCGAGAGTAGTGCCTTGAGAATTCTCTCTTCACGATTCTCCCTAAAAATTATCTTGAATTTATCGAGGAAATATATTATCATTTCGAGAAATTTAATTTTGAAAATCACACGAGTTATCATGCATATTTTTTACTTGTAAATTGCTACCAAATATGAAAATTTTATCTTCACCGTCATTGCTCGAGAGACGAGGAGGCGATCTCGAATGCTTCATCTCGAGGATTTTTTCCTAAGGATCTCTTAAGGTGAATCAAAAAATTATTTTTAATTTATCGAAGAAATATATTATCGTCTTTGAGAAATTTAATTTTGAAAATCATGAATTTTTGTGCAAATTTTTTTCTTGTAAATTACTGTTCAATTTGAAATTTTATTTTTATCACATCGTTATTTAAGAGATAATCGAAGGCAATCGTGAGAGTAATGCTTCGTTGCAAAAATTCTTTTCTAAGAACTTTTTAGGATGCGCCAAAAAATTTTTTTTAATTTATCAAGGAAATATATTATCGTCTCGAGAAATTTAATTTTGAAAATCTCGAGCTTTCATGCAAATTCTGTACTTGTAAATCGCTATTAAATTTCAAATTTTATTTTACTATTATCGTTATTTAGAAGATAATCGAAAGCGATGGTGAGAGTAATTCTTTGCCTCGAGAATTCTTTCCTAAGATCTTTCGAGGTCCGTGAAAAAAGTTATATTAAAATTACATTAGTTTTTAAATCACACAGTTTTCGAGCAAGTTCTTCGCTTTATAAATACGCTAAACATAAAATTTTACCGCACTATTATCGCGAGAATGAGGCGTGATGTAACGAATGTTGCAGCGTTACTCGCACGAAAGAGGACGTACGCAGTGATAAACCCGAGAATATATTTTCTTCGTGGTACACCCAACGCGAGAGAGGAATCTCTTTATGCGAGGCTCGCTTTCAAAGAGCATGATGTTCGAAGGTGGTGGCGATCGCCGTCCTCGTCGGTCTCTCAGAGAAGGATAGTGATTTGCGCGCTCACAAAACAATCGCTGTCTTACAGCATAAATGCGAGACGAAATTACCATCGGCGTTTACTTTTTAGATTCTCGTTTTTTTCGTGCTAGCTAGTAGGTGCGAATTTGCAATTCAGCTCCTTTCGAAATCACGCATCGCGCTACGAACAGCAATCGTTGTTCGATGACCGCGCTTTTTACTTTATTTAAACAGGCTATAATTTCGCACAAGGTATACATGTTTGCATCGGGTTTTGTAACTGATTTTTATGACGGTCTGCGCGTAGCACCAAGTTTTACATCGCCCTTCTTTCGCGAGCCTCTTATTTTGCCACGCGAAAACATACTTCTTTCATGCATATATAATTTTGCATATATAATTTTCCATCTTTAAAATCTTGGAACACCGGAAGGAAAAGATTTTTGTACAAAAAAAATGTACTTTCTCCGCTGCATAAAAGTTTTTTCAAAAATAATCTCTTTAACGGAGATTACTTGGCGACAGGAAAGTTCGGATCCCGAAGTTTACGACAAGAAAACCGTCTCCGACGTACCGATAATATTCCTTGAGATAAATCCTGTCCGTGAAGTTTTAAGGCGTACACACACTCTCGCACACAAGAATAGAAATCCCAAGTCTCACGCCTCCGCTTCGGATACGGGTTTTGAGATTTCGAGAGCTACGCGAACGGCAAGAGTAATTCGATCGGGCCGGTCTGAAGAAGATACGTCGACCACAGAAAAAATAACATGTAATCGTTGGTAATGAGATTAAACGAAAGGCCTTCACCGAACTCGACCTGTAGGGGCGGTCATTGATTTTTCGGAGCGTGAAGTTAATAATTTTTAGAGCCTTTGTGTGTGGGTGAGAGATAGGGAAAAGAGAAATGACGTTTGTTCTTTTGTATAAATAATCTCTTTGAACATATACACGGAAAGAACAAGTTTGCTGAAGTACTTAAAAAATATTTAGCTAAATAACAGATTTGTACTGAAAAACTTTTGGTAATAGCTCTATCAAATATTGAACGAAATAATTTCAGTCAAATGTTTGGTTAATATAATTAAATTTTACTTTTCTAAATATTTAATAGTAAGTATTAGCAAACGATTAATTATATTATTATATTTGATAATATTTACTAAAGTAAAATTATTTTTGATTATATTAACCGAATATTTGATTCAAATCATTTTACTCAATATTTAATAGTTATTATCAAATTCTTTTTTTGATAAAAATAATTTTGTTCGACGAAATAATTACATAAAAATTACATAGGAATGTCAAACATGATGAGCAATGCTACAAAAAATTTTGACGTTTTAACAATTTAAACATCTTACATAATTATTATATTTTGACGGTCCAACATAATTATATCAGATTTGATCTATTTGGATCTTTTTAGTAAATTTAAATTTGTATCTTTTTAGTAAAAATCGTCCTTTTTGTGTAGAAGTGCACAATAAAATCAAATAAATAAAAGACAATTAATAGCCTGTGGCGAATTAAAATAAGAAATACTCAGATAATCAATGTTAAGAAATTAAATGCGTAATAAAGCCAAAAAGATATTGAAAAGATATATTTTTTTTACCATATGGAATATATGATTTAAAAAGAAATCGATGCGTACCTCTCTCTCTCTCTCTCTGAGCAAAATTATTTCACTGAACTCTTGTTAGTGAGAGACTTAGGGTTCGAAAGGAATATAAACTTCGTTAGCTTTCATACAGATCCGTCCCTAGAGGCGCAAACTCTGTTCACCGCGAAGGATTCAACCGTTTATCAGCAATGATTTCACGACCACCCAAGGGAACGAACTTCCTTGTGGTAATTGATCATCTAAAAATGCACTCACGTTTCCTCGAGCCTCCCACCCGCGATCATTCACGTAAACGTGCAATTCGAACAGCACGAACTCGAAAGCCACGTGCGCATCTCATCTCGGTTAAATAGTTATTTCTCAATTAATCGATAATTTATATGCGCGTATGCGTTACCGACGCAAAATCGCATTTCCACTTGTTCACCCGTTCATCCCGGCTCTTGACCACCCAGTGAACTTGGAAGCCGTTACGCGATTCCGAGAGGTACCTAAAAATATTCGGCTCAAGTCGTTTCTTCGGCGAGTGGTTATTATCCCCCGTAAGTGAATACACGGTTTAATGACAGTACTTCGACGGAGAGATATTGCGTTTGCATAAAACAAATAGTGCGGGCGAGTTAATTTTCGCGGTCAGAAAACTCGTCCGCGCCGCAATTCTCATGAGGAGAAAGAAAGGGCTGTGAGATTCTTCTAAGGTGGTTAGGTAATATATTGGTCTTCTTTATTACTAACGAGAGCACGTATATACATAACCAGTTTCTTGATTTAAATAACGTTAGGTGTCAGAGATATTGCAATAAAGCTAGACGCCTCGAAGAATAATCGCTATCGCTATGTTAGGAAGATCTCTTGATAGGGTCCGCCAGGTTGAACGATGAGGACAAAACCAAAGGTGAATCCATGCAAAGCCTAAAGTTTCGAAAATTATATATACTTTTCCAATTTTCTAGACTCTAAAAGATATATGGATGTGAATTTGATATCATGCGAGATCTATGTAATTCCCACCGTATTGATGTTATATACGTTTATATCAAGACTATAAAAATTATATAAACACTGCACGTTAAATCCACACCCATGTATTTCAAAATGTATTGGTTAATTAAGCTCTAATTAGCTAATTATTTTTTCAAATCAATCTATTTTTTTTTTATGCGTTTTTTCATATAAATAGATATTAAAATACTAGTTTCTTTATCAATACCTTAATATAAAAAAAAAACTTTTGCATTATCGTCAATCTGAATTAAATTTACTGCCATGGAACATGAAATATATTACAGATTAAATGACTAAATTAAGATATTTTTCAAAATTCTCATAGATTTTGTGCGTTTTCGATTTGCTTTTAAAACCATTGGCAAATGGGGGTAAGACCCCGTGGTGCGGATCGCAAGCAGTGAAAGAACGGACAACGAAATGGGGCCCCGGGGTGGCGATCAGGGACTATAGGTGCCCGGAGATGCTCATAAATCTTGTCTTAACGCTCGGTTTATTACTCGTAATCAAGCAACCATGAATTCTGCTGAAATCACCTACGTTACAGTCAGCAGACGCTGCCTTCTACTTATCCTCCCTTGCGCTCCGGAGCAACCCTTAACTATGCATCTGCTGGCTTCCGATCCGATTCCACAGGATTAGAAAAGAACTTTCGCCTTTTCGCGGGAGAACTTTCTGTACCTCTACTCAAGCAGATAATGGGTTGTCCAGCTGATTACATGCATTACGTTAATGGTCACCAATTGAATAAGTTATTCATTTTCTTTGTACATAATATACCTAAATTGATATATACGTAAGTCAATTATTATTTAGCATTATTTCATAAAAACTAAATAATGATTTAACGATCGATTTGAAAGTTATATACTACTTTGTAGTAATTAAGTTAACGTCGAACTTGAAAAATATATTATTAACACTTTAACTGCCATGTGTATTCAATTGGATACATACTTGTGTGAATTATATAAAGGGCGTCGCTGTATCAATTTCAATATTATTTTATAATTTCACATACGTTTTCTATTTACCATCTGTATATAAATCGAGAACACTTTACATTGATTTTGTATCGAATAGATTTATTCTAATAGATTTATATAGAATTATTCTAAAAACTTCTATCAATTTTGTCGGACATTTATTTAAAACATATTTTATTGGAAAATATATTTTAACGTGAAACATTTACTTAAAATTATATTATATTAAAAAAATAATAAAATATAGTATGGGTCCACGGCACTTGGAAAATTTATAGCGATAGTAAAAGCGTTAATTTAAAAATACTTATTTTATATTTTATTAAAGTTTGTTTCTCTCTTGTAAACGTTTAATGAATTATTAATTAATGATAATAGTAGATATTATTTAATGATTACTTAATTAGAAAGCGCTTCTACCGATTTAAACCTATGTTTTCTTTTACACTATCATCTTGCTTGATACTGTAACAAATTACTCGCGAAGAATTTAATCTCTGTTCTAATAATTCATCCCAGAAATGGTCTCATATGAATATCTTCGATTTCACATTTTTATTTGCAGCAGGATTTAATTTCCTGCGGCGTGAAGGCGATGCATCTAATGATAATGAGGGTTCTGCGGACCTGCATTTATATGCGAGATATACCATTTCATTTTTTAGTAGCTTCGTATGTCCTTTTTTATCGTCGAGTTTAGAAAAAGAGTGAATTAGGAACGGCGAGCTGGATAGTAGAATACATTAGTTCCGATTAGTACGTTAATTCCTCCACCTTCCATCGATCTTGATCGCCGCTCCAGATACTGGAGACGAGAAAACAGCTCACGTAATACGCGGTATTTAATAATCCGCGTCGCGTGACAAATAACGTCTGTTAACTTGAGTGCCCGCGATCCTCAAAGGAGCCGCGTTTTTTATCTAAATAAAAGTCTAATCGATTGGTGAACCTGACGATGAAATGTCGCACGTATCTTCCTGCCGTCGTCACTCATTATCGCCACTTAGAATGCCATCCGTCTCGAAATTAATTTAATCTATGTAAACGGTAAGTGTTCTAAACGGAGCCTTTCCTGTTGAAAGAAACAGTGATGTGCGTGGGTGTTTCTCTTTCTCAGTACATATTCCTTCTCTCGACTTTCACGAATAACTTTGTCGAGCGCCAAGGTTTTCCAGGTGAGTTTAGTGGCCACGTTACCGAATATCGTCTTTCTCTTTCTCTCCGTCTCTCTCTCTCTCTCTCTCTCTCTTCTCCTCTCGTTTCTTCAGACAAAATGAAAAACACGCGTAAAAGTGTTATCATACGGTCCGTAATCTTTACAAACAGCGCGGAGATGTCAATGAAATGGAGCGACGCGTCGCCTCCCGCGGAGTTTTCGAAATCGACAAAGCAAGCATGCCTTTTTTCACACGCGGCCCGCACCAGCCGCCAGCTGAACTTCGATGCCATTACCTTTACGATCAATCACACCGCTCATTATGTTTAAGAGCAGCGTTATGCGGCGGCCGCGCACTCGCCGTTACGATCGGCTACGCCGCCAGCCCATTATACACGTCGAATGGAACTTCTTCGTTACTTTGTAATTTAACTGACGTTATCGGCGAACTCCTTCCAAGCAAACGGCCGGAATCATCTTCGCCAAATGTTGCTCGCGATGTCTTTGACAGTATGATCTCTCATTCGCGTCTTAATCGTATCGATTGAGAAAAAAAGTTTTTTTTCTTTTTTTTTTTAGAACTGTTGTTTCATATCCGTTCCACGTTTTTAAAACAATAGTTTAAATCTGAATATGTTGACTCTTTAAAATATATGCAATATTATTTCCCAATACAATCGTCCAGCTTTGCAATATATTTTGTGTAACGATCCACACACACAAAATTTTCAGATTACGTCTGCAAAGATTTTTGATTGCCCTCAAAGCCATATATGCATCATTTCCTAAACTTCTAAGACAACTGAAATTTGAACTTCTCTTATGACCAACCCCTCAGAATTTAAACCGCGATTTGAATGTTTTAATTTAATCTCCACACACTTTATAATGAAAAATTTCAACGGGAGTTAGTAAGTTGTGACATCAACCAATCATTATGACTGGATAAGTATTATAGATGATTATCTATTGTAATTCTCTCAAATAGGCTATCACTTCTCAATTTCTCTCTTTTCATGTCGTATGCAACACGAAGAGATAATAAGTCAGATATGACACTAACATGCAAAATGGTTTATATCTCAGAACTGGTTGAGCTTTTGACCTACGTTAAGGCTTTTTTACTCAGTATGGCGTGTACGATTTATAAATGCTGAATAGTTTTCTTTTTAACATCCTGTATATAAGAAACAAATTTACTTATGGTTTCCCCTGATATAAAAGGTGGAACAGATTTGAGTTTAAATATTTTCTGTTTATTCACCACAAACGTTTCGAGCATTACTTGTGGTTGATAACACAGGAATTAAACTGAGAATGATCTGTAGCAGACGGAAAGGTGCGACTCGCGGATCATTTAGCGTCACGGGAATTGAGGAACTCGTAAATCAGTAAACTTTACAATGCACGTGCGCTGACTTGTTTTCCGACACGATAGAAGTGCAATTAGTACCTGTCTGTGATCAATTAATAACATCCCGATGTACAGCTAGAGCTCCTCGTTGTGGATGTCTTCTTGGCATTCGACGTATCGTCTCTCGACGAATAATCCACTAATTAATCCGCTCGCGGACGGCGGATAATGATTAATCACGTCGCTCTCATCGGAAATTTCGTCGTCTGCCGTTTGATCGGTATTATTATACGGAAGAAAAGAGCTCGCTTATATATGGGGGTCTTCGACTTTCGATTCGGCACGGTCGCCTGCGAAGAATGTCTTCCGCCGAATAATTTCCCGATTAAAAGCCCGCTTGAGGATTATAATTACGACCATTCTCTCTCCCTTTCCGTTCGTTACACGCGTCTCTTCCTCTCCTTTCGGCCGGCCGCTTAGAAGGCGCGCATTAGGAATAATTGTCGGCTGTCACGCGTCTCACCTCGCGTCTGACCCCTCCTGTCGTATTTCACTCGATAATAATTGTCGGTGATAATTCATTTTATCCGACGCAAGTGAAGTAAGAGCATATTTTCCGGCAACGTATTAATTATGACGGGGGCCTCTCCCGCCCGGAGATGTTTTTAACGTCAAACGCGCGACGTCTCGTCCTCGTTGCAGCGTATTATCTTCGACAACGTGGTTGTTGACGACGAACGTAACGTGTACCATAACGGTATAAGCTTCGAGAAGGAAGCCGATTAAAGGAAGCGATATTCAGCGTGTACGCGTGGCACGGGCACGCGATTGCAAATACGTTATTTTTACGTACGCCATTATCCCGGCGCGGCGGAGTCCTCGTAATTTCAGACACCTTTACCCGGGGACCATCGAGAGACGTGGGCTAATAAGAAGACGAAAGGGAAATAATCGTCTGTCGCGAAGCACGATACCACGCGACACGTGACACTCGACGAGTCACGAGCAGGCATTTCCGCAGTGGTTCCGCAGACGTGACACGGTCTCTTCCACCTTCCGACGTGCTCGTGCGTCATTCCTCTTTCTCTGTCCTCCTCTCGCCATCCTCTATGTTGTTGGCCAGCAGGTACGGATTCGCTGCGGAAAAATTACTTTGCTTAAAATTCATGTGTAATTTTTTTTTTATTCCGAACGTACTTTATGAAAAAGGAAATTTATTCCTTTTTTAATGATACTATATATTCTTTTCTATAAAAAAAAAAAAAAGAGGATGTAACTTTTGTTACGCGATTGTTTTATGTGAATTGTTTTATTTCTACGTTTTCTTATGTACTTTTCTTCATTGAAAATTAACATAATAATGAGACGCTACATTCAAGGAAAAATTAGTATGTTATTGTGTATGTTTGTGTGTGTTGAGAAATAAAGTTAATAAAAAGCCTTATTCGTATCGTTACAAAATCGTGGTCAGTTATGTTTTAATTATTTCGAAACTAATTCAAAAGTTGGAGCAACGATAACTAACAGCGATTTTGTAACGATCTAAATAAAGATTTCATTCTTCATTTCAATGCATCAATTTTTTTCTTGAGTATATAGTGTTATTATTATGATAATTTTTGATTTTTGTGAAGAGAAATGCATAAGAAAATGTAGAATTAAAATGTTCTCCGAACGATTACGAAAAAATGAAGGTTGTACCCTTCTTTTTTATTTATACATTTGATTAATTTTTGTATTTATAAAATAGAATACGGTTTTCTTTATACACATCATATGTCAGAGATATCACTGCAAAATTACGTACATTAATTACATTTATTGATTTAACAAAGTAACATGAACAACAAAAAATGTAATTACATACTTTATAACGCCGATCCATCAGGTTTTTTTTACTTTCTATTTTCCTGATGAATATTGCCCGCCCCTGATCAAGATCGATACAGAAGCCCATGTGATATTCGGCATTGGAAATGCATGTCGCGAAACGTACTCCGCAGGCAACTCACGCGCCGCTCGGCGACGATTTATAAACGTTAATGGGTTAATATCGCCGCGCCATTCTCAGAGGGACACACTCACGAGAGGTCCGGCGAGGAGGTATCGCATATCCGGGGGATACGCGGGCTCGATCGAAAGAGTGTCGATCGAGATAAAAAACACGGTTCGATGGACCACGTCGCGTATAATCTATAGCTTCATATTCGTGCGAAGTGCGGCTACGTCCGAGCACTTGCGATAAACGCATGATGGATGACGTAAAATAAATACAAGAGGCAGGATGTTTTTTTTTTTTCTATTGTATGGCATTCTATCGATAATTAATCGTGGCGCGTTACTGACGAATCGAATAAATCCAATTGCTAACGGGTAGCCCTAGGCGAAGGGACCAGTTTTATCGAAACAGACGGACAATTAGACTTATCGCTGTATCGTTGGACAGAACTGTGTTGAAACACACGTCAAAGAGAAGCCTGAGATATAATTGAAAAGCACAAGCAACAGAAACAAGGAATAACGGATTTCAATAACGTGTACCAAAATACACAGTTGTCTGATAGTTGAAATCTATTGTTCTCTATTTCTATTGCCTGCGCTCTTCAATTGCGTTTCACAGGCTTTATGGTGAATTCAATCTACTCACACTACGCTAGATTAAACTATAGAAAGCAACTAAATGGCATAATATATCAACTTTGACAATGGCACAGTATAATCAACTTCAATAATGAAGTAATACATGTAGATATGTTCGGAGTATCATTATTGGATATTTAATCATTTTAAATATTTACATATATGCTTCATATTAATTTCATGTATAGCAGCTTTTAGCGTACACTAATCTAGTGTAATCAAGTGAACGAATTCACTGTTAGATAGAGCGGCTCTTATCGGGGATTGATGAAAACCTAGGCGAGAAGGTCGTGGGAAAGTCGCCGCCTGTGATCTCGATGGCTTCGTACGTATCCACGAACGGAGAGCTGGATCAGGGAGAGAGGAAGCGACGGCGAAGCGGGAAGAGAAGAGGAAGAGAAGAGGGAGAGAAGCGGGAATCGCCTCTGGTGGTCAAGCGAGCAGACAGGAATCTCGATACTTTCGTCGGACTCGCGCGTACCTACGCGCGCCTCGACAAGCGGGATCGATACGATCGATACTCTCCCGTCCATCGGGGAGAGATACACGCTGGCCGGCCTCGGATTGATGGATCTCCTCGTGTCGTTTTCGTAGTCGAGCCTTCGTAGCTCGCGCTATTGTGCAACCAACGTCGCCGCGCGATCGACACGAGAGAGAGAGAGAGAGAGAGAGAGAGAGAGAGAGAGAAATTATCCGAGGCATCCACGGAATCTGCGGCAGCATCCTCGCGCATCCGCAACAGCGGATTTAATTGTCCGATCTCTCGAAGCAAACGCCGATCTTTAAGTGCAGTTTCACATTAGGATACGTTTCTCGATCAACATTGAAGTTCCCATTCACGTAGGATCTAAATCTCGCAGGGTACAAGTTAAATAACGCAAATATATTTTGTAAGAGAAAAGTATTTGGTATTTACAGTAACTGTAATTACATGGTAAAATGTTTATGGGTAAGAGTTTTATAGTTATTACTTATAGTAATAACTACAATTTCATATTTATAGTACTGAAAAAAACTGCTAAAAAAAAATACTCAATTTTAATAAATATTTATTTGATAGTTCTAAGTAAATATTTACTAAACGTGAACATAATTTATTTGATACAAAAACCATTACTTTGATTTAACTAATAAATTTTTATTGAGTAAATATTTATTCACTGTGAGTGTTTGGTACTATTCAATTTTTTTTCATTGTAACAACTACAAAAATGGAACTCCATTTCCATGATTATTTTACCATGCAATTATAGTTACAAATATCAAACACTTTTTCTCTCAGTGTACGAATTAATACGAAGCAGTCACGTTTAAAAAAAAAGAATTATAGATCATTTCTAGAATGTTCAAGTAAAGGAATCTTGTGTCTCTGATATCATAGACATTTTAAAAAATTGTAAAACGGATGTATGAGGAAGTTCCATTTTCATCTTCGCCCTCGTGACGTTATTTGCAATTACAACGCAAGGGAAGAAAGGGAACGGAAATACAAAAAATGGCGGCATGTTCCTCTCTGTAGAATAACACGGCTTCGACATCGTCGCTTCAACAAGCGTCGAATGATCGCAAACGACGCCAGTCGTGCGCAATGTTATGTAGAAGTGAACACACTCGGGGCGGCGAGGAGAAGGATACGCGATCGAATCCTCCAAGTCGTACAAAGACGCGCCTTTACGAATGATCGGTAGATCGCAGATAAACCGGCGAGCGGACGAGAACGTATCTCCTCGTTTGCGCCGATCACGTCGGACAAACGTCGCCGAGCGTAATGCCCGGCGCTGCGTGAGCTCCGCAACTAGCCGTGTGTGCGCAATCTTTCGAAACGCGACACGTTAACGACAACATTAGCGACGCAACGAGAGTCCGATTTACAGAGAGTCGCGTCTGCTTGATCCCGAGATATGATCTCTCCGAGAAGAAACGATCATACGCGTGAGACCTACGTGAACCGTAATTGTATAAAAGACATACATTACAGGTACATATAGAAATATACAGGACATTTCTAGTTTTCCGCATGAACTTGAGTGATATTTCATAGATTTAGTAATAAACATTTTGAAAATAGAAATTTTCCAACCAAAAAAAAAAAAAATTTTACTGAGAGAAGAGAACGATTGCAAATTTAATGTACAATTATTCTCAGTGCAAACTATACTATTTTTTGTTGAATTATAAATATAATTAGTACTAACATTTTAGCAATAATAACTATAAAAATGGATAATTATTTTACCATGCAATTATGATCACAAATTACGAAACACTTTTTTCTCAGTAATGACGAATAAAACAGTCTGAATTGATAGTTTTGTTTTTCAGTTAAGTGGCTAATTTAGCACCTATATAGAGAAAAATGTTTTAATTTAACCAACAAGAAGGAAGTCGTCCAACCGAAATGGTATTTTGGAGAGATCAAACAGAAGAAAAGACGTCACAACTAGAAAAATGGTTACGATAATCAGATAATTCGGTTTGGCCTTAGCCAAATGTCATTCTGATTGAGTCTTTTTGTTAAACCAGAACATTTTCTTGACGCGGATTATTTTCGGGTTTGTTGTCGGATATTTTGGCTGCGCGAGAGACACGCAGAAATCGGCACGGCAACAGCCGCGGTCGCGGAGGACGCCGAGAGCGTCCCGGGCACTTCTGATCGATGGCTCGTATAGTTGCAACGCGCGACTATACGCGGGCCCGATTCTTAACTTGTTAGCCGGGACTGCCGACCTGTGATTAAGGTAACGGTAGTCATCAATTCGGCCACGTGATCGTTAGGCTGTCAGTCGGCGACCGACATTTAAGCGGCCGCCGCCGTGAAATCGTTCGACGGTAATTTGCCACCGTTCGACGGCTCGGGCGCGAAAATGACCTTTTCGAATTTACTACGGATTCTCGGCGTGCAACTCCCCCATCCGCTTCGCGTAAATTATAAAGAGGACACTTCGTCGGCTCTGTTGATCCAAACGCGTCGGCATGCGCGACGGAATGCTTTTCGTGAAACTCGTTACATCATGTGCCTGATAAATCGGTGTTGATTATTTTATTTTTTTTTTCCTTTTTTTTTTTACGTACTTACAGAGAATTTTATACACTTCATGACGTAAGATGAGCGTAATGTATCCAAAATATAAGTTGGTTTAAATGATTTTCTCTCTATTATTTTCTAACATGTTAAGTAAATGTGTGTCTATTCTTCAAGTAGTGACAGTGCAACGTGAGGTATCTCAGGTAGTGAGGTATTGTTCTTAAAATAACTCGGAGCTGTTTCTTATCCGCTCGTTTATCCAAAGACTAGAAGTTTCTTTTGAGATGTCGAGAGAGAAAGAATTATTGCTTGTTCTAACGAATCGCTAACGAGACGTGATTTTTTTTTTTTTACCTTTTTTATACTCGTTTCCTCATATTAATCTCATTTATTTCTGTAAAATCAAACTGTTAAATGTTAAATGTTTGTAAGATGTTGCAAGAATTTTAGTCATATTTTTGTGGAAAATTTGTCCCAACTTGAAGTCACTTTTTCCTCTAATTAAAATCTTTAATAATTTCTATGAATTATAGCAGTAAAATCTTGTTGATCTATCTCGCTTCGTTAAAATACACTTGACACCTAAATATGAACTGTAATCGCGTAGGAAACACATCCGTGTTACGCACTTTGATGTAATACGGTGATTAATTCGAAGCGGATCTACGCAGCCGACACAGCCGGATTACATACGAAATCGCTTGTGCTCGCATTAATATTCAGCTCCGGAATGCTCGACTAATGACGCGGTGCTACAGTTTATCGATGATTACGACGAGATGAAGGAGGATGCCGTGGGCGGTCGATCGATTGCTGGAAAGCGGATTCGATCCGTTTGCGCTCCCCTTCTCTTTCTTCCTCTTCTTTTTTTTTTCCACGGTTTTTTTTCTTCTCGCGCACTTTTCGTTTCCACAAGATGGCCTCCAGAGCCACTGATCGCACCGATTGGTCGTTTCGTCGCGATTATGGGCATAACGTGGGCGAGATACGTCGCACGCGTTTCCACGGATTTATGCGAGACGTCCGGAATGTCATTCGATGTGTTCTCGTATAAACGGCGGCGGTTGCAGCCGCGGTGTCTGGCCTCTGTCTCTCGCAATACCTGCATTCGATTTTCATCGATCGTCCCGTGAGTAACGTGTTTTACGACTCGGAAGAATCTCCGAAGCTATAACTTCATTTCTTCCACGCGGCGAGCGAATCGATTCTCTTTGGTAATGATCGTCTCGGCGTCGTTCCGCGCAGTTGCACGTCGACCGATGCTTAATTCTTCAGTTTTTTCACGGGTCAAGTTATCCCGCGAGATATTTTATAGCGAATAACTCTTCGTTGGGAGAATTATTTCGCATAGAAGAAATACACTACACGTAGAATGTAAGGAGTACAGATTGTAATTACTTTCTTGATTGTTTTGTAATCTTGTAATAGCTACGAAATTAGGAAAAATCCCATTGACATAAGCAAGGGGAGAAAAAAGGTCGTTATTCCTCTCCTCGAATTTTGACAAGAAGAAACGATTAAATTATGAAAATTATTTCTACACGGAGAGAATTTTTTCTTAGATTTTTAACCTGAAAATATGACGGTCGTGGGACAATATTGTATTTCGAAGAATTTTAATGTAAATCTCTCTCATTCATTAATAAAAATATATAAACTATAACAATAAAGTATAAAATAAGTTTGATCAATTTTATTGAAGTGCATGGTAAAAATCTTTAAAATATTGTATTGTACCACAACTATCATATTTTCAGGGTAAATTTTAAAAGGAAATTCTCTCCGTGTACGACGAAGAGTTAAACGCTTATTGGCCAATGTAACTCACACATTATTCCTAATTAATATTATAAGTACTAACAATAAGAAAGTTATGTTTTCTTAAATATTGAAAAAATTTAGGGCGATATTCATAATTCGTGCTTATTTCAAAACTGTCTTAAGTAATGTCTTAAGACCCTCTGATTGGTTCGTGACACAGTCTTAAGACTGTGTTTAGGACGGTCTTGAATGTCTGACTATGAATATCGACCTTAGATTTCCGAAGACTGGTCTAATATAAGTATTTTAATCCTACAAGACGGGTCACTAGTGATTCCTGTTCGTGCAAGTTTCTTTCAGTCTTTCGGTAATTACAAATTATACTAGATTTTATTATTTTCCAAAATGAAATTTCCAATATTTATTCTAGAAAGTTGAAAGTATGTTGGTGAATTTAGATGATGATTTTTTAAATCATTCTGAATGGGTGAAAAAAACGGACGGATTCTAGTGCGTTTGTATGCGGATGAGGCATCAAATTGTATCCTTGCAGGATTAATATTTAATACAAGTGTTTTGATCTTTACAAGATGGAAAAGTTTCGCTTTCCCGTTGAAACAGTGTCATATTTTGAGGCAAGGAATACAATGAAATCATGAATTATAACAAATCTTAAGAAAAAGCTTAAATAAGCTTAAAGCTTAAAATAGACTCCCATTCTCTAAAGGTTAATTAGTTTTATGTGAAGATAAATTTTTACCCCTCTCTCACCCGACTGGAATTCTGGGTACGCTCGTGAAAAGTTCTATGAATAGTTTTACTCTCTTGTGATATTGGTACTTTAGATGCAATCAGTCAGCTAATGAATAACGTTCCTTTTTTCGTCGAGCGTCTTTTTTTTTAATCGTTTTTTCCTTCGGCGATGAACTATACCTACTCATATCGATCATGTATTGAGTCGTTGGCGTCGAAAATCGAGTTCACGCCACCAAATCATTAATCATCGTTGGCGATTAATAGCTATCTGCGGAAGTGCAAGCGGGTTTGCAAGTACAATAGTGTCACGGTGATGATTAAGACACGCGCTGCGATCCTGCGGGACTCTAAAGGGCGACTGTGGCAATTTAAATTGAGACCCCAATCGACGCGATCGGCATAATAAAGTCTAAGATTGCGCGGTTAATTCCTATGTCGGGACGAACGACGTGTTTGCGATGTTACCGCAATAATGCGGCGCACTTGTAGCGTGGTATTGACAAATGCAGATCGCGACACTATTTCTTCCACTTGTCGGCTATCAAACCGCGCTATCCGTCGCTCTTGACACGACGCGACGTCAACAATTCATCTGACTGACACCCGACATTTTGTAATTTAATATGATTTGTTTGCGCGTCGAATAGAATGGACAGGTAGATGTTCAAAAAATTAATCTTCAACTCGCGAGTAGGTTAAAAGTCAACGCAATACGAGCGTCGCGCGTCCAGATAAAAAATAGTTTTCTTCTTAAAGATTAATTAAGTGAATTCACTTTTTAAAATGGAGCTTTATTGATTGAATTTAATATTCTTGGTAAATAAATTTTTTAATTGATTTCTTAACGATTATCTCCAGAGATAAACCGTTGACTAAAATTGTGTATAACACTAATACCTACTAATGCCTAGTAACGCCCAATTTTTATGCCAACTGATTCTCTAATAATACCCATTAATACCCTATTAATCCATAATCTCGTACTGCTTATTATAATACACTATACTCTTAAGTAATACCCAGTAATGTCCCAAATCTGTACATCGCAATGCCCTCAGCGGTTTATCCTTCGAATTATCTTGATGCTTAATTTTAACTCATTAGAATCTGTTACTTCAACTTTTAAAGATGAATTTTTCTCGAGAATATTCTCTCTAAAGACTTGCGCAAACTTTCCATTAAGGTCGCGGCAAGGCTCAATCTACTTGCTTAATTTATATGCGCTTAATTTATCGAAGCGTTAAAAACCGCGTTGAGACATTACGTACGTATATTTAGATTAACGAGGGAGATAGATTATAGGGATTTATTTTGTTGGGAAAATTAATACGACGCCGCGGTGTCTCACTATGATACACGTTTAAACGAGCGAAACGATCAATCTAAGAGTCTCGTGTGAACCTCATTCACGAGACAAGTGCCGAGTAGTGTCAGATAAACGTAACCGCACTCTATGCCGTCGTACTTCGAGCACGGCTGATCACAGATTAAGACACGAGGAACGGTTATGGCTTATGACAAAAGTAATCTAGAACTTGACAGCTCAATCGGCGCGTCCAGCATACCAGCGAGAGTAAATATTGGTGCTTATGTTTCTCGGAGGCTGTGGGGCCTCCGAGACTGTTTAGATCGGCTGATATATCGGAATAAGTTATTTCCCATTTCAATTTGTCGCTTGCATCATGAATTTGATCTTTTCAGGAAATTGGCTTGTAAAGTATAATAACTCCGTGGATGCATTAGGAGAAAGGTGGTTAGGTTTAATTTTATTTAAAAGACACTTCGAAATCATTTCGATATTATACTGAAAAATATTTGGTGTTCGTGATTATAATCTATGTAATGTGTTGTGATAAAATAATATAAAGTAAAATTATTATACAATATTTATGATTTATTTTTATGTTACTAGTGCTGTGTACTAGTAATAATAATTATATTTATAGTTTTACTAAGAAATATATCATTGGCATCGCGAAAATGATTATAAATTGTAATTAAATTATAGTAATTGCAATCATGTTTTTGTCAATGTTTATAGAAGGTATTATATACATTCTTGATATAAGCATTCTTATAAATTGACGTAAACGTTCTATATCTCAAAAGTAAATTAAAGGATAGTTTTATTAAAAGAGCAATAATTATTTTTGTAACAATTTCAATTTCTTTTTTAATTCTCCTTTGACTTTTATTACCATCTTTTCCAAGAAATTGAGGGCGCTTCGTATAAAAGCCAAGACTCTGTATGTATTACTTTATTAATTATTGAATATTAATTCGCCTTTATCACCTCGATTCTTCTTTAAACTGAATAAATTACACTTTGTTAGCGGAGAGCCTCACTGTACGTCCATTTAATTTTCTCTCCGCAAAAAACTCGATAATAAGTTTTTTTTCCTCCGACAGGAGGAGGCCTTCCATCTCTTCCTGACCGCGTTTCTCGGGGTCCTTTTGCTGCGGCGCGAATCTCTCGAAAACGCGCGAGACAGATAAAAAGAAGAACGGCGGGAACGTCCGAAAGTGAGAGAGGAGAACGCGCGAAGGAAGGGAAAGCAAGCCGGAGAGTTAATTATACGTCGTGCGAAAGAAGATTTATCGGGCGTACACACATTTTCCACGAGGCGCGAGCGCGCGCCGCGAGTCTCCTACGCCCGCCCGCTTCACCTCGTCATCCTTGCAGCCCCTTCCGGCTCCCTCCGTCGGCCGCGTGGGTGTCTCCTGACGACTCAATATTACTACCACAAAACATACATACGGTCGTTACCATGGGCGTACCGTGGACGTCGCGAGCGTGAAACGAGATAAGGAGACCTGGACGTCGCGCGGACGTCGAGAGAGAGAGAGAGAGAGAGAGAGAGAGAGAGAGAGAGAGAAGTACGGATGGAAAAAAAAAGTTGCTCTCGATGGATGACGGCGATAGTTGTTGTTTGGCGCGACGGAGGCCTACCTCGAACGATACCTAAACCTCGGCAAGTTACGACGGCGGTAAACCCGCGTTGAGATTCAGGAATTTCCTCGGCGCGCAACAAGATAAACAATCTCTCTCCCACGTGCCGCTAGCCACGATCGCCGATCGATGCTAATGAAGAACCTCTCCTCCTCTCAAGGAGATTTCTCTCCCGACTACGCGTTTCTCTCTTCGCCCCAATAGCGTTTTCTCCTCGAATAAGATCCACGCGCGCCCGCGCTCGAGGCACGCGCACGTGCGCGAAAAATTCTTCCGACGCGATCCACCTCGCGTTTCTAACGTACCGTAGAAATTTCAGGTAGGGATCGCTCGAATTCCCGGATCCTTCGCCGCTGCATCGTGGTATCCTTAGAATTCCCTGTAAAATTACTCGACACACGGATAATGCGCGCTTCGGGTGCCGCAAGGCGGATAATGCGATTACCTGCTTGAAATATTCGCGAACATCCTTCTGCGCTCGGGATCACGGTTAACAAGATACTTCAATTAAGGTAACTGTAGGTAACGTGGCAGAATGAAAAAAGGTATACATATTAAACAAAAGAAGAAGGAAAAAAAGAACATTTTGTATTTCAATCACAGAATTAATCCTTTCCTTTGCAATATAAAAAGCTCGGCAATCGTGTTTCGGCGAACGTCTTAAAATTCTCGAAAAATATCTATAGCTATCTCACGTTTTCTTCCGCGATGAAGAACGCCGATTCCCTGGCTGCGTAGTGATTTTAATATAATTTGGTTGGATGCCGGCGAGCGAATAATCGAGACAGGGTGATGCATGCCTCTAGGTTCATTGTATTGTACCACGGGGGGAATCCGGCATAAGGAAGGGGGAGGAGAAGGAGGAGGGGAGGAAAAGAAGAAGAAGAAGGGCTCCTTTGTGAAAGCAGCGTCAGGAAATCAGGATTGATATAGGGCTGCGGTAGGTTCGCTCGTAACTTTGTCCCGCGGTACCTGGGACTCGGTCCCGATCCATTAATCACCCTCGTACGAGGCCTGAACTCTTGGGTGATTAGCAGGCGTGAACACCAACTCACCGTAGATATATATGCGATTGGGCCGCCATTGTCGACCACCGCGGACGCTCTACAACAGCGATTGAGACGTCCGTCTTCTTCGTGGATTCTGAAAACGCCGCGGTCTGGAATCAAATGCACGATTTCACGGCTAGCTCGTGCCAAGATTCTCATTTTTTCCTCGTTTCCCATGTTCCCCAAACAATTACGCCATCGCAGACATATACACGCCGTTCGTAACACAACATTGAACGGGCTCCTAGACGATTAATATTATTGTACAATTATTTTGTACAATATTATTGATGCCTCCCTCTAGACAATTACAAACAAACGTTTAATATAACATATACTGCCTGAAAATAGATCTGCTTATTGCCAGTAAAAGAAGTCAGCCATGTTGAAAATTACTCGTATTATGTTTCGCATTCTCTATCGATAAATCAGCTGATGTTCTGGAAATCTCAAGTACTACATTCTGTAATAAATAATGTATAATGTATTATTAAAATATAAACTATTACTAATATTTATATTAATAATTAAAAAAAAAAAATTATCTTGCAGCGAAATATAATCGTGTAGGTGGCAGAGATAGAATTTAGATTTGTGCTATAATTTCTACGCGTATGATACATAATTTTCTATATGAAAAACTGCTATAATTCTAGCTGAAGCAGCAAAATATTTTTTTGCGTGAATAGAGGAAAGGAAACAGTTATGGAAAAAGTGGAGTGATTGTAGAATACCACGATGTTTTGTACAGTTTACGCTGCAGTCGACTATCAGAATTATTTTTTCACAGTCCGTGAAATACAGACTGGGAAATACAAAACGCGATACCAGTAATTTTTAACGTTACCAACTTTACTTTTTTTACTGGTAGCCAAATCTATTTTTGAACACATAGACGGCCTCCAAACCTTCCAACCGATCGATAACATTAATATTGATTGTCAGGATCCGCTTTAAGTTCGTAAGTAAAGATGTAGAAAATTTCTTTACATTGCTTTTTATGAATTTTCAAAAAACGTTTCATAAACATAAAGGACTTTCTTTGTCTCCGAATAAGGAAAAGAGAATTGTAATGCTTAATTATTATAAATAGTTATCCTGAGATATTACAATAAGCACAATGAAGACAGTTTCTTTTAGACGTACCTTTCGCCACAACTGTCGGTTTCAGAAACGTCTCTTTCTCGTAGACATTCGTAAGAAGATATTAACATACATTGCGTGATCAGTAAGCGGAAACGAATAGAACACAATGCGATATTAATCACTGCCTTAAAGCTTGTTTACGATAGCTATGAAAAGCCAGGTTGGTTACGCGACGCGCTTTTTACAAAAGGGGCGCTCGTTATTCTTATTCGTAAACGTTACGTCGGTCTTAAGTCATTCCTGTTTGTCCGGCTCCTAAAAAGAGGCGCTTAATTGTACGGCGATTTAACCGGAGGGGAACCACCCGTGGGGATTGCCAGAGATTCCCGCGAGTTTCGTGGGTGTAACTTACGAGGTAATTAATGCAGCCGTAAGTTGCGAGCCTGCCTCGCAGGACGCAGACCCGCGCTTCGTTCTTCTTGACGTGCCCAAATCTATGTTTCTTGAACACGACTTACGCTGGTCCACTCGAATCATTTACTGGAAACTTACCGTTACTTACCTAATGCGCGCATTTTATCAATTTAATCTACACGATGTAGCCAGAGTCAGTTTATTTGATTTTATTATATATTTAAATACCATATTTATGCTAGACATGAATTCTTTCGAATGGCAGAGATTTAATCCTCCATGTCAACAACATGAATTTTAAGTCTTCTGTCAGCAATAAGGAGAAACAGCAAATTTTTTATTGTTTCCGGATTATAATATCTAAAAAAATTCTAGCCGAAGCTTTAACGATTTTTTACCGTCATAGACATTTTTTTATTATATTTCACTTTTTTTTTTTGTTTAAATTTTTCTACCAAAATTTACAATCAAAATATTGACGATGCCTTTAAAGATCCCAATTTCCAGCGGAGAGTTAATCTACAATTTATTCTTTGCTTCCTATTACTTTTTATATCTCACCTATTTTCCTGTTCGCAACTATTTTATCAACAACCGTGTTTCTTGTCACGGTACAGGTGTTTCTCGCCTTCCGGGATTCATCAACTTTTATCTCGGATGACAGAAAACGAAGAAACAGGACAAGAGGCAAAAAGATAAGAAGAGATAAAAAGAGCGAGAAACAGACAGCAAAGAGCACATTGTAAATTAGCCCTTAGGAGGACATGAGAGATTTTGTAATATTAAATCTTCCCAAAAATTTCTATATATTAATTTACTCTATTGACTTCTTGTGGCCCGATCCGTATTGTTTCCTAAACATTGTGCAATGTGTTTTATTTTCTATTCTTTCGTAAAAATTGAAATGCGTCGCGCATACCGATCCCTCTTTCGCGCTCTATGCGCGTGCATCGAGATCAGCTTCCTCGCTCTTTTCTGTCTCGTTATCGATCCGCCGTATCAAATCCGGGGCGAATATCCGGAGAACGGCTGTTCTTCGTGGAAGAGCAGAGAAGAAAGGATCGCGCCGCACGATTTTAACGACGAAAACAGCGGAATTATTAATTAGACAGTTCTTATGTCCACGTCGCGCGGCACGGTGCCGAGGGATCCACGAGGATATAAAATTAGCAATTTTATATCGCCATCGCCGGCCGATCGGCCGATTCTCAGACTCGTGCCAATACCGATTATTGGGCGGGTTTCTTGCCCACCTGTGATACAATCTCTTGTATGAACTGCTCGGTGGGACTTTTTCTCACTCGCTTTTTCTTTTATTTCTCCCTTTAATCCTCCGGAGCTGACGCCAAAATCTGTAACACAGTTACTGACGTTGGAGTCTGTAAGATCCATTTAATTCATGCTCATGAAATAGCATGAAATAATTTCAGGAAATTAAAATGATATAATTCGTACGAAAAAAGAATGAATTCTATATTTTAATCAAAATAATCCAACATGTGTAACATAAAATTTACTTGTTCGATAATTTTAACGAGAAGATTTATAATTGAGAAGCTTATAATTAAAGTGGATCCATCATTAGCTGAGGAGGGATTAATTATCTCCGTGGGACAAAATATGACGGTGCGGCCGCGATGTCTTTCTTCGCCAACTAGTGGGAATTTAATTAAGAATTTACGATACGCGCGACGCTTGAAAGCGGAAGGCGTTATTTTGATTTATTCGCGCCACGTATAAATCTTGCATCGGGGTATCATTAGACGCGTGGCGGAATGAGACTTTCGATTCTTTGCGCGAATTCTAGAAAAGGATTTGATGGCTTTCGTAGCAGGTATACACCTGGGGCACGCGTGGGCCCACACACACACACGCGCACACGCGCGTGTACAGTCTATCACGCCTCCTCGCGTGACGTCACACCTGGCTATAATCGCCGAGATCCGCCAGGGGACGAGAGGAGCGAAAGGGCGAGTGAAAAAAAAAAGCTCCGATGAAGGGAGAAAAAAGGAGTGACCCGAACCGGTTCACGCCAGGTCAACAGCACACACGCCACCCCCGTAAGACCCATCGTACATCGGCTTAATGCGCATCTACCGGGTGTACAAGTATAAATCGCGATAGAATTGGCTTTGATACTTTTCCGGTAGAGATAAAACGTAAACTCTACACAGAAAAAAAAAACAATCTTGCTGAAGTATTTAAAAATGTATCTGTATGTAGATCTGAAAATAATTTTGGTTGGACCATTAAAATAAATACAGAGGAGGACACGCTCAAACTGGTTGCTAAAATATCAAAGCTTTTTGCAACGCAAAAATCTTACTTAAATCTACATAATTATTTTGACGGTCCAACAAAATTATTTTCGAATCTACATCTAACTAAATTAATTTTTAGACAATTCAGCAAGCATTTCGTTGTGTTTCCATTGTGTCAATGCACCTTTCGTGTACTGGCGTGATATTTAAATATTTACGGGAAATTTAAATGTCATCGAGAAAAACGTGCATAGGAGTGCGTAATGTTTTGCTTGTCATACAAGTCATTAGCGTTATTAGTGTCGACTTGACTCGTCTTATCCGGAATTACGCCAATTACGTGAAACTCCATCGTGGTCGGTGAGATCCATCGGCATAAATCCAGAATTATCCGAGGAGACGGGCAAAAGGCCGTCGGTCCGGTCCGATAACGAGTTATTAGTCAATCGTCGATAAGCTCTTCGTCATTGAGCGCTCTTCGTTCCAAGCCTTCGGTCCCTTCTCCCTCTTTCTCTCCATCTCCCTACCAGTTTCTTCGCTCGTCACTCTTGTTGCGATTTCTCCACCGCTCAATTACCGTAAATACACGGAATAATAGCCGCGAGATTATTGGCGGCGTTTCGGAAGTTTTAATGAAAAAGGACGCGCGAGCGGCAAGCCTGGTAGCAAATTATTCCGCTCGCCGAGCTGGCTTTTACTACTTTGGCGCGCATCCTGCCATTTATCATTTGCAACGTGCAATCGAAGACGGAGGGGCAGCGCGTAACGAGAATGTTGTACAAGGTTTCGAGCTGTGTACGAGCGCGCGTGCACCGTGGTGTCTTGTATAGCTGGCGAGAGGAGAGCAAAACGGCGGGATAAGCCAAAACGAGATCGCTATCGAGGCGCCGTTAGGCTGTTTGTCACCTCTCGCGAGCGCGTGGGTTGCCACCGCTGTCGCCGCGCTCGTGAAACTAAGTACAATGTAAGTATATCCTGTACCCTGATTCTGCAATTCTTAACGACAATGCCCGATATCGTTACATTGTCGTTGCACAGCTTTTTTTATCATGCGTAATATCTGCACGATGGCAATATAACGATATTAATACTGTCATGTAAGAGTTACAGAATTGAGATACTAGTCGCAAGTTCTTTTTTTCACGTACATTGAAAAAAAGAATTGGCTGCTGCCAGCAAACTAGATGATAAAATATGGCACAGCATTTTTAATTGATTGCAGCAGCCAATTTTTGGTTTACGTTAGTTTATTCGCAATGTCAATATAGGATTTCAAGAGGCACAACCGAAAAAAATTGGCTGCTACAACCAATTAAATATGCTATAGTCAAAATGTTATGCCATATTTTACGATCTAATTTGCTGGCAGCAGCCAATCTTTTTTTTTCAGTATAGTAATAGATATAATAAACGCATGAATGCGTTTATTATACCGTTCAATTTGCGTGCTTCTATAATGCTCTGCCTTGTATCTTCTTTGCAGGATGCATTATAAATTTGTTAAATGAGAAAGACTCCTGGGAACCTTGAGGGCGAGTGACAGTGTAAAGGAAGCATCATTACAAAATATGTATTTAGTTAATTGGATTATATCTCTATATATAGCTGATGTAGCATGATAATAAAACGCAGCTCATTTCATCACGAATAAATTATTGAAAGAGTATCGTGCATTTTTCGCAACCTACATAGAAAAAATGATTTTGCTGAAATATTTAAAAATTTAGGTAGATTCAGATCCCAAAATAATTTTATTGGGCCACCAAAATAATTATTGTGTTGTTGGAAACTCAAGTATGATGAGCGATGCTGCAAAAAGTTTAGATATTTTACTAATCAACTTAAACATTCTACATTAATTATTTTAAGAGTTCAACCAAATTACTTTCAGATCTGTATCTATAAAATTAGATATTTCAACAACAACAAAAAACCATTCTTTCCCACGCATATTCATGGGAATAGAAATAATCAAAATTTTGCCCATTTAAAGCGGAAAGGCTTTACCCATCCCTTCCCATTAATCAAGCTTACGCTTCTTTCTCCAGCTTATCTATTTAAACACTCTCATATTATTCAGTCCCGATCAATCGCGTTTATCATTTACCATTTTTCTCGGACGTACCCGGAGATATGATGAGAATGTCGAGGATAAATCGAAAGGTATACCACTGGTAGCGGCTTATTAACGAATCGCTGCAAGACTGTTCGTCATCTCACGCTTGGATAGTTATGCCGAGGCATAAGCTCGCCTTGCCGACACGCGACCTACACATGGCGGCGCGCGACAGCTCTTCCTGTCCTTTTTCCACTCACACAAGAACGGCACTCGTCAGACGAGTGTCCTTTTTCCCTCTCCTCGTCTCTCTCTCTCTCTCTCTCTCTCTCTCTCTCTCATTCTTTCTCTTTCTTTCTCTCTCCCAACCCTCACGACGAGAAAGCCCGTCCCTCTCGCCGCTCATCGATCCGACAGCGAGAACTCGCGCGATGGCATAAGGGAATAAGACGGAAATAAGATACGACACAGCTGATACGCCTTCGCTCACCGGTCACGCGTGCTAGGTGTACGCCAGAGATTGTCGATGATGTCATTCTCGACTATGGATCTACTCGTGGCGAGCCAAGTGCAGGACATTGGCTGACCGATTACAGATACGAAGGGCGCCGACAAGGCAAACTTTCAATAGAGCATGCAAATTTCATTTATCGATTCGTAACTAGTGCGAGACGTATTTCAATTGAGTGTTTTGATAATACCTGTAGACAGTCACGACACGCACATTTTACCATTCAGAGAAAACTAGTGAGCGAGGAAATGATGTAAGAACCGACGTAAAGAATCAGCTGTGATATGACAATACGTATTTCCCAGTTTGCACAGCTGCCTTCTTATGTATAGATTATTTTTTTATCAATATACAATATAACAAATAGTAATCTCTCTTATCAATGTGTAATCACCTTTCGAGTATTCCATTGGAGATCGACAATTCTTCTGTCAGAGACTATCCCACTATCTTGCCGGAGATATCTTTCCAAAATCTGGAGAAAAATCGACGCATGTACTTAAAAAAATTTATACTAATCGTCTATCTGATCTTAGAAATGTGATCAATATCGTTACGCGCGAGATTATTATATGAGATGCTCTGCACTGAGAAAAATGTCTGGTTAAAAATGGACGAACCAGAAGGTTTTAATTATACAAAATATCTATCAGCGTTACGGTTATCAATTGGAATTGTAGTAGATTTAAAGACAAAAAATTCTTATTCGTCCATTTTCAATTAGAATTTTAATTAATTTAATTAAATATTTTTTTAGTGTGTATCTTTCTTTTTCGCGCTAACTGAGGCTGTGATCAAAGCCTCGCTATAAATTCTTTGAAGCGTTTGATTGATCAATCTTAAGAAAGAATTTTACAAATTGACCAATTAAAAAGTGCTTTACAGCATCGCGTCGACTGTACATTATAAATTGATCAAGTGTCAGTATTTTCGTAGAGGCACCGTCATCGTCGCAATCTATTTAAAATTAATGCTTTCAAATTACTTATATCCGCAATCATTGCAAAATGATAACGCTCCAGTTACATGGGTCAACCTCGATAAATTGAGAGTATTAATTTTTTTTATAACAACCTCATTAATATCATAGTCCGTTCAGAATTAATGCCCCCAAATTACTTGTTCGCAATAACTGGAAACGATATATGGGTCAATCTCGCTCAAATTCGCTCGACAAACCCCGACCGGACGAAATTCGTGTCGGCGACAAAGTGAAGGGAGGTTTGTGTGTTGTCCGGAGTCGGAGCAAGCTGCGCCGGTGATATCAATCATCCTGTGTGTGACCGAGAGCGAGACTTTCACCACGACGACGACAACAGACGTCGAGAGACGTCGATGTGGCCGGCCATACGAAATCCTAACGGCGTGCGCTACAAAACTTTCCGATTTGACGACCATTCTTCTGCGCGATCACCTCGTGGTCGTTCGCGTCCACCCACGATTCATCATCGTGCTACCATCGCCAAGGAGAAATCGCGCGGCGATTCAATGGTATCGTTGATCCGTTCCGCACGGCGGGGATCGGTAGCACATTCGATCCGGCCGATCGAACATGCGCTCGATCAAGACGATCTCCGCTCGCGTCCCGCCTACACACGATCACTGAGATAGCGAGATGATGAAGAAATAAGTCTCCGAGCGGAAGAGGACGCCGAGTTTGTATGTATCGGTGCTGTCGACTTTTCATGGATCATCAAATGAATTTGGAAAATCGCTCTCATATAAAAAATATTCTGCTGCTAGGAAAAGTGATGATTGTACTTCTTTCTTTTAAATAACGATTATCTTTAACAAGAAATACTTTCTTGATAATAATCTTAAAATATACTCACAGATTTGGAAAAATATATATTTATTATTATATATTCAAAATAAAAATTTACTTTTTAAAGATTATTTCATAAAATCGAAGAAGTGACTTTTATAATAAGTAAATCAAATTTATTTCCATTTAACAATCTTGATTGAAGTGTTAAACTTACTAAGACTTAGAATATATTTTGATACAAGTAAAACACTTACGCCATCCTCCGCGAATGTTGATGCATAAATCATATATTCTGAATTCTGAATTCGATAGATGTAATTTGCAAACAACATTGGAATATATTCACCAAGCGAAGTTAAAACATTTCGACTCTAGATTTAAGATTTCTTCAGTTGCGGAAGTCAAGTGCAAACTACCTGTACCTTAACTTCTGTTTTATGAATACATCCGAATTATATTTTGCGTTAGAAATATATAATTGACGCACCAACATCCGCAGAGATACATAAGTATTTTATTTTTATTAAATTTATTGTTTGAACTCCATTTACGTATAAATATCTATTACCATTTTATTTCAATATGAAATGTGTATAATTATAATAATTCGATTAACTAACTATCGATCGTTTGAAACGTAAATGCATCATTTTCCGCGCTAACGTATCAATACATTCAATAGAAAAGGCTTCATGATGTATCTTGCGAAGAGTCGGGAGAGAGCACGACGCAAAAGGACGCGTTAAAAGCTACCACTGATGCGCTGCGCCATATTTCTCAGGACGAATTTTATTGAGGAAGTTAGGAGGAGAGCCGGTGAAGAAGGAAGAGAGGAGGGCCGGGAAGTATTGAATTCATCGGTACGCATTGTCGACAAGATATACGAAGCTGGGGGTTACGGGTTAAGTGGGCCCTGTACCTCTGGTAAATAAGTCTCCCCGCGCGCCTCGTAGCGTTTCGCGCGTGTGAGCGTCGCGGACCCATGCATGCGTGCATGCATGCACGCATGCATCCGTTGTCTCTCGCGTGCCTCCGAGAGTGCATACTGGCCAACCGCGCTTTCTCAGGGCAATTTATAATCGTACGGATTCAATGCGAGCCGTGTGGAACGCCCCCCCGAGAACAAAGAGACACTCCGTAGTAGTAGACGCGAGGCGCAACGCGGCGTGGAGCTCAACTCCCTCGACTCTCTTCTCTCGGGTGGGTCTTCCTCGGCAGGAAGGACTCCGTCCGGAGGAATCGCCGCCTTCGCCAATGTCGTTGATTAGTCGCTTGAGTACGCGCACGGAGTACTCGTTAGAGTGATTCTTTGAGATCCCGGACGTTGCTACCATCCCCCGGGACCTTCTTCTTCCTCTCTCGTGGCCGCGTCGCGCCCCTCGACTCCAATTAAAACTTTACGAGCCTGCTTGCAGCAGGATGTTAAATAACTGAAACCGCGCGTGCGTCGCGTGGTATGTCCGGGGGGACGCATTCCGCGATTAATTTGTGTTTCACGCATCATTATTGTCTTTACAGTAATATTTGCGCGGCTAACCGTGAGAGAAGACCGGTTCCTTACTCACGCGACGATGGTAAATCTCAGGGCTGATTGTACTTGAGTTCCGCCGAGTCGGAACGTTCGGCATTCTTTAAGATTCATTTCTTAGTCCTTTTTCCTTCTACGATTATTAGTTTCAGCATCGCGACTACTATATTTATATCTTTACGCACGTCAACTTATTTCCTGCAAAAACGATTAAAAGGATATTTTCTATGTTTTATCAAGAATAAACTAAAGATACGATGCGCGCAAGGAAAAACAGTTTGACCGAAGTATCTAAAAGTTAAGCTATATATACACTCTAAAAAAATATTAAATTAACACCATGCGGTTTCTATGTACAATTCTCACTATATTTTGATGCTGATATTAACGTCAACACCATCAATGATGCTTAAAACTCATGGTGTTAAATCCATACTAATATTTTTTAGATCGTAGATACAGATCTGAAAATAGTTGGATTATCAAAATAATTATGTAGAATGCTCAAACTTTTTGTAGCATTGCTTATCATACTTAAGTTTCCTACATAACGATATTTGGATGGAAATTATTTCCAAGAAAATTATTTTCTGATTTGTACCTATCTAATTTTTAGATACCTGGACGATTTCGATAGAGACCGCAGGAAAACCGGCGGAGGTTAACATAAACATTGTTGATTTCTGAGATCAGAGATCATATCTGTAATCCGTGGTGAAGCGATCCTGGGTACAATCTAGGGGAAAAGGGATCTCTGTGCGTGGATATTGTTTGTACGTAACTTACATATACAGGAACACACTGAGTACAAAGCGGCGGTTCCACGTGACCCACGACCTCGCCTCTAATGAGCGGCAAAGCTTACGGCTATTGTAAGAGAACCTCCTCCTTCTCCCCCATCCGCCAAGGGCTTAACTCTCCGTTTTCTTCGTGCTCTGCCCTCCATCCGAATCCTTTCTTCTGCCTGACCGTGCTCTCGTACGTTTAACTTGAATACAATAAGATAGAAGAAAATTCAATCCTCCTCCGTCCCTATGATTCCGCATACATTTATCATAGTTTGCGTATACTAACTTGCTCGTTGCTACAAAAGGAGATTAAGAAAATCTCTTCGTGCAAGAATTAATTTACAAAGTGCGTCGAAACGTGTCCGTAATAGATTTTGCAATCGATTTAGTTTATTGAGCTTACGATACTAAATCAAGATATTAGATTTGTAATTGAAGGGCTTGCTATGGATAGGCTTTAATCCGCACTTTGTAAAAATAAATACAATAAGCTTTAAAGTTAAAGTGACGGGGAAAATACACTTATTTGCACATGCTATAAAAACTGTCTTTTATTTTGGCACGTGTTCGACAAGATTATATTACAAGTTGCATAGTGCATAAGAAATATTATGAGAAGAATAACGTTTCTTTGCCTCCGATAGTTATATTACCGATTGATAGAAAAAATACAAATCACTGCATGATAAGTCATAACAGTGATTAGCACAAATTGTTTCTTTCGAACAAATGGAGGACTCTGTCATTCATCCGTTTCTACCAGTATCTATCATATATTCGATTACGTTGTGGGTTAGCTTATTGTTGCAGCAAGCCCTTTAATTTTTAAATATTTTCTATATCGAAATAAAATATCCTCGCTGGATTCGCGAATTGTAACTAACTAATAATATAACGATCTACGATATCTGTAGATTGGGTGGGGGGGGGGGGG
>NW_017305601.1:58806-89928 GCF_001594115.1 Trachymyrmex septentrionalis | reverse complement strand
GAGAGAGAGAGAGAGAGAGAGAGAGAGAGAGAGAGAGAGAGAGACGATCCGACCCGAGAGCGAACCCGCGAGCTTGCCGCACCGTTCTTGTTGAGCGAATCGACAAGACGGGCGCGGCGAAGGGGAACACCCTGTACATGCCGACGACATTCCCGAAGTGCAGCGTGCAGTTTTTCGCGGCTACCAGTGCAGGCGGGTAGCCTGTGACGAGCGAGCGAGTGACTCAGAAGCTTCGAGGTAGACGGCAAGGGCGAAGCGAACACGCACGTGCTCTCTCGCGTATGCGTCTCTACGTGCATCCGCGTACACGTGTATACACGCGCGCGCTCCGCTCGTGCGTACGTGCGTGCGTGCGTGCGTCCGTTGCGTACGTGCGCCTGCAGCCGGATCGCCGGAGAGGAGAGGAAAAAGGGAGAAGGGAAGCGCGAGATTTATTTGCCCGAATTTCGATGGCCGCGGCTTTGCCGTGGCCGCACCGCTTACGAAGAATGCATCTCGCATTCGGGATCTTTCGCGGAATATGTCTTACGGCGGATTCTCCTCCGAAGGGGTTCCCCTCGAGTTCGATCCTTGCTTTTCCACCACCGGGCCACTTGTCCACTCCCGTCGCGCCGAGAGTCTTCAATGTTCGCTTTGTTTAAAGGACGAGGTCAAAGACACGACTAAATATTTCGGAGATTTTCGCGAATTATTCGAAAATTTTACGAGCTCGTGTGATGCACTCTGAATTCTGAAAACTGCCTCAATCATTTTTTCATCGTTACCATTTCATTGAGATTGAGATCCATTCAAATTTTTGTCATTAGTTTGATTTTTTTCACAATTTTTCTTCGAGTTTAAAACTATGAAAATAAGATAAAATTTAAAATCAGATAAAATTATTCCAAATCGTTATTATTTAAAAATTAAGAAAAATTCCAGAATCAGCAGAACTTGTATAGTTAAGTCTGTGCTGTTCAAGTTGGACTTTAAAGTCAATATTTTAATTGTCAATATTTAAATTCTATATTTTAAAAACATCATACGGTCTATATAATTCTCACCGTGTGGATATTAACATGGTGAGAATTAATTTCAACATAACATTACACCAATAATTAATATTAATAGTACAAATTAAAAATCCATGGTGTTAAATCCATACTCATATTTTCAGGAATGTGTTAGATAAATTTAAATATCTGTGAAAGTAATTAAAATACAATCCAACTTTTATATAATAATAAAAACTGATTGTTACAGCTTTCGCTGTAAGAATTTTTTCAGAGTTTTATACAATCCAGAATATTATAAAAGTCTACACTGAAACTCAAAGACCCCAGTAGATTGTTGACGTTGAAAGTGCAAAACTCCACATGGCTGACGTAAGTTTAAATTCAATAATTAATTGTTATCAACGGACTCACAGTCGTTATTCCCAAGTTGAATCGCAACGATATCCGATAAATCAATATCGGAGATAATCGATGATCGGAGAGACATACGTCTCGCCGATGATATATCGTTTTGTCATGGATTCCCTCGAATCGGCACTATTAGGCCATCGACATTGTCGATACTTTTTCCGGGGGAAGAAATCACGCGAGGTCCACCTCGCGTGTCCCATGTGTCCCGTAAACGACGACTAGTACCGCGATTAACTAATGTGTCGGACCGGTTAGGAGCGTATTGATCAGAGACCGAGGCTAGATTTATGTCGGCGAATGATTCACGGCACGTGATTTACAGCGGATTGTCCGGTGCGCGCGCATACTGATTGAGCATTTATGCCGCTCTCCCGGCACCGTACAGCACACTAATCATTTATTGGGTTAAGGTGAAATCCTCTTTCCCTCTGCCGGAGGGTACGATCCGATTTCTTATCCCTTTCTGCTCCGGCCTTGTGCTTCGGTATTTCGATTACGTGGCAAATGTGCACGGATTCGAAGACTCCGCCGTTGTAGAAAAAAAAATAAACTATCGATTTGAAATATTGTATTGAAATATCACGGATTTCAAAAATTATTCGATTTACAGATGAATTTCCCGCATTTAATTCTTTATTATTTGTATGAAATATCTAAAACATCCCTTATAAATTCATTAAATTCCAAACGTTATTTATATATATTATGTTTAATATTGTATATAAATTGTTCCACAATTTAAAAAATCTCTTTGTATTTATCTAGGATGTATAGAATATTATCAGTCTTTATTTATAAATGCAAATCATCGAAGACAGCAATAAAAATTGAGATATAATGTGAGAATATCAGAAAGTTCACAGGAATGATTACATTACAAAAATATATTGAAAAATCAAGCGAGTGATGTAAAACATTTTTTTTTTGGTTTCGTATACTCTCCTCACGTAGCATATTTGAATACTTTTGCATTTTCTGAAATTTGATAAGTAATTTATTGAAATTTCTCAGGAAATCGAGTTACGGAATCGAAGTTACGTAGGTACTTGATTCGCAGCGTTTATGTAAAGTGCAGACACGGCAGTCAGCGTGGTTACGTTTTAGAAAGCGCGTTCACCCTAACGGCGTCGCAAAAATCGCGTTTCCGTCGCCGATCGGAGTATTCGAAAGTCCTTTGGGAGCAGCGCTCCTTGTTTTTCATCTCTCGCTCTCTTCGATTCTCGATTACGAAGGCAGGACACGCGTCTCGCCCGTAGAATGTCGCCGTAACGAAGGGGTCTCTTCTCTCTCTCTTCTCTCTCTCTCTCTCTCTCCCTCTCTCTCTTGTCTCTTTCCATGCGTCCTCGCGAGGATACACTGCAGCTCCTTTACCTCCTCAGCATCTCGCCGGGTGATCCCTCGGTACCGATGAACGTTTAAATTAGGCAGGGAATCCCTCGGAATGCACGAAAGAAACGACGAGATCGGCATTCCGCGAGGTTTTGATACGCCTTCGGGCATATCGTGCTCATGGGGCATTATTAGCCCTTATGCGGCAGGAATGACTCTTAAGGGCCCGACTCGCGATCCTTCGCGCCGCGGCTTCGAAACATTTTGCACATTTTAAATCCTGCCCGCGAGAAGCGACTTGTCCACGATGACATCTTCGCTTTACTACATATGTAACTTTTTTTCTTTATATTCATATTTATTATGCTATTATTTATTTGTACAAGTACTTAATTTAATATAATCAATTATTTATTTTAATTTATTTTCACAAATTCTTTATACTGTTTTAAGACGCTGACTTAGTAGTGTTATCAATATCATTAAGTTGTTGTCAATTTAATTTTGTGATATTTTCCTCACAAAAATCTAATATTAGGCAATTTATTACTGCAGTAATTAATTATTTATTTGGAGTATTAAAAATACTGTACTATTTTTTATACTTAAAATAAGTAATTTTAATTACTATCTTTCAATATTAAATTAGTATTAAGATTTTCGTAAGAATATTATTCCAGTTTCAATTTAAGATTGTGTTCCAAGATCAAGAATTAAACCAACGCGTAATTTACAGAACTGGACATGTATATGAAAGTCTCACAGAAATATCACTAAGCACTAAGATCGAACTCGAATTAAATAAGATATTTTCCTACTTAGTTGCGTAAGTTGTGTTATTCACATATCGGACCAACGTCATTTATTGTTATTTAAGAATTAATATTTGATGAACCGTGTAATATTCAAATCAAACTAACTTTTTACATCTTTTTCATTTTTTTTTTCAGAGTCTGGCCACAGGTTGGACAGCGGCTCCCCGTTTTGGAGGATTCAACTTGACCAGGACCTTCTGGATACCATCAGCGCGATCTATCCGGAGTGGTTTAAGGTAAGGCTTGTTTTACCCTTTTCTCGCGCCATATCAGAATCAGCATATGCTCATTGAACGAACGCGGGATAACGAGGTACACTCGTACAGGATTACACTAACAGTCGAACAGCATCGACGTCGTCCCCTACATCCGCAAGTGCTTCCGGCGCGCAATCCTGCAACGACAGCACCGCCGTGGTCGTCGTCACCGGCGGTGAAGCCAAGGTCGTCAAAGGCGACGCTAAGTCGAAGTCGAAAGCGAAAAAAGCGGACGGCCATAAGGATAAGGACCGGGACAGGAAGGACCCTAGGCGCGACGCCAAGGACGAGAGGTAAGATAATTTGCGTGCTGTATGTAGATTACACGACGTGGAGAGCAAGAAGCTGAGACTCACCGAAGTGGAGAAGGCTTGAGTTATATCGACTGAATATCAATAAAACCTTGTAAAATGAGGAGAATATCCGAGTCGCGTTATCACCAGCTTCCACGCGAACATAACCGGTATGCACGCTTCTCGCGTACAAATAAAAGTAATGGATAAAGTACGCTTGTTCTCGATCGCACGCTGGGCGTAAGGTAGGACGTTATCGTGATCAAGAAATAGACGCGTCGTCGCTCGGCACCTGCCTCGATTATTTTAACAAGCTCCACGAACTCCTCCCTGACGCTTTGTCGCCCATCACCCTCGTCATTATCTCGGGAGACGTTATTTCTATTATAGGGTATTGCGTGCACCGCGCCGATCTTGCAGATACGCAGCAGGAAGAAGATAACTTGCTAAGTAGCTTATTACCGTACGGGTCCGAGAGACACCCTGAGAGTCTTGCAACTCTCACAAAGACTCTAAAACGCAGGAACCTGGACCTAATAATAATATTTTAGTGCTAATGATATTAATACTTTGACCAGGTATACCTGAGTGACGCATGACTTTGTGCAAGAACCTCGTTATCTATTTGTGAGTCACGGTTTTATACCTACCTACCCGATTCAGAATGATTTATTATTATTATTATTATTATTATTTTACTTGTAAATGTTGAAGATATTTAAATACAGTCTGACAATTAAAATGTTTTAATTTGCTTAACTTAAATTCAACAGTCAAACATAATTTGATAAATGTAATATGAAACAAGGACTACACGCGAGATGATAAAGCCCTGAATTAATCTCTTTTCATTAAAGCTTCTATATTCATTCTATCATCATCATATTACTATCTCAAATTGTGATGTGTCAGAAGCGAGATGTTATATAATAATTCTTGCAAAATAAATTAATATGGAGAATATGTTTTAATAAAATAACACTAATTGTGCAATTTATAGAATAAACTTGTAAAACATACATAAAACTCTCTCTTCTTGTTTCGTTAATTAATAAATATACTATATATCGGGAAATGAATTATGCATAATAAAAAAAAAACGAAATAAGCTATATTCATAAACTGTCAAATTAATAGTATATATACAGAAATAAATATGATTTAATTTCTCCCCAAAACAATATAGTATACTTTATAAATCTAGTCTACTGATTGCAAACGCTGCTTTATTGAAAAGTACCTCTATTTAAGTCTAATTTGCAAAAATTCTTATTGTGTTTTCTCGCTTCTGACAGCATAATTTGAAATAGTAATGATAATTAACCAAGAATCTTATAAATTAAATAATATCCGATTACTTGAGCAATGCTTGATTTCAAATATAAATAATTAAGCAGATTTGATTTAAGATTTTTCTATCGCGTAAGTCGCTTAAATATGAGACAGCAGGATTAGAGTTCTCGCGGGCCTCCGCACACCTCAATTCACTGTTGCGAGTTGCGAGATCGCAAATGGGATGCTAGGACCGGACGATTAACCCGCAATTTAGTATCAGTACCACGTGTAATCGTTACGCGAGAATATAAACGCTCTTAACGACCGGCTTCCTATCTCCAGCTGTGACGAGTAATCTTTTCTCGGAACTTTCTCCTCGACGTACTTAAACTCACCGGGCCGTTGATTCTCGACGCTTTAAAATCTTTAATCGGCTCGCTAACTTCTCTATACGTATGAATTCCACGCAAAGCGCCGTTCGTGCAATTTTCTCTGAACTTTTCGTGAGATAAACCGAATAAGCGGATCTTCTGCGTGACATTTCGCTCGCGACACAACGTCTCGTGACCATCTGGATCCATGAAGCTCTCACGGAACTATCGTCAGGTCTATCAAGATAAATGTGTTCACCCTTCGATGGCTAAAACGCTTATTCTTATCCTTTCGCTGCAGAAGAAACGCGACTCGATATTCTCTCTATTATACTAAGATTATTCACATTCACGCGCGTTTATTTTATAAAATTTACTTTCATTGCACATGATATTCTGAAAACGAGAGTTAGAAAGTAATACATTGTTTTAAAATATATTTCTTCCTAATAATTCAATTTTAATTGAATACGATATTCAATTCTTCATTATTAAATATTTCGAATTTCTACGATAAAAAATATCATAGAAATTGAAAATATTTTATATCGAAGAATTGAATAATGAAAGAAAAATTCAATTTTTCTCGTAAAATAATATTATACGCTAAATACTTTCTCTCGTATAACGTTAAATTTACTTTCCATATGTGTGTTTCAAAATAATACAGTTTATTATATATCTCTTCACTTTATTTGAGACTGAGCCAGTTCGTGGAAATTCTCGTGGTGGAAATGACGTATTATTTCTAGATGGTTTTAGTTTATTTAAGATCGAGTAGACTCGCTAGGATACACACTCGAGATATAAACTCTCGTAGATACAACTCGACGTCAGATATTTCTTGCTCGGTGAAGATTCGCGCTCGGAGAGGAGGAAAGACCGGCCGTTTCCGACTTCGCTTTCTGATGGAAACGTCGTCCGATCGAGTGTCGATTGATCCGTCATTCCGTCATCCGCGGCAAAAACATGCCGCGAAGGACCCGAGATCCGATTGACACTGGATCGTCGATCGGTCCTCCTCTCTTCGAGTCGATGTATGAAAGATTAATTCACAAAACGGCAACGTTTTGCTCCGTTTCGGTCCGTTCTTCGGGCCTGTAGGGACGCTGGAAACGGTAAGAAAGGGACGAAGCCTTCGCCGCAGCAGGATAAAGCAGCGGCGGACGCGGCAGGAAGGAAGGCCGCGAGTGCTGTTCCAGGATCGGAATCGAAGATGGCCGAGGGCAATCAGTCGCCGCCGAAGGCGGAGGTCGACGATTCACCCCTCCAGCACGCCATGGATCGCAATAAGGAATGTGAGTACACACGCACACACACACACACACATCTTTTCTTTCATCTTCGTTCAAAAATATTGATCTAGCGAAGAAGTAATCGCCTGTGTCGGCTGGATCTTTTGCCGAGTCTTTTAAAGAAAGACGCGAGTCCAAACTTCAATCACATTGAAAAAAAAATATTAAAATGTTTTTTTACTAACTTTTTAGAGACGCGAATGTATATACGCTTAATTTTTTTTAATTATATTACTAACGAGGAAAATATATTCGCCAGTATTTTTATTTCTTCGTTAATCGTATAAATTTAAATTGAATTATTAAATCACTTTTCCATTTCTAAAAATTCACAAAGAAAAGTTGAACTCATCAATTTGATACCAATTTCCAGCAAAATTCTAATTTTCATCGTAAGTGTCATCAGATGATGATGTCAATGAACGTACATGTTAATGAAAATAAATGAAAGAGATGAAGATCATCCGGACATCTTGTGTACATTAAGTTCCATTTGCCGACACTCGCTTTTCCTTCTTGCAATTCGCTCTGTCACCGTTTCTCGTAGTGCATCTACTCCCCGTTGTGGAAACGGAAGTGTCGCTTTTCGACGTCCGGAATAAATGATGAAAAGACCTAACGGTCCCTGTCGCGACGATCGCTTCCGATCGAATAATCGCACACGGGGTATTCGCTATTATTATGCGATGCAGTCTGAGCTGTTCATGCGCGTGAGCGTGTTGCATGCTCATCATCGCAGTTACATACCCCGCAATGTTATACGAGCGTTACCGAGCACCTCTTCGGGAAGGCGCCTATAATAATCGAAGAAGGCGCGGAGATGGCCCTTTTTAACATTCGCGGGCAACTTGCCATTATATCCCACGGCGACTGTAATCATCCGCTCATTATTCGGCGCATAGCGACCGGCCCTCGATTATCGATTCGGAATCCGGCGATTTTTTATCCAATAAAGAAACGCTCGGAGCTTTTACCGTCGTGCAAAATGCAGCTCTCCAACCCATTCGCCACTTCCGTTACTACTACCGGCGCCGGCAATCGGCCAATCGTTCTCAAGACTTAGACGCCCGTTTTGTATTCGGAACGCAACTTCCCACGGGCAGGATAGAGGTATCAGTCACAACGACTCTTATACCGCTACATTCAATATTTTTCTATAAGCGACAGACACAATAACGAATAATTAACAGTATATATATATAGATAGATATTTTAATTTGATGTAAGAATAATTTCTCTTTTATTGTTATAAATTATGAGAGAGAATGATTTTGTCTGCAATCTAGATTTGTTTTCTTCAAATTCTTTTACTGTTCAAAGTTAAAAAATTTACGATTATTTTGGAATATTTCTATTATATGTTATAAAAAATAGTTTTTTTTAGTTATTCAAATTAAAAAATAATCTTATTTAGTAAAAATTGAAACTTGAGTAAAAATGAAAATGAAATTTGGAAGTTTGATTTCGTTTGTGCCAAAAGAGACTTTAATTGCACAGATGGAAGAATAATAATTTCCCCATATATCTCTTAAGGAACCGAAAACTCGACTTAAAAATATTTACTCTTTTTAAATACAATTAATCTTCATACAAAGTAAATTCGAGAGTCATAAAGTCCGTAAGATGTTCTTAATATGCATTTACATTGAATGGACGAAAAATGATTTCAAAAAGATCGCCCGAAGACAGGCGTGTAAATATCTCTCGATACCGCATTGAAAACTTCGCGCGGTGGGTTTCTTCCGCGGTGAAACGAACGCGTGCCCACTTTTTTCCGTCCACAAATTCCGCGGCGTATACGTATATATGCCGATTCGTCGTGGTCGACTCCTCGTTAAAGCCACAGGCCATCGCGTGCGCAGTCTTTAGAACGCGTCGTTTTGTCGCGTTTATCGATCGCCTTTTTCTGTAATTACTTGCCATCAGGCGCTCTCGAGGCATTCTCCCCATCACGGTTTGTGCGAAGGACGCTCATCGTGCAACGAGAGCGCACTGAACAATGCGTACCACTTTTACGAAGAAACACAATGTCACCGTCGACGACCGTGCAAATCAATAACGATCTTCTGAAAACTTTTTTTCAAGTAAAATTTTTTCAAAAATTTATTAAGAGGGACACATCGAAGTGATCTAACACAAGCAACACTATTCCATAAAAAGTTGAGTGAGTTCTGCAAAAGTTGAAATAAGCGCTTTGGAACCGCTTTTCCTGAAGGGGGGGCTACGAATTTTAATTTTAATAATTTAAAGGTGAATTCCGACCAAAATTTTTTTCTCCAAAATTTATGTGCGTGTACCGATATTAAATCCCCAAAATGTTTGGCGAACGAATCTCGATCAGTTGCTTGATCACCTGTACGTGTGCACGCACACTGATGCGTGCGTGTGCGCGACTGACTACAGGAAAGAGACAGTGCCGGGCATTCGTGTAGACAGGTAGGTGCAGATTCGCGTGTGAGGGCCATGGTACACGCGTGTACTTATATACACACAAGAAACAGGAGGCGTGCCTATTTATAACGGTGATATCATCGCCGATTACCTACGCTTTCGCGTGGACAATCGTAAATTCTCGTAGCAGAAGGGTGCGGGTTTGATGCCTTACCGAATAATGTCCGTCGCGATCCTTTTTTTCCATTTCTTTTTTCCATTTTCTTATACCTTTATATACACTTTACATATATAAATATATAAATAATATATATTAAAAATATAGGTTACTAATTATTTACAATTTTTTATGCATGTTGTGTAAAAAATATTGTAAGTAACACAGTTTATATATGTTTTATTATATGTTATTTATGTAAAATATGTTTTATTTCTTCGTGATTTTTAATATTAGATCGAATGTAATTCAAATTTCTTCCAGATATCTTGAACAATTCTGAATTCTTTAAATCTTTCATGTCTGACTAAAAATATCCTTTTCCACTAGCTTTCACGAACTAATTATAATAATATCTGATCACATTTGTAATATTCTAAAGTAAAGTGAATATAGATTATGTAATAAATGGAAAATGGAAAAAATTAACATACTTGAAAAGAATAGATTTATTATTATAAATATCATAAGTATTCTAAATAATAATAATAGTTCATAATAATGTTAAAAAAGAGTGATAAATACCATTAATAAAGCAATTTCTTGCTTAACTTGTATCCATTATTAATTAGTGCTTTCTCATTGATTTGTTTTTTTATTAAAATGTTTTCAATTTCTCAATTACACGATTTTCACAGTTTACGAAATTTGTTGCAAAAACATTATATCACATAGACAGAATCAGACAGAATTTCGACAAGTTACGTCAATAAAATCAGCAGGATGTGTCTGCTTTCCCGATCGTATCTATATTTTGTAGCGTTACAAAGCGACGTAATGAGTCTCTTAGAGTGCTCCTTCGCGGGTGTATCGGGTGTACTTGAAACGCGAAAGTACGCCGGTTGTCGATTATATCGAGTTAATTATCGTCGGCGTATCTCGCCCTAAACGACGACGATGCATACACTCGTTATATCGGCGCGCGAATTTGCGCGCTCGTTTCGTAATGGGAAATTATGTCAGAATTATGCACCGTGCACTCTCAGAGGCCTCCTTTCCATCCTGTAAAACCGATAACCTCGAGTAGCTCTGCGACCGCGCGCTTAATGAAACAACATCATTAATAAAACGCGACGTACTCATTCGGTCATTACAAAAATGAAGATGTTTTTTCTTCTATTTTTTTACAACAATGATAGATTTGCGAACAATTAAAGTCCTTGCCATTGTGAATTCTCTAAAGTGGATTTCTCGCTAATCTCATAATTACCTTCTTTACAACAATTCTTTACAACAATTTTTAGTCATATGGTTTTCTTCAAAATAAGAAACGCTTTATGAAATCTTACTTTGTTTTTTTCTTCTTAAAAGCATAAATTATCCCGCCATTTAAGATTCCAAGACTCCATATATAATTGATAACAATCAATCGATTAAGTTGAGCCTTCCCTAATTTCATAGCTACTGTTCTTTAAAAATTTTTAATTATGTGTTTCCAAACTCCTTCGAAGTAAAAAGTGTTTTATGAATAATAAAATCTTACTTTGCATATTAAGCAGCAACATAAATTATCTCGTATTTAAGAACTCCAAGATTTCAGACTCGCTGCTCCAAGTTTAAAAAAATCGAAGCTCTGAATTCACCGGTAAATGGCGACGAAAGCGAAGGCGCGAGGCATTTTCGCCGTGAAACGAATCGCGCTGAAACGAATTTTGTGCCGAGCACTAATTGTCGCCAACGATAATGCGATACGAGGTTCCTCTGGAATTTCATGTAATTAAAAGGAAGACCCAGCTTCCTCTTCTCCGTAAACTGACGACGGCAAAGGCCCGCGCCGATCGTTATGCTTATCTGTTAGTAGTATCTGTACGAGCATCAGCGCGATACGGACGACAAATATACCTCAAGCGAGCGTCTTAGGAGAGTTTCATCGATGTTTCGCCTCATTTCTTACCTTTCGTACGGGTATTTCGCGGGTACGACCTTCGTAACCGCGTTGCATTTATCAAGGCGGCGATACACAGTCGACGAGTACTAGTTAGCGTTACCGAAGAAAAATACATTATTAAGATAAGACCCTCTCGACGATTTATGGCGACGTGTCCCTACAAAGATAGTTCCGTACTATTAATCACGCATGTTTTTACAATTTCTTTTATTTTTCTCATTTTTGTTTCTTTTTTTTTTTTCTGCGTTAAGACGAATTAGACATTATTGCACGAAATAACAAATTGAATAGCTCGAATTATGAGCTGCGATACTCCGAGCATCTACTTTTTATCGATCGCTCGTTACTGGACGATGTCTCCTTGTGTAAGCAAGTTAACGTAACAAGATGGATTTACGTCGACGGGGTCGTATTTTCGATTCTTGGAGGTAGGTTAAAATCTAGAAAAACTGATCCGATCAGCACGTACCCGCCGTATACGCGCTTTTTCATCTAAACGTTCAAAAGCCGCGCGCATTATCGCGAGTCAACCCGGTTTGCAGGTACACGACGTGCCTTTACCGGATTTAATTATACGACCGCACTCGTTGGTGACCACTTTGAAAAGTCCACCGACCGCCAATTACGCGACTGTGAAAACCGCGTTTTTCATTGCACCGTGTAAGTGGCCCCTGTATGCAACACAATTGCCCGATTTTCGTGAATCCGCGGACAACAGCAGTGGCGACAACGACGGTGACATTAATTAAATACAGGATCGTAATTTTTAACTTTTGTCGGATCGTAAAAGCTGCTCTCGCTGTTGCGGTCTCGCCGAAACGCGAGACGATCCCGAAAACGCGCTCGTTGCCAAAGTTAACCCACTTCATGCTCGCAACCTTTTTGTGAATTATTCGGTTCACGAATTTTCACCGCATATGACTGTAAGATGAGTCTTTTGAGAGTCCTTTTGAGAGTCCTTTGAGTCTTTTTAATGACAAATTATGTTTCTCTCTTTGAGAATTTTAATAACAGTTTAATTGTTAATTTTGTCTCATATTCCTTTTTATACCGAAAACATGTTTATCGTCAAAGTTAAGCTACTTTGTAATTGCAACCGTCTTCGTGAATTGTTTTGTTCATGAATTTTCACCGCATATACATTCTCATACTCTTTTTTTTTTATATATACTGAAAAAAAAGTATCAATAATTAATCTAATTAGATGAAAATTCTTAGAGTAAATTTTACTTCTCTATAATTAATTCTCACTCTCTTGAACAAGAGTGGCAGTATTTTCAGAGTCTTTCGGAGTGAGATGTCACTTCGAAGAATTTAGAGAGATCTTTAGCAGACATAGACTTCTCGTAACGCAGAGCGATCTTATATTTTGACCGTACGATTTTCCCTCCGCGATTGCGTGGAAGGCTCGATCTCCGGCGTCATACTTATAAATAAATCGCGCTTTATCGTTGCATATTCATACACGCACCGTGGTACTCCGGGGGTACTTCGTGGGCGAACCGGATCGGAATATGTCGAATCGGAGCCGTTCGTGGCCAGAAAGTATGCATTGGAATCGCCGAGTGTGCCACGCCGCGCCGCACGGCCGGCCCGGACGCAAAAATCAGCGCGAGCGTGTATGCACGCGCGTGCACGCGGGAGATAAAAAGAGGCACACGCTCGGTGGTTGCGCGCACGGCCCACGCACGTAACACGCTGCTGCCTCAGCCACGTGCCTTCAAACGGTCGGGACGATTGTTTTCCGGCACGGCTGTGTGCTGTGATTTTACAGCATTTTCACGCACCGCTATAAAAATTGTAATATCGACAACGCGTCATGCGCGCAACGAGGGCAGGCGAAATTTTGCAATCTGCCAAATGACCGTCGTACATTACACACAAGCAGGGAGTAATATTTTATTTATATATGCAGATTTCAAGGGACGTAAAGATTGAAAAAAAAAAAAAACGAGGTCCGGGTTCAAGGTTTGTCCAGTTCTCGGCAGATATTAATTATAAATTAATCTTGAAACGCTCTCGATATTGAGTAATACAGTATTGCTATTGATAAATTTTATGTAAATTTTTACGTTCGAAGAAAATAGGTCACCTTTAATTAACGTAACACAAGATTTTTCATACACTTTACATTTTTAACGACAAAATATTTATAACCTAAACTTTTATAAACACAAATAACTCACTTATTAACTAAAAGGAATAAGTATGGAAAGTATTGCCCAATGCTTCGATCCTCATAATACTTTAGCATACAGTTACAGATATTATTCTTTTCTGTATATTATCTCAACAGTCGCAACACTCCAGCTAGAAATAATTGGTCAATTGACCGTCAAATCGACGTTGATCAATCGTTTCTGGCTAGGGCAGCTTCCTGTTCGCTCACTTGCACATCAAATTTACGATAATGTTCTTCATGATTAAACGAATAACAAAGAGTAGCATTTTTTTAATTTGCAAATTACGAAAGGGGTACGAAATAAAATTGAATTCTATCTTGTGTTGTCGAGTTCTACGTTGATCCAAAATACGAGTTACTGTCGAGCAGCTATCTTATGAATTCTAATCGAAAGTGCCTTCCATCCGCACTTGGCGCTCCCAACACTCGTGGAATTATTTCATTCTTATTGTTTATCAAATGTTAAACAAGAATAAATATGCTCGCGTGTTGCGAGTATCAAGTGGAAGCCCGAATCGCATTCGCGAATCGAGACGCGACGGCAAAGAAGAATGCGTGCATCGAAACGGGACGATGAATTAAAATTCAGCGGCCAGCGACGACGGAAAACATTGACAAGAGGAAGGAAGTGGCGATCGTTAGTATTCAAGGCTGGCCACGATCGAACGGCTGGTCGCAAGCAGGAGCACGATGGCAAGGAGGAAAAGGACGAGGAGAAGGAGGAGGAGGAGGAGGAGGACGAAAGAGAGGGATCTCTTGAGCCAAAGAACTCCGGTGACCGAGTGTTAACGTTAACCGCCCGCCATCGCTCGGAATTGATTCTTACTCGCGCGATGCCCACGCATGGCGAATTAAACGGGACATCTTCTCTTCCTTCCGCGAGCGATCGTGCCCGGAGACGCCTAATTCGATTGTCCGCCGACACGCCGATTAATACGACGTACTCGTCGCGTTTCATCCACGTCTCATCTTACCAATTATCTCTGCTCAGTGAATACGATACGTCGTGTATGTAATAGAAGATCTATAATTTTGTCGCAATTAACGTTAATTCTTCGGAGCTAATGTCAAAATCTTGACACAGTTACTGACGCTTGATCTATGAAATTCATTTAATTTATGTTGACTAAAAGATACTAAGACTTCATTTCAAAGAACCAAATAACATAACTTACACTGTTAGATATTAAACGAGCGATTAATGGTAATCGAATCTCTTGAGTTGAATTTTTGTTATTTTTAACTTCCACATGAGTGACAAAATGTAAATCATTTCTGTGGTTCAATTGTTCACTTTTAAAGTAAACAATGTTCAATATTAATGAATATTCTTAGTAAAGAATAAACTAAGTTTAAGTCGAATTTTATACATTTCTTAAATTAGATTGCTTAACTTTATTATCTTAGTTAGATTAACGATATTTTGAGTAGACGTGATTAAAAATAACTCAAATTAGTATAAAATTTGACGTTATAAGTTTAATATATAAAATGAATACGTGTATGTTTGCGAATACAAAATTTATTTAAAATAAAAATAAATAAATTCGCAAATTCATTGTAAAGCATATAATTGAATAGATCGAGTATTCGTCGTTAGCTCCGAAGAGTTATTAAAATTACATCTTAATTAGCTTTAACAATATTGCAATTTGATAATATTTATTACCGATATTCTCTGGTTTTATAATTAAAAATAAATTCTGATAAATCATTATGTTTTCATAAATTCAAAATATGCAGATAATTGTAAGATAAAAACATAAAATACAATATAATAAATTAATTTCAATTTATTGCTAACTAATTACAGGAATATTATTGAGTTTGCAAATGAACTCGTGTTTAGCTTGTTTTTCTCTCGGCTTGAAAAATAGAATGGCGGCGTTTGACCAGACTTGTTTTTCTCGCGGCTTGAAAAATAGGAATGGTGGCGTTTGACCAGGAAGATCCGGCGGTGGAACGACTTCACGACGAGACCTCACGACGTTTCGTCACCGCGACGATGGGTATAAGCGAGATAGTCCCCGCAGGACAATTCCGCGGCCCACGCGCTATTGTGGTCGCGGCAAATCGGTCGGCCACCTGGCCTGATCCCGGCGCACAGTGGCTTTCCTCTTCTTCCGTTCACCGTCTCGTTCCCTCCTTTCTATCCGTAGAAGATAATCGCCGTGCCCCGCACACCTGAGAAGAAATCTGATGGCCAGAAGAGATTGTCTTTTGCATTATAGTTTACAGAACTACGATTACAGCGTGTCCTTATCGAGAGAGAATGTGGTACTCAAAATATAACGCATTTAATCTTTCAATGTGGATTTTTTTTTTTGCAAAATTTTAAAGCAAAATTTCATTCTCACTCCGAAATAAAGGAAGGTAAAAGTCGGTTTCCTCATTTTTTGTGAAAAAACTATTTTACAATAGAGATGTTGAAAAGAGTATTCCTGAATTTTTCCATAGTCGAAAACTTGGAATATTAAAAAATAGGTTTTCATTTCTTGGTTTAAAAATAAGTGCAATTTTGAACATGGTACATTTCTGAACGAAATAATTTGAATCTAATTTTGAGGTTCAAATTTGACAATCCTAATCTCATTGTAGGGAGAGAGTACTATGAATGTACTATTTTTTTTAATGTAAAAAAATCAAACTTGGACTTCGAAAATTGAATTCATTTTTATTTTATTCAGAATTGTATCAATATTCAAAATTGCACTTAATTTTAAACCAAGAAATGAAAAGCTATTTTGTAATATTCCAAGTTTTCGACTATGTCTATGAGAATGAAATTTTGCTTGTGCAAAAAAAAAATCCACGTTGAAAGATGTGAAGAAAGATTAAATGCGTTATATTTTGAGTACCATATTCTCTCTCGATACTATAAGGACACGCTGTAATCGTAATTCTGTAAAACTATAATGCAAAAGACAATCTCTTCTGGCCATCAGATTTCTTCGACATTTTATATTATCTTATCCTATTTTAATTTTACTCCATTTCACTTCATTCAACTCGTACTTTATTCAATGCCTCGCTGACATACAGCATCTTCGAACGAAGTGTCTTTCTTGAGGTATCATCGCACGGAAATTAGAGCGAGCCGCTTTCGCTCGGCTACTTAGAATTCATGTCACTTTTAAGCGCTTAAACCCGTCACGCCGATGCGGCCATGGCGGCGATTTCTTTCGGCCGGCCACGGCCGCGCACACAATTTCCCACATTAGCGGCGTAATGACGGCGGCAGTGCGGCAACGGCGACGGTTTGTCCCCGAATCGCACAACGTAGTTATTACCATTTCATTACCTCCCGGCGAAAAGGCGGCGAGCGACGCGTAAATTACGCATCGTGACATAAAGTACGGCCAATTTGCCGCTCGTCCGCGCGCGTACGTACATACACGCATGCACGCGTGCTCTTACTCCATGCATGCATCGATGGATACCTGCGAAGGTTTTTCTCGGATTAATTCGTCGCAATTAATTTTCGCGAATCGCGAAAACCCACCCTCGCGACCCACCCTCGCTCGTCTTCAACACCCAGAGCCGACGATGTTAATCCACCACGCACGATCTCGATCGCGTCTCTCTGAGGGAGTTTCGGTTCCCGTACGGCTAAAAAAAGAGGACGACAAGGAAAATAATTACCGGCCTGCGCGAGTAATTACACGTGCTGTGCGGGAGTCGGGGGAAGCACACCGGATGAAAAAATGACACACGACACTTCCTTTCTTTTTTCGTCATTTTTCCGCTTAACCTTTTTTTACGGACACTTTCACGAGTTTTGGCGATTGGATCGAGACGGTAGAGAAAAGGGGAGAGGGAGAGAGGCTGAGAGAGGCGATTCGCGAGAGTGCTCCTTTGGCGCAAGAGCCTCGAGTGCGGCGTATAGCACGGCGTGCTGATTACGCAAGGGGAAGGGCTTTGATTGAGGCGAGATACAAATTGCTAATTATACGTAATTAGACCCAGTGACCCACAATGGGCGACCGGGCGACCACCCACCCGCATGCCCTCGCGTGGTGCGAAACACGTTGTAGAATCATGCCTCGCCTCGCTTCACTTTCATCGCCTTTATTCTAGCAATTTTCACGCTAATATCCCGCAGCGTTTACACATTCTAACGGCTACAATATAATTACCATTCACCTGCAATGTACTCAACATAGATTACAATGTTTGATTTTGCAACGAATTCAGGAGAAAATATATCACATTTCGTATACAATTTTGCTCAAGTATCTAAAAAAAAATTTCTGAAAATAATTTTATTAGACTGTTAAACTAATTATGTATAGTACGGTCAACAGGTTGTTAAAATGTTAAAATTTTTCGCAGCCTTTATCACGCTTGAGAGTCCAATAATTATTTTAATAGTTCCAACAATATCATTTTCAACTTTATGTAGCTAAATTTTTAGACACTTTAAAGATCTCTACGAATAAAGTAATAATAAGTAAGTAAAGAGCCAATACGAGGCTAAGTCTTATTGTTTAATAATAAATGATATTTTTATATGTAAATTCTAAATATATTTTTTAGTTATATAAAGTGCGCACCGTTCTTTATAGGAATTCATAAGAAATGCAATTCATGAACTGAAGCTGAAATAATAAAATCGTAATTAAATCGATCGTCGATTTAATAATGATGTTATTAGCATCTTAAAAACCTGTAAAAAACTTATTGTGAAAAAAATGTTTTTTTCTAAAATAATTTTGTTTAAATAATATTAATATTATGAAGATATTAATATGTAGTCTGGAATATTCCAGAATTTATCTTAATTTTAATATATTTACAATGAATTAACTTCAATTCTACAATAGAATATTTTAATAATTAGATGAGGCTGAAGATATTTCGTATTTACATATTTATTTATAAGTAGACTAGCGTCGAGAGGGAGCGTCGTTCACTTCAAAAATTTTGTATTCAAGCGGATATTTTATATGTATATAAGCAAGCAAGTTGTTTCAAGCATATCCCATCACGTTCCATTATAATCACCGCGTTTAAAATTATGCATCGCGTCGGACAAAGATTGCATTGCAAATTACACAGATCATTGATTTATTTCTTGCGTAATTACATATTGGGGGACCTGTGTAAGAAATAGTATTCGATTCCGCGATCGATACGCAAAACCATTTATTGTAATTTAATCGTTACATAGAAATATCTGATTTCTTCGATCGATGAAAATCGGTTCGAATAATCGTCACCGCGCTTATTCGCGAGTCAGTATGTACCTTTTTCTCCCTTTATGAATTGAAATTACCGTTCGCGTTCCCTCGTTGATAAGAACACACAGGCGCGCAACGTGTTCGTATTAAAATTCAGCCGTTAAACTGCTCATCCTTTCTCCTCGTGCGAAAACGAATTTCGCCACCGAGTGGCGACAGATAAGCTGCACGTCGCGCTATGGCGTCATAAAGAGACGATTATCTTAATTAACTGGAGAATTGTTTTGGCCCACGCGTTTTACGTCGCACTGCCCACGTGCACAGCCTCGTGTCAGGGTTTGTGACGTCGCCATGAGCATTGAAGTTTTCAGAAATCCTTATTAGAATCTAGCGTTTTTCAACCTTCTTCAATATTCGCGGCGTATTAAATAATGAGCCAAATTACAAATGTAACAATAGCATCTAACTTCAGTTAAATTTATTAGAAATGTGTCGGTTTAACGTAAAGTTCGCTTTTAAGCTGTGTCAAAGTATTACGCTTCTTGTTTTACTTTTCTAATTTTTACATAATATTTGTGTCACTTTTTAATATATTCATCTTATGTTTAATTAACATAAAAATTTCGATGGACCGTTTGGGACATGTGAAATTTAATATAAAATTTTTTATCGTCCAGATCTTTTCTCTTCAGGCATCGCCTGAAAAAATACGACATTCAGAAACAAACAAAATTTTTTAATTGTTATTTTTTAATATTTAATATTTTAAAAGTGATTTTATCGTAACGATGATATCGTTAAGCTAGAATATTCTTTATATATCTGCACAATAACATCTGTTCGTTACGCACGTGCCATTTCACCGTGAACTCGTAATTTCTCCGAAGAAATCGGAGAGTTACGTTTCGTATAACGGAGTACAAAAGCTGCTGTTGTTGTAACGTCTAGTAATAGCCTGTGATCAACACCAGCATCACAACGCGGAGGATACGCGTAAGGTGGTGGAATTAATTACCGCCCACTTTTTACATCGCTTTACCTATCGTTGCGCAATCCAATTAAGCGTTCGATCTCTCGGATTACGGGTTGCGAGTTGCGCAAATCTTGGAATAATTTCTCGCGAAATTATTGGCGCGTGTATACAAGTAGACGGTGCAGTGGTTCCTTACGAAATTGTAGGAGGAAGGGGGGGGGGGGTTACGTCGCGTCGCGCGGTTAGCCCCTCCGCCGGAAAATACATATTTTATTCACGGCTTGTTTTCGAGTCGTGCACGCGGGAGAAACGGGAACGAGCGGAGGAGGATGTTTACCTCAGATGAGCTTTACGGCCCGCCGTCGCCGAGGTGGTGTTGCGTGTCCACGCGTTCGAGTCGCGGTAATGATGGTGCCGGGGAACGCTGTCCTTGAACGGCTTAAAGGCCACGTAGGTGGTGTGTACGCGACACGCGGAAGATGGAAAAGCCGTTCTCCGCGCGCGTGTAGGCGAAATGTATCAAGGCTAAGCCGGCGCGGCCGCTCTCTGTCGACACTTGTCCGACCGATCGTGACGTTTAAATAGATAAACCCCACGTGACAAACGATCGCCATGAATGAACTCTCTCGAGGCACTGATTTCACGACGTGTCTTTCAGCGCCGCGGTGCCCAGCTGTAATACACGTACGGCGAATTCGACGAAACTGGGTAGTGACAGCCGTGCGTTTCAAATCCCCGGGTTAAGCGAATGGGCGCATTTGGGTACACTTGGAAAGGGACTCGATGCTATAACCCTTTCTTTATACAGGCGCGGAGCAATTTTGAATACGCCTTCGTCATTATATATCTCTTGTAATTACGTCAGTTACATCTCGCGTATGTCGTGTCTCCTTTCACATTCGTATACGCTTCGTGCGCCGTCGTAACACGTAGCAGGAAAGTAGCGTGAAGGTACACCCGAGATATTTTCGTGTGTCGTGATTGAAAGACGTTCCACCGGTACGGCGCCGGGGCTTGTACCGTGCGGCGAAACATATCTTTATTACTTCAGCTGGATATGTTAAACGCGCGCGGGAGAACAGTAAACTGTCGGCGTCAGATGTCTTGTTGCTACCGGCCGCAGAGAGAGAGAGCGTCTTGTATTAACGTCGCACGCTTTAACGCTCAAGTATTTCGTTACCCTTATCCCAGATTCCATTACGTTAAACGGTAGTAGTGTATACACCGTCAGCCCGAATTTACTCCTCAAGAATGATGGCTCGTGCTCGGGCATTCTTGACCGTTCCGAGTCGCAAAGGATCCGGTACCACCTACCTCTCCCTCTCTCGTTTTCTCTCTCCTTTCCTCCCTCGCAGAGGAGACTGGCGTAAGTGGAGAGGGGGAGGGGGACGGGAGGCAAGGGCCCGTAATGACTTTACGGCGCAAAAATTCGCAATTAACTTCTGGCGGGCGCGGTGGTGTCGCGTCGGCGTAATTGGTTTTGCAGAAAACTTTTACGTGTTTTCGCGGCATTTGCATAATGTGCGAGGTGAACACGGGCCGATCGATCGGTTAATTTAAATACCGAATGCAAAACGCAGCTGCCGCCACCGCGGCGCGTACCGGACGCGCGAGCATCGCCTCCATTAGCTTGTAATTATCGTTACTTATTGCTGGTAAACGTTGATCGGGAGGAGGAGGAGGAGGAGGGAGGAGGGAGGAGGGAGGACCGGTCGGCTAGCCGGCGATACGTGTTCGTGTCGATGCGTAAGCTCATAAATCCTCCATCCAGACCTGCGATCCGGCCGCTCTGCAGGATATGATTAGAATAGAGCACAGTAACACTCCATAAGAAGACTTATTAAAAACCTGATGTACAGGAACTAATGACGTGATTATTTATTCGTTAAGCAAGAAGGATTCATGCATTTAGGCGAATTAGCCGAATCAGAAAAGATTTTAATTGAAAATAGGTAGATAAGTACTTAGAGAAAAAGTCATGTTGGTAGCAACTATAAAGATGACAATATATAAATTTTATAAATATAATACGTAGTTGATTAAACTGTTTGATAGTTATTGCAACTCTAAAATAGTGTATATTATATTTTTCTCTGATTATAAATGTAAATAAAGCATTTTCTCTAAGAATAAAGTTCTAGCAAACTAGAGATGCGTCTTTGAGTCGATTAGATTAGTTCTTGGATGCTGACATGAATGCTGATTGGCTGTCTAAATAACGTGATTACAGAATCATCTTAGTTGATTACTAAGATATATAATATAATAGTCAATCAGACTATCAGATCATAATATTTTTTTAGACTTTTTATAGATAGTCGGACATATTTTTATAGTTAATCAGATATACTCTTCTATGACAAATTTCAGATTTTCTAGAATTCTAAAAGCAAACAGAAAAAAATGAGAGAAAATAATGCACACATACAAAAGATAGAAAAGAAAAAGTAATGACAAATCGAAATTTTAAAAATATCAATGTAAATGAAATTTTTTATTACGTTTTTCTAATATTTTGTATAACTGGCATAATCAAGTTTAGGTGGAAATTTTAATACAAAGTATCGCCAAAATGATTTCCAACAATTCTCTCGAACATCTCAAGAGAGAAAAACAAAAGGGGGGAAAAGCGGCACTCTCTGTTCACCGGCACGACGAATATCGCGTTCCTCGTCCTGAAACTCGGTGTTGCGGTACAACATCGCGTCGGTGAGTTTCGTGAGAGTGAAGCCTCCGGGGATATATCCATACCGCACTGTGTGTCGGCATGTTTCGCGGTTTGGGACCGGGAGACCCCAAAGGCCCGCGTCCGGACTCTCGACTGGCAGACCAGCACAAAAACAGCGGGGGTCAGAGGGGTCAACACCGAGGCTCTCTGTGTTCCCCGGGGCTTCTCTTGTCATGCGATATGTTGCTCGTACGTTATGATAGTGGCGTTGGTGATCCTGAGGCTCTCTTGTTTTGTCACTGACAATGCTCCGCGCGATGCCTTTGTAGCCGCGCGCTTCTCTCTGTCTCTCTTTCTCTCTCTCTCTCTCTCTCTCTCTCTCTCTCTCTCTCTCTCTCTCTCTCTCTCTCTCACCCTGTGACTTCTTTTTGTTTCGGAAAAAGAGAGAGTACCGTTCAGGAACAAGAGATATAATAGCGAGAATTCCTCAAGGCACGTTCTGTTGTCCACGCATTAGAAATCGCCCCAGTGAATATGAACGTTCATCAGTAACACGATCATTGCTCGCGCAACGACGCGAGCATGCGTGGCGAGTGCTCGTGTATTTTTGATGGGTACCTTGGGGAAATGCCAGAAATTCCTCGCCCGACGGTCACGCGAGCAATTACTGTTATCGCTCATACGTATCGCTCGGTTTCCGGGGCTGCACGCGAGATAATCGGCCGTTTTGTCGCGCTAATAAAGACCCGGTTCTGCGACTCGCGTACAAAGTCACGATATTAACGCGTATCAGCGAGTGCCATCTAAATGACGTTCTACAATACTTAGACTGTGTTCATATCTATTTACGTTGGTAGAAGCACCATCAATCTTTCGATGCGCTTTGCATTTCGAAGCACTCGATTTTCGAAGAAAATATTCAAAGAGCAAGTCTTTTATTTATCCAATCTTTCACAAATTTTTAACAAACAAACTGTTTAATTTTAGTTCCAGTCGAAGATCAAATTACTTCCAGGAATTTAAATATTATATTTAATAATATTTTCGACACATTCCTGAAATATTCTGTTATTATAAATGAAAAACTCCAAATTTAGATTCATTCCCTTTCTGCACTTGTTAGCGAAAGAAGTCGACATAAATTTATAGTTATTTTATTTTCAAACATATTTCAAATTTGTAGTAAATTATAATATTTCGGATGTAAAAGTCATTAAGGATAAAAAAAGTGTTACTCAATCTTATTATGAATATCAAGACACAATACGAAAACTTTGCAACTTGCATCATTATTTTTCTTGAAAAGTAAAAAGTGATGAAAATAAAAGATCAATGTCTGCACTCATTGCTTATTTTCAACGTCTATTTTAGACCCTTAAAAAACTTGGAACAGGTGTACTCAAAAACGTATGTAACTATTTCGAAATCAATGGAAAAGCGCGAGAAGAAGAAAAGACTTATTTTCAAAAACAAAATTGGACTCGTGCTGCTTCTGCGGTCACCGATTCATTTCTGAATCGTTTTCTTTTTCTCTTCGTCTAGAAACTCACTTGTCAAAGAGAACATAATTTTGTTAGCAGTTAAATTGCGACATCTCGACAAAAAAGAAACAGCATGAATCTAGCGGACCATGCCTATTGCGTTTTCACTTCGACCGACATCCCGTAGACACCTTTATATCTATCCAAATATCCTGCCCAAGCATATATATTTCTCTTGGATGCTGCGAGACGCGAGAGGAGAGATACGATGTGGTAACCCGCACAAGAGACCAATGCGGGGGAGAGCCCTGGTACAAATTTATCTTTGTTCCAAACTTTCACGCACTGACAGCGACGCCGACCCCGGCGTTCTCAAATTCATTGTCAGACGTGACACTGGCGTTATCCAGATGATTTTTTTTTTTGCTCTCTTTCATCTCGCGATGAGACGTTCTTCCGCAGCCTTTCCTTCCACTGATACTTGCAAACTTTTAGCTGTAGCGATAACCGACCTAAATCTCTTTTTCGAGTCTAAAATCGCCGCCGAGAGAATTTGAAGAAATTAGTACAAGTTTCTGGATAATTCAAAGAGCAGTTAAAAACATCGAATCTTGTACAATAAAAATATCAAAAAAAGGTCAAACGAGCAAAAGCAGACGAAAAAATTAACACGTGATAAATTATTTTATTCATATTAATTAGTAAATCCTCATCTCGAATATTATATTCAAGATATCCTAGAAAAGGGAAAAGCGAAAGTCAATAAAATCGTGGATACTTTTCAATTAAATTGCTCTTCATCGAGAGAGAATATTCATTATCGGGTTTATTCTGGATCTCATTGGAGGTTCTCGTACGGCTGTTACGTATGTTTATTTCTCAAGTAAAAGGAATATTGTCTCGGATCGAGGACGGACAAACGCGTGCGCGTCGGTGGAGTAAAGTATACCGGTGAATCAGCGTATGCAAAGTTCACTGCGTCGTGGACGCGGTGAACTAGCGGTCGCGCACGAAACGGCGAAAGGGCGGTCGGGGACCACGAGAGAGGGGAAAGAAACGGGATGGAGGACCGCGAGAGAGAAGGTAACGGCGAAGGAAGCCGGACGGAGAGAGAGAGAGAGAGAGAGAGAGAGAGAGAGAGAGAGAGAAGGAGAAAGCGACCGGGGATAATAATAAAACGAGATATCTCGTACGTGGGCGGTCGTATTGTTAGCGCAACAAGGTATGCGCGGCGCTTCTGTGTCCGCGCGCGATGCGCGTTCGTGCGCCGACTGCGCCCTTAATAAAGGATACGCGTGTGCGTGCGTGTTGCGCTCGCGAGCGCGTTTAATAAGAGGAAGGTGAGCGCGCGCGGGCACCGAGCTCTCTCGGCCTTATGTAAATCGGTCGGGCCCATCTGCGCAGGGGCCCTCTCCCGCGCTAAAGAGAAAGAGGGACGTGGAAGCCGCATGATGGAAGAGAAGAAGAAGAAGAGGGAGCAGCACGAGCTGCTGGCCGGCATCAAAAGCAATGCCGCCACCGCCACCGCCGCGATAAACACGCATTTATTCCGGAGTGTGCTGCATACGCGCGAGGCGTGGGCGCATCAGCTCGTGCGGTAGCGCATGTGCGCCATAAGGCCGCGATAAGGCCGCGTTCACATCGCGTTCAACGTTAACGCCCGCATGGAAAATCTACAACCGGTACCTATCCCTTTCCCCTGCTTCTGTCCTCTGTCTCGTTTGGAAATCGGTCTCCCGAATCGATCATTTTTAATACAAAAGTATAATAAAGCACCCTCATGCTGAAAAAATGTTTTAATAAATATTTCTTTCAAGTAGTAATTACATATTTGCTAGCAATTAAATATTTACGAAATGTAAACATATGTTTATCTGGCAGAATCATTAATTTGGTTTAATATTTTTTTATTGAGCAGATATTTATTTACTGTAAAGTTTCGTTAGTACTGAAAAATAAGATTACATTTTTTCCTCGGTGCCTAAAATTGACGTAGATATTTTATATCGAAGAAAAGATTTATTTTTATAATAATTTTAATATTTTGTTAGTTTTTTTGCTTTATTTTGCTTTACCGCTTTTCACAAGAAAATGTAATAAATTGAGAATGCTTTACTTATAGCCAAAGCTGTAATTCTTGTAGCCTCTCCTGAGAACCTTGTCTGTGAAATCGCAAATAAATTGTACATTACTGTTCTATATATACAAGGAATTTTTCCACTAGGGAAAAATCCATAGAAGACGCGTACTTTTTCTTCTTTTTTTTTTGGTTTTAAGGAGTTTTATTCGATTTTACTTCAGTACTATACATTTTGTGTGAAACAACATTAAGATCAGGGCGCTATCGCGACTTTACATTGCGACTTTACATTGCGTTTGCATCCTAACCGCTGTAGAAACGCGTGCTGGTGATTCTTCCACGGCCGGTAGATAAGCAGATAGTCAGATAGGTGTACATGTATACGTAGGTAACGCTCAGATAACAAACGAAGACTCGAGATGAAAGCTAAGCAGATGCTTTGACCGCCGCACGATTTTTTCGCTTGAATCGACCGTGCTGACTTTGTCGGTTTTAAATCCGAGAAAAATCTTTGTACCAAGATCTAGTTGGTATCAATTTATCATACGATAGGAAATGAATCAGCATTAGGGATTTCGTGAAGTAATGATTACATTTGAATTACTGTAATTGGGAACCATCTTTCGCAATTTTTGAGGATTAGAGAGAGAGAGAGAGAGAGAGAGAGAGAGAGAGAGAGAGAGAGAGAGAGTTATCAAGATCCTTTTCCTTTAATATCTGATATATTAAGGAATATTAATTTTATATATAATGTATAATATAAACGGAAAGTTTATAATAAATATAATGCATATAAAATACGTATACTATAATTTATATGAAAAAAAATCATTCGGATTATACTTTTATCGAATCTTAATCCGAACGAGGCACGAATTCGTTGCATTTGCTCTTCTCTGAAAGATTAATAGGTCAGTTTCCTTGAGACGAAGCGTGACTAAATAACCACGCGCCTCGTGAGTTACGCAGTGCTCTTTCTTCGTAGGCAGTTGTTCGTAAGAGAGAGAGAGAGAGAGAGAGAGAGAGAGAGAGAGAAAGGCCTTGACCCATCTAGTAAGTCGAGGAATTATCCGGAGCCCACGAAAAGTCCTTCGATCGTTTTTATCTTTCAGCTGATTCTCACTCATATTTTCCGTGTTCTAAGCTTAGCAGACTTCTATTTGCACTACGTAAAAAAGTTCAACTTCTAGCCATCGTAGTAATTGCATTTGATTACACACAGGGTATTAAAAAAATATGTGAATATCTTATATGGCAGATAATACTAAGCTGAACACAAAAAGTTCTTAATAAACATTGATCCAAAATCTTTTCAAAGTTATAGAAGTGATTTTTTTTATATCAGAAATTATTTTGAAAAGCCACGTGCACACTGTTAGATATCAAAAAAGCAATGATAACCCAATCCATTGAATTAAATAACATTTTGTTATTTTTAACTTCCATCTGTGTCAAAATGTAAATCAATCCATTTCTATAATTAGTTTTAAAATAAACATCGTCCATCAATATATGCATATTTAGTAAATAATAAACTAAACTATTGTTGTCATCTATATACAATAGTTTCTGCTACAATGTTTTTCTCTGAGTGCCAGTTGATAATTGTACGGTAATTAGTATCTGTCTTATCTTCTAAGTATCGCCAAATGTATCATCAGATTTGCAACGTTATTTATTTGCGATAAAATTACTTAATCCTTATGATTTTAAAGTAAAAGTCATATTGACATCAATCCCGGACGACGCATGTCCCAGAAACTGCGGGATAAGCGGTTTCAGCGTTTCCCGTCGAGGATGTGGCGGTCACCATCGCGCCCAGTACCAGCCTGTAAAGTGACGGTATCGTAATTGACGTTACCAGTTTATCGGGTGTCGCGCAAGATGATGGTCGACGCGTAATGGAAGCTCACGACAAAGATAGCATCTCGATAAATCGCACGCAGTGGTGAAAGCGCGCAGTTTTTTGAGCGAATTTTCGCGATTACCTTCGCGTATGCGTGCGATAAATCACGCACGACGCTCGCTTGCCCGACACCGAGAAGGTAACTTTCAGAAGCGTAATTAAACGACACGGTGTAGGCGGTGCTCGTCTCGCTTGTGACGATTTCCTTTTTTCTGGTCCCCTTGTTCTTTTTAATCGTTTCGTAATCCGATGTAACATGCGGTACTACCAATTTTCATATTAAATTCCGTCGACACAATCGCCCTATTGTAATCTATAAATATGGTAGAGCGTTGAAAACAACGTAAACTATGCTAAAGGCGCGTTAAGATCGCACATTAATTTAAATTGTTTACTGGCGACTAAACCTTCTGCACGTTGAGAGATCGTTGAGTCTAAGAATATCTAACGGAAAATGCATAAATCTGTCTAGATTCTGTTATACTTCTGTATACAATTCTTTTTTATGATACATCGATTTTTTTAAATATATTACGGCGCAATTTTTAATCGCCGTAACACGAATTTTAACTCTTCCGTCAACAATAAGGATCTGCGAGAAATAGAGTAAATTTTTTATTGTTCCAGATTATATGAAAATCAGAAAAAAATTCTGATACTTTTGTCAGAGCTTTAACATCGAGTTTTTACTAATAAAAGTCGGATTGTATTTTACTTATTTTTACAAATTTGAATTTATGTACAAAAATTTACCATCAAATTACTGATGGTACTTTTAAAGTTTAAAGAATAAGGAATAAAGAACGAGGAATGACAGATTTGAACCTACCTAGAAATCAGATACTCCGCCGGAATACATGGTTTCCGGTTAGATTGAAATCTGTTCTCATCTTCTCTGTACAATTTTGTGATATCGAGATTTGCGATGGCAAACCGAAGACCGATTTTTCAAGTAGGTATATTACGATGCAAGAAAGGGTAATGCAGGAACGAAATCGCTATTTCATACCACCTGACACACCACACAACAGCTTGTTCAGCAAGCCTTCGCGATGGGCATGCGTTCTTCTCGCAATGTCCGCAGATTCGCGACGGTGAGATAGGCGCATTCGACCTCTTCGACAATGTATCGGCGGCAGTTGCTGCCATTGGCAGCTGGCCAATTGCCCCAACGCCAGCTGCCAGCTACGGTCTTATCGTGATAGCGAAGAATTAATGCCGCGGTTCGTAGCCGCGGTAAATAACCCGTTCGTTAACGTCGCACGCGATGCTCGCGTTTCCTTCCCGTCGACGGCATCGGGCAGGAAAAATCGCGCGCGGCATGCCAGACGCATTCTGATCGGTCTGAGAATGCGCCCATTCGCGAGGAGTTACTCGTTAATTAGGTCACATCGGTTACTGACACTTCTAATTGAACAAAATACGGTCTACCGTCTACGTGAATCGTCAATGGATAATACGCGAAACTCGGTCACTCGTCACGACCTATGAAATCGTCTGGGTTATATCAATAATTTGGAACAGGAACAATTGAGGTGCCATTTCGCGGAAATAGACAAGACAGAACGAATTCTGTGAAGTGGAAATATTGATTCTGCAGTTGAGATTAAATGAAGATGAAATGAACGGAAATATCAGGATTTTTTCTGTTAATTCTTTAATTGAACACGTTTACAGTAAAAAATATTTTATATTTGTATTAAAATTGATCTGTGTTAAAATTTTTGTGTTAAATTTTCAACATATTCAAGTATCAATTTAACATAATGTGATTATGTTATTTGAATACTTTGTGTTAAATTGATATTCAACAGTTCTTAGTGTTAAAGTAACACAATTTATTAGATTAAGTAAATAATTAATATAAAAATATTACATTTTGAAACGTACATTCTAAAATAAATGAATAAAATGTAAAACTTTACATTCATAATATGTTAAATTAATTGAACATATTATGAATGTGAATATGAAATTTAATTGAAACATATTATATAAATATTAACTATAAATATATGTGTTTCAAGTTTCACCGATAAAGCTTCTATTAAGATCAATCAATTAATGAAACGTCATATTTCGCATACCTCCGCTAACGATCGTAGGAACTCGCGGAATGCTGACTGGATTTTATTCAATTATCGTCGCGGTATCGATTACGTGACCGATGGAATTTTCTCCAGCGATGAAGATCCACCGGTTTCCTGCTTCGATGCTTAGAAAAAGCGGAAATGTGATGGAACGAAAATTAGAAGTGCAGAAAGAAGACATGTGTTTTTTTTACATGAAGATACATTTGGAAGAAAGTATCTATATAAATTAGGATATTTTTCCTTAAATCAAAATGATACTACAAAATACCGTGCAATTCGTACATTCTTAGCCTAACCTGTACATCAATTTTTGTTACAGTTAATTACCTAGCTAAATTATTCATTACATAAAAATTCAGATCTTAATCGTCAGGTCGCTCGAGACACGTGTGGAATCGACGCTTAACGTCCGTCTTTCGATCGTGCGAAAGAAAGTGGGAAGAATAAAGGAAGACGTCGATAATAAGTTCGTTCGACACGCCGTCGAATTAACGATCGACAAGGCGGTGATTCCTTTGGGATCGCGTTACTTCACGAAAAAGCCCGCGTCGCACCGCAGCTGTCCGCCCGTCTGTCTGTCCGCGATGCTGCTTTATACCTTGTCCCGCTTATTCTCGTATTCCTCCTCGCTTCTCAGCACTCCACTGCGAGAGTTCCCTTAATCACTGCCCTCTCATTAGTAGGCGTCAAAGGCACCGACGACGCGGCGTTCAAGAGAAAGGGAGCTCAAGTCGCCTTTCTTCGCGATTCCCTTTAAACTTCGATTCTGCCTTTTTCTGTTGGCGATCGGGGCCCCGTGAAACCCGTGAGGCGGGCAGACACCGGGCTGAAAGAATGATCTCTTCGAACTTAATGAAGCGTAGGAGCCGCGCGAAAAGTCCCGAGCGGAGTGCAAAAGTATACGCGATAAAAAGGTGCACGGCCCAATGTTACGGCTGTAACGTTGTGCTTCACAGTTTCGTACCGCCGTCGTCGACTAAGCGAAGTGTAAACCGGAAGTCTTCAAACAGATGGACTAATTT
>NW_017305601.1:58352-58706 GCF_001594115.1 Trachymyrmex septentrionalis | reverse complement strand
AAGAGTGACATTTCATTCTTTAGAGTGAGATTTTTACTTCAAACAATTTAGAGTTTTAGAGAAAAAGAACGAAAACATAAAGAAAAAAAGAAAGAATGTACCTTCAAAAATATATTTTCATTCTTCTACAAACATTTATTACACCAAAATTGCATTTCAAAAATAATATACAATATTACAAAATATGTATATTTCAATAATCCAAATCATTTAAATTATTTTTATTTATTTTTTTGAACTTTATTTTTTGAGTTATGTCACTGTCGTAGCAGATAAGCGAGATATATTCAATTTAAATACTTCAAAATCAAATATAAAAAAACTTTTGTTCTAAAAAGATATATATATATATAT
>NW_017305601.1:45806-58340 GCF_001594115.1 Trachymyrmex septentrionalis | reverse complement strand
TATATATATTATATATAGATACTTCAAAAATATATTTAGAAATAGAAATTGCGCGAAATATTTAATTTAATAACGCGTAACGCGCTTTCGAGATTACTATATTGCGTAGCGCGCGAGGATGCATAATATTAAACGCGTTTCCGGAGATTTGCCACAATAGCGCCGCCGCTATTTTCCTCTCGGTCGCCCACGCGGTTACGCCCCGCTTTACGATTTGGCTCGTCCCGAGTCAGGCGAGTTCGCGAATTCTGGGTTGGGACGAGTAGCGTCTTCGAATAGTCACAAAGAGAAAATAAACTTCCGTCACTCTCTTCCCTCCCTCTTGCCTCACCTCTCCCCCTACTCCCGTAGATTATGTGGTCTACTGTACGGAGTTAGGAATCTATTCCGAGAGCTATCCCAAGTCCGTCTACGCGACCGATGCGCGCGCGAACGCCGCCGTCTTATTAATGCAGCGGCGCTTCTCTCCGCTCTCTCTTCCGCGAGTATATAGTACACTTTTGACGATCAACGGGGCTAACAGCTGCGCCCCGCAGAGACTGTTCCATAATAGAAGGTCCATATAAACTCTGAAAATCCGTCTCGATCTTCCTCGTCTTCGAATTTTTCCGTGTCGAAAGCGACAAAAATAAACGTTCAACATCATTATGCGTTTATCATTTCCTATAGAGATAAAAAATAGAATAAATAATTAAAAATATAATTGAAAAAAAATTGGAAAAAGCTAGAAATCAAAATTTTTATGTAGTACATTGCCCTTTAAAATTCGTCGTTTACAATTCTTGTTTGATTTTGGTTAGATTTAAGATTTTTATTTGAGCAGAAAAACCATCGCGTAAATTTAGATTGCCTCTTAGGATGGAAAATCATCGAGATCATTATACCAAGAATCGTAAGAGTGATCTCGAACGAACCAGGAAAGAATTGCAGGCCTTCGTAGTCAGTGCGATGAGAGCAAGAATGAGAGAATCTCGAAGGCAACAAAAGAACGAGAAGGAAAGGGTCGAGCCCGGGAATAGCCGGTAACAAACAACTCGCAAATCCTCGCCGTCAATTTAATCTCGCTACGAATCCCAGAGAAAATGTTAATAAGGACCTGACTACCACCTCTTGTGCTCGGCAGCATCTCGCGGTACACGCGTGTGCTAGCACGCGCAACGACACTTTATTTTCGCGCAAAGATACCGCCGCCGGCCAGCCCCGACCACGTGGAAATTGTGTGCAAAGCAAGCTGCGCCCGCTGTCCATTTCTCTTTTCCCGCCTCCCGCCTCTTCCTCCATCTCTTCTCTTCTGCTACCCCTTTCGGCCTTCCACCCTCGTAATTTATCGTGGTTATGCGGCGGACACGCACGGCGGAATCTGTACTACGGGGAATAAGAAGAAGAAGAAGAAGGAGAAGAAGAAGAAGGAGAAGAAGAAGAAGAAGAAGAAAGAGGAGAAGGAAAAGAAGAGCAGTTGCCCGGAGGATTCGCAATACTATCGTTTCGCCTCGATCATCCGGCCTCCACCTTCGCTATTCCGTGAGCAGAAGAAGTGATGCGATGAAGAGATCGCACGGTTCGATGCAAAGGAAGTGCACTCCGCACAATACGTCGATTTTCGCACTCGCCGTTCTAATGGCTTTCAGAGGGCTCGCAGAGTGGCTGAAATGGAAACGCGGAATAATCTGATTCGGTGAAATGAGAAAGAGAATTGCACACGGAAAGGCAAAAGAAGAGAGGAGTAAACAAGTGAGAGAAGTAAGACAAACTTGGTTACAAACTTTCTTAAAAATAATACATAAATATATGTACATTTAATTTTTAATATTATATATCGAATAAGTATAGAGATCCATAGACAAAAATTTAGGAAATTAAATGGACTTGTGTTACTGAAAGTTATAAAATGTACGGTTAATAGAACAATAGGAAAATTTATTCGAGTATAAATTTTAGTCTCTTATTAAAAATAACTCTATTTGCTAATAATTAAGTTGGATTGCTTGATTCTGATAGCATTTTTATACACGTTGCGTGCTCAGTCGACGCGTTAAAAGTACCATAACGTCCTCTCTAAAATCTTTAGAATGGAATCTAATTCTAAAGAGTGAAATCTCACTCTTAAAAATTGACAATTAAGCCACTCTTTTTCAACACTGACTCAATTGTCACTCTTTATCATTCTTTAGAATTAGACTTTACTTAAAGAGAGATTTTACAGAATCAATATTATAACTTCGCACTCAATACGAGTGTAATATAATACATGACGTTACATAACATGATGTTACATTGTTGAGTGTGAAATTCCCACATCGCTGCGTTACGTTACTTTTAGTTGATGTTGACCGAATAAATAAGTGCTGGAGCTATCTTGCGCACGAGCGAATCATACGACACGTGACAATAAATCCGACGGATAAATTTATTAACTGCCGCACTGGACGCATTGTAGCAAAGATTATTTCGCCCAATTATCAAAGACTCGCTAAGCGTCCCGTGTAGGCGAATGTAATGTAATTGGTTCGCGCAACATTACAGCGTGCGTTTTACGCCGTGACAACTTCCCCGAGAGCTTTTAGCGCGACGGATAACGCAGTAGCGTTATAATATTGCGATGCCCGCTCACAATCCGGTAAAATTTAATTGCCTAATAAAAAGATCGTCGATGCAGGTTTATTGGTGACATCAGGTATACGGCAAGCTTTTATTGCACTACTGTTACTCTCCGCTCGATCAGCACTTGCTTATCTCGCGCATTCAATGCCGAAATATATTGGCGGTAAATACGTTTTTTATCACGGCGGTATTTTAAGTGCCCTCTCCTCATAACATATTTCCGCCGCGAGCCCCGCGATGAGATCATTTTCTCTAGAGACCCTAATCAGAGCCTGAATATAAGATAGCAGCCTATAATGAATAAATAATCGTCCGACATTACCACAAATTTACGTTAATTTTCTAAATTTATTTTTGTTAAACATAATAAATTAATTGACACTTAAAGAATTTATTATAATTTTATTTTTTGTTTAGTTTATGTTAATATTATCAAATGTGTGATATAATTTTTCTTAATAATGTGTTTGTACATTCTAAAAAAGTCGGTGTGGATTTATATAACATGCAGTGTCTACATAATTCTCACTGTGTTGATAAACCCATACTGGTATTTTTTCGAATGTATATGCATATAAACGTGTTCAATGCTTGTATTTAAATTACGAAATTACATCACAGCGAGATAGCACATATCTTTCTTTCTAGAAATTTTAGAATGTGGTAGCTCTCTCTCTCTCTCTCTCTCTCTCTCTCTCTCTCTCTCGCATGATTTTGACGAAAAATGTCGGACCTCTTGTTATCGGACCAGACCGTGATTAGAGGATCTTTATTTTTCTTTTTCATCACGATCGAAGCGTGCTTCCTAGCATCACGCCGCATTCAACGCCGGCTTCCTCTCGTCGTCTTCTAATGACGGCGTCACCCGGTTTAATTAGGGGAAATTTTTACAAGCTCGTACATTACGGGACTCTCCAAATTGTCGTGGCTGCCTGGCGGAGACGCGCTGCGTTACACCCACAATTAACTGGCATCATGTACCAACCCTCGCTGTTTACAAGCCTCTTCACGCCGTTTCCACGCAGTGCGACGTACGGCCATCGATTCTTATCGCGACATAGAAATCTGGCTCCGGATATCGGTCAAGTGCCGTCGAGAATAAGCGGTTGCTGCGTGAGAAAAAGTTTTATTCAATCTCCTCCATTGCGCAACTTTAACTGATCCACACTCCGTTTGTTAAACAATATACGAAATGGCACGTAAGAGAGAAAGTTCGCTCGCGTCTTGGAATAATTTGCAGGAAAGTCGCGTTACTTGTTTGTGAAATAATTTTATTACAACGAATGAAGAGACGGTGTTATTGCCGTTTGACTTGACACAAATTAAAATGTAATATTCAAATGTAAAGGAAACATTACGCGAGATAAGGATAACTAATTAGCGTTGCATTGCTGATGGAAATGGATGGCCGCGAGCATTAATATTAACGCTGCCACATCGTTATCATAATTAGAATTCATAAATTAAGTATATACAAAGCGCGATCATTAAATCTCGCGTCTTATTTTCAGAATATAGTGGCTTAATGCTTCATCACGGAATTTATCTCGCACTTAACGATGTCTGCGAATTTACGATCGCTGTCCGGATCGCTTCTTCGGACAGCAGATGATTCAGATAAACCAGCGAAAAATATCGAGTCACGATATTTACCAAAAGTAACAAAAAAATCTTACTATCTGATATTATTCCAGCTTTAGGATTACGTTTTTTGATCAGTTGTTTTCAAGATTCGGCGCGCAGTTTGAACAACTGGAAAAATTGTATTGAATAAAATTTTATTCAACTCTCCGGAGTTGTATGTATGTGACGTCTATTGAACCCACTATATACAGTGATTGTTTATATAACAAAGATAATTAAAAGTAATTTAGCTTTCACTATATCAAGTTTAATTTGTTTTTATATTTATATTAAAAACGTACACTTTTACGTCAATTTGTGTACGACAACTTTAATATGCACTGAGTGCTCCACTTGAATTCGTTCGATAAAAATATTAGGCATCAAGATTCAGCCTCAATCGTATTTGGCTTTTTCACTTATCCGATGGAAAAGATTGTAATAGTTCGCGATAGCGGATCTTCGCTACAATTCGATCTTTAGCGTTCCAGGTTCCAGGTTTCAACGATTGCCGCTGATACAAACGAATGATCATCGATCATTGTTGTCTACGGAACTCCTACGTGAAATCGCACCAGGGGAACATAACTATATTTATGTAACATCGGCGCGCACAACGTTGCTCGCGTGATAATGAAGCAGGAAGCGGTTTAGGGAGACATGCGTGGGCTTTCATTGATCAAGTTGCGCGCGCGCAAGCGAAATGTTATTCCGGCTGAAATTCGCGAGCATATAGTCTTTCGACGAGTGTCTCTTGAGGTGACATCAAGATTTCAGCGAATGGCACTTAAGAATCGAAGCTGGACGCCGGATTAAAATCGGACGACGAAACGAGGAGGCGAAGAGAAAGAGATGCGCGACGCGCATCATTAGACATTAGTCACGGCACGGTGTATATGTTGATGGGCACCCCAAGCTCTAATATCCACATTGATAGAAAGATACGATACGGCCAATCCGAGCGATTTGTCACCTCAACTCACCACACAAGTCCTATTTTTTTAATCCGGCGCGGCCAAGTCCGATCGCGGCCGCTTGACGTGGCTTTTTGTGATTTGCAAACTGAGATTAGCCTGAATGATCGGGACGTGCATATACATTAAGTACTTACGATGATTTTTAATAAAAGAAAAATCGGCCGCTTTATGTCGATATTATGCAGGAGAAGGACATAATCGATTACTGATGGGCAACGATATTGAAGGCGGTCGAATATTTAACGCACAACGCATTCTAAGAAATATCGGTGTGGACTTAGTATCATGTTATGCCTATATAATTCTCTTATTGTGTAGGTGTTGGTATTGACACCAACATGATGTGGATTTAATAGCACGGATTTTAAATCCACACCATGATTGATACAAACTTCACTGGGATTGAGTGAGTCCACACCGTGTTGACGTTAATGTTGGCACCGGCACGGATGAGAGTTATATAGATACCGAATGCACTGAGAAAAATATCTGGTTAAATATCGGAAATTCTGAGATTACATCCATCAGAATTTCGATTATCTCGAACTAGAATTTAACACAGATTTCATCAGAGAATTCTGTTTCGTCCATTTAAATCATTTAGAATTCCAATTAATCCAACCAGAGACATTTCTCTCAGAGCGTGGTGTTAAATTCATACCGATATTTTTTAGATTGCGAAGATACGCACAGGCGATCCATATATAGTCCATCTCGCGTGCGCGGAGATTCAATAAACATAAAAATCTAGCGTTTTATTGCGAAAGGACAAATGAGATATCGCCACCGTCCGTCGACATTAGTCGGCGACATAAACATCTCTATGAATATTCAGCATGCCGCAATAATTTCGGAAATGCCGGACGTGCCGCATATAGGGCCCTGACCGCGAAATCGTCCCCCACAGAATATCGCTGGTCACGCGTGGCCCTCTGCCTATGCGGGACCAATGGGACCAAACGTGGGCGAAATTCAGAGAGACGTTGTTTCGGCAACCGAAACGCGTCGGATCCCAATTCGCTGCGTGGGCACTCCGTTCAGGAACAAACCGGGCGATTCCGAAACCGACTTTCCGACTTACAAAATACACATCGGTGGGCGAACTTGGAGCCAATCGCAAACGGGGAGAGACGGGGAAGCGCGACGTATATTTTGCTGTATATCCGCGTATTCAGAATCCTGCTTTAATTCTGCATTATCATGTACCGATCGCATGTAGCGATCGTTTTCGGTTACACCGCAAGTCGAATATTTTTTTTTTAAGCGTAGTCACATTGAAGTGGAGTGCGTATAAATAATCAGTCATCCTACCTAACGGGCGTATCTGTTTGATGCAATCATTTTTCTTTAGTGAAATATGAGTGTAGAATTTCAGTCATTTAGGTGGAATATATATAAAAATAATGGAATACAAATAATTTAAAAGTAGATTAGAGAGACAAATTATATTTATTTGTCACAATTGTGTTTAGAACTACTTAACGTTAAATAATTTTATGTAATTATATATGTATATACATACGCAGTTTGGCACACGAGTATGTATAACAGAAAAATCGCAAGTATATGTTAACTCGAAGAGAAAGAAGCTAACGCTATAAAAAAAAATTTTTTTAATTTATCAAAATTTATTTCATAATATGACCTATATTTTCTGTTATCATGTACCAAACTGCACATGTATGTACATATATAATTATGTACTGCATTTTAATTAATACTAAATATACAGTTCTAAACAGAATTATGGCAAATAAATATAATTTTAAGTATTTATCATTAATGTAACGTACTGCACATTAGTACGCTTTTCCCTTTCATCGTCATGTATAATTGTTTCGACATCGCGACTCGGATTTATTGTTTTAACATTTATCTTTATTATCTTTAGGATCGATTCTTTCTCAGTTGCAACGGCGACTGTATTTCTGATCGCAGCAAGGTACTGATGAATGCAGAAGCGAGACGTATTCATCATTTAAGTACCCATCCTCATCACTCACGCAACGACACGTCGTTTAACCTTTTCGTCGGCAAACCGTTTGCATCGCTAACACGTGAAAGCTATGTAAATATGACTTTTTCATTGACTTTCCGCCAAGAACTCGCTACTGACACGCGCACACAAAACAAGAATCACCACTTAAAACGCTCCTTGCAATAATAGGGTTATTATATTAATCTTTAACAGGTTTTGCATGATACATTGCATAGTATAATTTATTCGGCTCTCGATTGAATACTGTTCTCAAGAAATCCTTGGTCGAAGAAACGATATCGATAGGTGATGAATTATGATGAATGGAATATGTACAGTATTGTTCATTTCTGTATATTTTGTTCTATTTAATAAAATTCGTTCTTTGTACAAGAAAAGAGTTAATTTAGAAACTGCGTATAATTAAAAAGAATTATGTAGTAATCTTATGCAAGTAGTTTTAAAAGTCGCGAGCGATATTTAATAATTAAATAAGTCACAAAAATTCACTCATAATTTATAATTAAAAAATGATTACCTCAATACTTTTTATTACAATATTATACAGTCAAATAACCTGTCCTTAAAATATCAACATATTAATTGCCACGATAATCGGACTGGTGACCGGAGCTATTAAAATTTTTCTGAGCGCTTGTAAAAAATAAGTGTTATCTGAAATAAACTTTGTTGATATAATACAAATATTTAGGATAATAATATAAAATAAATACTGCGTTATTTTCAACATATGAAAATATAGTTTTAATGCTTTTGTAATAATTAAAATTCTGTTAGCATGCAAAATTGCGGGGCAAGCAACGCATAAAAACATGGAATAATTTTGTAGCACTCTGCGCAACAGAGCTTTTTATCGAACATTCTTGAAGCCGACACTTTTCACGCTTTCGCCCAGTCAAATAACTGTCCGTTTAAGATTCCATCCGGCTTCCACGGAAATTTCGACTTCCTCATGAAGGGCACCCGATCATCAGGGCCGTGATCAGGCAATCACGTCACGCACCGTGTACTCCTTGCTTATCGTGTACCTTTTTCACCTCCGCCAACGAATAATTACGTTGTGGCCAACGTCGTGCTGGCGCGATGAGTTGCCGCGGACGACACTCATATTTACGGGCTTCGTTTACGAGCTGCTTTTAAAGCACCTGAGGCTTTTGCTTCCGGTTAAAAACTCTAGTAAGAGGTACTATTTATACGACCATTAGCGTACAATCTCCGTCTACATTTCTATAAATACGCGGCATCGCGCGGTGCAGTAGACTCATTTCGTCATCACTCGTCGGCGCGCGACGACCCTCGTAAAATCCTCCTGACAGTAAAATCTGGCTCTCGTCTCGACAGTGTCTTCCTATCCATTCTACGCCGTGTCGTCGCGGGAAAGTCCATAACGCCGCGAACAACTTAAAATTCCATTGGTACATTTTTAATTTCGTCATTCCACGCCAATCACGGAGACCAAGACAGAGGTCATGACGAAGGTTAAAGACGTGTCTTCGTTATACAAGCAAATCCCAATCATGAAAGTCTTTAATAAAAATATTACAGCTACACAAGAGATGATGGGAGACTTAACATTTTCTTGTTGTTGAGATAAAAAAGAAACAATTACGTGAGAGTGCGCCTAAAATTGTTTCTGATTAATTTATTCTTTTTTTTTTTTTAATTTATATATTACACTTTTATTTTATTTTATTTTAATGAACAGTAAAAATTTTTTAATTTGAAATAAATACAGAATTATAATAGAAAGAAATTTATACACATACTTATTCACATCCAGTAGTACAATAAAGATGGCTCAAATTCAAGCCGAAATGTTTAACTTTCTTACGCATTAATTGTTTATTATTTTATCAGCAAATATAACAGCATACAGTCAACATATAGTCGATTTATTTATTCTCATAAGAGACGAGAGAAAAACTGATATCTCTTGTATCTCTTGTATCTCTTCCACATAAATATAAAGTAAGCGTTTAGCCGAGATATTTTTGTAAAGGAATGTTTCGAGCTTTATCTTCTTACGAGGAATGTGGATATATTCCGAAGAGTATTAATAAGGCATAAGCTTCGTGATGCAGTGATCATCTGCCGTAGTCATCCCGCGCCCGAATGGCTAAGGGCGCGTGCCCGACCGGTTCCCTTTAAGTCGCCTCTTCCACGAAAACTTGCACGGGACCATTAGTTCCGCGTCCCCGGTTATAGTTGCGTCACACAGGAAACTAGAAAAGAATGATTTCGGAGAGCGGATCTCGCGCGCGACCGTCGTTAATCGCGGTTTACAGCCGGCCGGGATCCAATTCCGTGGAGTACGGCGCGGTGCGCATTCTCCGCGCGACATTAATCGCTGCGACACATCTCTCTCGTCGCACTAATATCTACCATCTCTTATCTAACAGTTGTACCTACGTATCCCCTGTACCGTTACTCTCTCTCTCTCTTGCTCTTACCGCTGTTAGCACCCACGCATCATCGTGCGTTTCCCTTGGCTTTTTCGCGTATCGGCGCACTTTCTAGCTTCAGCGTGATGTTTCGTCCGATAGGATTTTTTTAGGGCGTTTATCAGGAAAAATTACAATTGAAATCTTCATTTCTTGGAAGAAATAATTTCTTTGTTGTATAACTATAAAAATTTCATGATTACGATTAATATGTATTGAATTGTTGCGGAACTAAGGAAGATTGTTAAAAATAGGAAAATTTTAAAAGACAAAAAGTTTCAAAACGCTGACTAGTTTTATGAATTTATTGTAACATATGGCACTGAATATGAATGAATATTCTATACAAATGTTCAATGATTGCGGCAGCTTGGCAGCTCGTGTCGGTTAATAATAGCATTCATGATCGATTTGAACGCCTCGATTGTCGATATACTTTCTCCACGTTCAAAGTGCTAAGATCAACCTGCACAATTGATCCGCCTATGTGCCATACAAATAGCTCGCATAAAAATCAACGACTGTAAAGCACTGCCAAGCGGTGCCAACCATGGGCTCGTTATCAATCGTGCGCGGTAGACCGTGCGAGCTGACTCGAGGCACGCGCCTGGCGGGGTCGTAGGCCGCCCTCTACCTCCTCATCACGGGTCTTGTGCCCCTCATTTTCCTGCTTCTCTCCGAGTAACATTCGAGAGAGAGAGAGAGAGAGAGAGAGAGAGAGAGAGAGAGAGAATGAGAAGGAGTGAGGGAGGTGACCCTACTTCCATTCGGTGCCCGTAGCGGGGGCCCGCGGACCCAGTCCTCCCACTCGATCGCTTTTTACCCCCTTCCTCGCAACGCTCTCCTGTTCCCTCTCTCGCAAACAACTCCACCACTCTGACCCACGATCAGCGACGGTCCCCCTTGGCCCGCCTACGTCCCCCTTGCGTCGCTACGCTCCCTTTGCACGGGATGCGACGGCAGGCCGACTGCATTCGTCATCTCTCTTTCTCTCTCACTCGCTCACTCGCTTTATCCACCCTCGTTCCCTTAACTCCTTCGCTCTCTTCTTGCGCTTTTTCTCTCACTCCGTCTAATTTTCTTCTCATTGTCTTCGTCGTTTCTCTTCATCCTTCTCGTTTCGCTTGCCTCCTACCCCCCCCCCCTCTCTCTCTCTCTCCCTCTTCCAACACCCATGCGATGCGGCCCACACGCGCACGCGAGAGTCCCGCGTGCGCTACACAACACACACGGCTGGTCCGGCCACTCTTACTCGCGGAGTGTGCGGTCCTACCTCCTGCAGGGGACCGTGTCACGTGGCCCCCAGGCCGCAACGGCACGCAGCGCGCAGCACGGACTGTGCTCTCTCGTGAGCCGCGCACACGACACCAGTCAGAGACGAACCGAGAGACCGGACCGACAGATAGCATTCTCAATCTCAGGAAGCGTGTGTGGTGCTTTCTCCCTCCCTCTCTCTCTCTGTCTCTCTCTCTCTTTCTCTCTCTCTCTCTGATTCTCTCTCTCTCTCTCTCTCTCCCTCTCTCCCTTTCTATCTCTTTTTCTCTCGCACTCTCTCCCTGAACCACAACTCTCTCTCCTCTCTTCCTCCCTTTCCGTCCCATAGTTCTTCGTTACGTGCGCGATACGTATCAACCCCCTGGGACCGCACTCGTGTGCGCCCCCGCGTTGTCTCTACCATCTGACGTTTCCGCGGCCACGTGCCAATTCTCCCAGTGTTGTGTGTTTACGCGCCGCCGCGAGTGTCGTGAGGCCCGCGGGCGAACCGAGAAAGATCGTTGGAGCACTGGGATATTTTTGTGGCACCCCCCCAACGCAGGTGAATACTCTGATAGAGAGAGGATTCGCGAACCAGCCGTGAGAAGTGTGCAAAACACGTTGTCGCGTCTGCCTCTCGGCATCATGCCGAGATGAGAACGGACGGTAGTGTGAATCGTCCGTGCCGATGGTACAGTGCATCGTCGTTGTGGGATCGGTGCTGTGCAATCGGTGCTGTGTATCAGCGTGTTACCGGCGACGTTGTCATTGCACGAGGAACGGTGCAACGGAGGCCACGACCAGGCTCTCTCGTTAGGACGACCGATGCTCCGACTGGCCTTCACGGATGAAAATGAATGGTGTGCATTTTCTGCTTCGCTCTACTACGAGACCGATCAACGCGGGGTGGGATCGATCGTCGTCGGCCTCTGTGAACGCGTCGCGCTCGTACGTTAACGCGTTAAATGTCTCTTTCAAGCGAGGCTTGATGAAGATCGACGATCGTCGATGGCGGCATTGAGATCTACCGCGGCATTCGGAATTGCGCTAGATGACAGTCGTCGATATGAATCCGATTATTAAAAAGGTCATTTGACGCAGATTGATATTAATTTTTAATAAATAATACATATTCCTGGCAATCGAGAGAATCATTTATCGCCGCTGTAAAAAGTGCCCGCGACTAATTAACGTAGGAAAAAGAGTCTGACCGCATTAATTGGAATCCCGAAAAGTGGACAAATCAAAATTTTCTGATCGACTCTATTATAATTCTAATTAAGATAATTCGAATTTTTCGATTGATTAGAATTTTCTGATTTGTCCATTTTTAATCAGAAACTTTTCAGTGAACTGACCAATCGCATCATCTAAAAGTAACACAACATCAGTGTTATAATTTCGCGCTCAATAATGTGACTGCTGTGTAACATCATGTGTTAATACATTTAATTGTTGAGTGTGAAATTAATAAACCGATGTTACTTTTAGTTTGTGTCGATTAGGACACGTCGCTAACGGCGAGGAATGTTGTTATTGACTATGGTCACGCCACGCTCTCGTTATGAATGAAAAAAAGAACGGCGCCTGGCAGATCGCGAAGTGCAAATCGAGCGTGCCATCGCGCCTCGTCTCGCCT
>NW_017305601.1:25587-45706 GCF_001594115.1 Trachymyrmex septentrionalis | reverse complement strand
ACGCCACGCTCTCGTTATGAATGAAAAAAAGAACGGCGCCTGGCAGATTGCGAAGTGCAAATCGAGCGTGCCATCGCGCCTCGCCTCGCCTCGCCTCGCCTCGCCTCGCCACGCCTTGCCGCGTCCAGCTCATTGAGAATTATAGACTTGCCAAGACCGTTGATTTGCTTTGGTCTTTGTGAGGATGACAGCGGTGGCAAAGTGCCGTCGGACGTCGAACACGCCAGGTGTGCTAATTGTATCCGATCGGTGACTCGTGATCTCCTCGCTAGCGTCTCTATAATCCGGAGGGGAGTATCGTCCGTGAGGAAATCGATTTCCATCGTGATAAATTATTTAACGCAACGGCGCGTAATAAAATATCGGGGGAAATCTACCGCCGAGATGTAGCCGCGGTTTAAAATCGGCGAACATTTTTACGGCGTCAACCTCGTTGTGGCTCTGTAGCGCCAAAAAGGTGCCAGTAATAAAAAGCGCGTATTAAAGCTTAGCCCGTGTCCGCGTTTGAGAGGACTCGTTAAAGAGGCACGAAGCGTAAACTCTTCCCACCTCGGCGATCAACACAGGCCAGATAAAATCGGGCCAGAGCGTAGTGGACCTGGCTGGCAGTGCCAAGCGCTCGTACTTTGGATTTGCGTCTCGGGGGGACCAACGATGAACTAATGGTCTGCGATAATTACACGGTGTTCATGTCGACACACGACGTTTTCGATGACGTTTCTCTCGTTTTTTCTTTCCTCCCGGTTTTTCTTTCTTTCTCATTGGACAGTCGCATTCTGACTGAAAACATGGCGCGCATTAATGAAGCGATTCCTATCGGCACTGGTCGAATCTGATAATTAAATCAAGCACCGGTCAGATATTAATTGAATCGCGATCCCTCGGATTCGATCTACCTCGTTTCGCAAACACGTCCGACAGGCCGGAGCTCGTTCGCGACGGCTCATGACGATCCGTCGTGCATGCGCATTTCACCGTCGCGAGATCGTACCGTCGATTGCAGTCGATTTGGTCACTCGTACCTTCCTTCGCCGCGATATTGTTCCGCGGGCCCTTCAGCAAGCGGCCCGTCTTTCGATCTGCGCCGGAGCGTATTAACGGTCTTGTTCAGATAATGGACAGATTCAATAGTCTCCATGACCGTCTGTTCTTCATTCAGTAAATTAATAGCAGAGATATGATCGTGCCAGTCGTCGTATTTGGGATTGTCAGTCATTCACGAAAGCGGGAGTAGTACCGGGGAAAGTAAGAAATATAACGCACCATCAAGATGAAAATATTACGTTTTTGCGTTTAATATTTCATGTGGTCTCATACCTTTTTTATTTCTTTTAATTAATTTTTCTTACACATTGTTCTCTGCATTAATTTTTATTTATGCTACTGTGTATTTTTAATTACAGTTTAAAAACCCCCTCAATTCTTCTTATCATGCTTTATTATCTTATTATGTTGTGATACTTTTTTATCAAACTAACGAAAATCAAATATAGAGTCGAAACATTTTGATTAATAAATTAATTTATTAATTCTTATTTTGCGTAATATCTATTGTTGCTCATTTTTGCCATTATCCTTCTTATCTGATTGTAAAAATATTTTTTATCAAGTTAACGAACTAGAGAATTTCGGAAATATTTTTGAATAAAATTGATTGGAGATTCGTATCGTTAATATTTTATTTTGTTGTTCGCCACGATAGATATTGGATTAGATCGTTACGGAATATTTATTAGAATGTTAGGAGCTCGCTGATTTTAGTCAAACTTCGCCACTAACGTTACTTATAACTCGAGTGGATTTAATTAATTACTCGCACGCCAATGTCTGCTGACACGTTTGATGTTCCGATGACATTCCTTGAATCGTCGTTAATTAGCAGGTAGTAAAGAAGTGTAAGAGATAAATCATGATAAACATTTAAATTCGCGTTATTTAACACTGTACGTTTTGCTTAACGCCAACCGTTTGCTTACCAACCGTTCGGAGGAAATGTTTTGTTGCATAATGGTATTTGACTTTAGATAATGTATCTATTAAAAATCGAAAAGATTAGGATGAATTATATTAGGATAGATTAGGATAAATTTTATTGAATAATATGTAGTAATTAATCTGTTAATAGCTCAAATACGTAAACAATTGGACAGTAAAAGTTAAATAGCAAAAGTTTATTTTGTACTTTGCAAAAGCACTCGTTACTTAATGTCTACGTTACAAATATTTAGGAATGTATGTAAAAATTTATGTAGACATAGATGTAAAAATAATTTTGTTGGATCAATCAAAATAATTATGTAAGAGACTCAAGCAATGATAAACGATGCTGTAAAAAGTTTGGTATTCTAGCGACCAGCGTAAGTGTTCTACATAATTATTTTGATGGTCCAATAAAAATATTTTCAGATCTATTTCTAGCTGAATTTTTAGATACTTTGATAGAACAGGTTTTTCCGTATTTCTCGGCAATTTTTAACTTTTTATCAGAGAAACCGAAACTTTTCACATATTTCGTATTTTGGTTTCGTGAGAATCTTATTGTACAAATATCAATCGTTTCGAAAACAAAAAAAAAGTCGAAAGACAAAGATGTCGCACGAAAGGAACGCACTTCGTGCGACAAACAAATATTCAGAAATGTCTTATAATTAATTCGGAGCATTACGTCGTTCATCGGAAAAGCCTGAGACGTATTAATCGGCAATTAAAGTCCTGTCGTAAAAAGATATTACGGCCATGGTTATGCGATATCGATATAAAATCGACGTCAATATCGACAGTTAAAAATATCACAAATCGTGATTCGGTTTCACTGGCTCATTCAGATCCGCGTCTCTCGCCTCACGCGAATAAATTCGTGCGAGAGGGGCCGTATAGTGAAAGATCATGAAGATCGGCGCGACCAGATAAGAATCGACGGTACTCCGGGGGCTGATGGGTCCGTGACGACGAAAAGACTCTTTGGAAATGCGTGTCGAGGCCGCCGCCTCGTGGGAGGGGCCCCCCGACTATTTCTCTCTCCGGTGCAGGGGGTCCATTCCCTGATTTCTCTTTCGCAACCCTCTTCATGGGGCCGTAACCAACATACCACAGCCTCTTGTTTATCGGAAAGCACTCGAGTCGTCATACAATAAAAACGTCTCGTAAATTAGCGCCCGGCGACTGTCACGACGCTTGAAAGCCGCCTTCGTCTTACGGTTGAAATTAATGCGCGCGAATAACACTAAAGATATTGACGATTTAATACTATTATCTGTACTCACTCGATATCTGACGTATCTTCTTAATTTAGATTGGCAATAACCATTTGAAAGTTGGCAAATTTTATTGCAATCACGCTTTATGCTCACTTGCTTTTCTTCTTATACATCGCTTGAATACATTCCTTTATCATTAATTTGCTTTCTTATAATCTTCAGATCTTATTCACGTTTATTTATTTTTATTTAAGTTGTATTATTTTCTCTTCTTAATTTAGATTAGCGATAACGGTTTAAAATTGCAAAAAATTGCAAATTTCACATTATATTTATAATTATGCTTTACACTTGTTTTGCTTCATTTATATCTTATCTCAAGTATTTCTTTATTATTACAATAATTTGTTTTTTACCATTTTATTATTCATTTTTTTATTTATTTTACTTGAGCTTTATTTTTCCGGTAATTACGTTTATGTTACCTTATTACTGCAAATGGAAAGCGGCATTTTCTATTACTGAAACTAGCAAAGAAACGGTACTTCTCTCTCAGTAGTCGTTTTTCCCTAACTAGGTATTCAGCTAAATATCCGGCGACGGCATAAAAACGAAAAATAATAGAACGCGCGAGGTTAAACGAGGTTCACCATGGCGGCAAGGTACGCTCCTCATCTAGATCTGCCACGTTAATTTCGTAACTTGATACGTCATTAAAGTAACAAATTGCACTATTAACCTGGCCACGGTTAATTAGGAGAGGCGTTATAAATGGCAGAAAAGCTTCGCGAATTAATCAATGCTCGATCGGGCGTGATCGCTAGCTACGCATCGTTTCTTCCGCCCCATCGTTCTCTTCTTTTTCTTCGTTTGCTTCCATCCGTCCCTTAATAATCATAAGCGCAATAAATAGGTTGAAAATGGAGATGAAATAATTTTGTGGACCAACCCGCGGGAGTGTAACATTAACGAATGGCCGGCGGCAACGAGCGCATTATGATAGTAATTACGCTAATTACACGGCGTGTACCGCCTGGCTAAGGTAAAGGTAGCCCGATAAACTTGATTATAATGACATAATTTCGCTCTAGAATGAGTTAATTCGACGACATTACCGCGATTTTGACAGTTACGTATAAAAAAAGCTCGAGGAAATTCGATAATATTTTGCACATGATATTACAGAAAACAGTAACTGTAATATTAATTTATACACGAAAAGGACGGTTTTGTTAAAGTATCTCAAAATATAGCTAAGTACAGATCTGAAAATAAATTTATTGGACCATCAAAATAATTATGTAGGACGATCCACCTTGTTGCAACTGGAATGTTTTGCAGCATTGAGATTTCTATATAATTATTTTGATATCCAACAAAATTATTTTTAGATTTATATCTAAATTTTTAAAAAAACTATTTCAACACCAATTTTTTTCTAAATGTCGAGTAATTTTTACACCCAAGCATTTTTTTCGAAAATATTACGTCAGTTCCGTGTATGATGACCTTTTTCCCCGAATATTAAATCTTTTTTTTTTTTTCTTTTTTTTTAAAGCGGTCGTTCGAATTAATTACTCGGTACCGTAATTAAGAAGAACTTTACATAATGATCGAATAGTATGGGTGTAACGGTGCACAGAGGAATATTACGCGTGGGCGGTTATTTAGTGTGTGGACAGTACGGAGCCGTCTTTAATAATTTCGGCGTTAATTAAATGCCAATGCGTGGGTGCCGGACCAAGTCCGCCGGAGGATCCGACTTGGTTTTGTCAACTTTCACTGCGGCTCTTCCACCACCGATCCGCGTCTACCGGGACTGCGCGTCTTTATGACCTTCTCCGTTACACTAGTACGTTAAATGGCATCGCGACGATCATCGTGTGCATACAGTGGCAAATTAAATTTCACCTCGCGCATCAGTACCGTGTTAATCGCTTAATAATTCCTCGTGCCGGTCCGATATCAATTTGTTGACCGGGAATTACATCGAAGGTTCGGTACTTACCAATTACACGATATTATTACAATTTTGCAGTTTACCGATCGATCGATAAATGTATGTGCACCTTCACGGCAGAGATTTCACTTATCAGAGGACCGTTTCGGCGCGACGCAACCATGTTTAAAACTGGCAATGAACGATCGACGCAGAACCGGGCAGAAATATTCAAAAACTTATTCACCGGCGGTGAAATATTTTTTGTCTCGCTTTCACCTCTCTCAATTTTTCTCAATGAGAAGCCGTGCGGAGAACGCTCTGCCTCTCACGTTTTCGAAAGTTACGCGACGCCCGCCCGCCTGTCCGCCGCGCCGGTCCGCTCGGCTCTTTTCACGTTGCCGGTAATTTTACCGTAATTTACGACGACGGAATGAATCCTCGCCCACGCGCCGAGCAAGGAACGAACGCACAAGAACGAGTTCGCGGCTCGGGCCCGTCGCCTCGATTCTATTAATTCGATACGATTAGGCTGTACGACTGCCCACGATTCTTCGCGCTAATTGCCCCGAGGAGGGCTAACCCCGATGAAGAGCGGTAAGGGGTTATCAAGGGGATTAATTAAATTGAATCAAGCTTAATTAGCCGTGACCGCTCGTGACTCCTCGAGGTGCGACGCGGTTCGCCTAGAGCGCAGTAAAATGACAAACGGGACGAAAAGTTCAACGATAAATTGAATATTTGCCACGCCTGCCATTAATCCTCCCGCCTCCCGCGTGAGGAGAAACATGCTTAAGTTGAGGGGAGACGAGTAGTATCCGAATAATTCGTGTAAACTGAAGGAATTTTTTGCGTAGAAAATATTAAAATTCAGCTAAGATGGGGTAAATATTGCTTTGAAATTACTGCAGTCAACCTTATGTAATTATCTAATTAAAGTTATCTAATTAAATATATGTAAAGCATTGCTGGATAATTGATTGTATTATATTTTTGTGTAACACTCTTACAGAAATCTATAATGAAAGAAATTATTAATTATTAATTATTTTGAGAGAGTATTAAACACATTGCTGTTCAATATATGTATATAGCACTCCAAATCAGAGTAATTAATTACTTAATCAACTAGAATTCCAATAAATTTAACCAGAAATTTCTGACTCGTCCATTTTCAACCAGAATTTTTTTTCAATGTACCGTCTTTCAGCAATAAATTAATCGTATTTATTAGCAGTATTTTCTGTAAGAATACATAACGACCGGATAATGCATGTAAATTGAGGAAACTTTTTGCTTTGGAAATATAGACTACAATTCAACTAAGACGAGATAAATCTTGTTTTAAAATTAGCATAGGTAATCTTACGGAATACTGATCGACTCCCGCGTAACGCAGTGCGTTAACAATCTTTTTTAACTGACTTATTTCGCGCTCGTGTCATCGTGCACGACGATACAGATCTCTCAACTGTGATTCATATAAATTACGAAAGAACATAATGCTCGCGTAACAAGCAATCCAAGGTGTTAACAAACACGCGACGTGTCATTCGGTTAGTGTGACATGGGTGGGACGCGACCCATACGCGTGTCCCGACTCGAGAGAATTGTCCATTAAAACGTTTAATGTCATCATAGCAACATATATTGTATAATCATAATTCATTTCCCCGAACCGTAATATCGAAGCGATATGCAAATGAAGATGATCTAACTAATAAAAAAAAATATATATATATATATAAATATGTCGCGCCACGTCAACGTTGCGGTCAGAAAGACTCGCGTGCGCGCACGTGTGACTGCTGACACATTAAACGACGATCAACAGATCGAACGTGAAATCATGTCCTCGAGAGTATTGTGTATCCGAGCCTCTTGTCGCAGAGAAAACGGGCGTGAAATTCGGACCGCGCGCGGTGCAAAGAGCAATTGAGACGAGAACGTGGGTGAAAGCGTTACGTCATGAGGGACGATTGTTCAAAAATGTGCGTGATTAAGGACTAACTAAACTGCTGTGTAAATCTCGATGTCGCAGTAAGTTTCAAAGCGCAGCGTGCGATTTCACAGAGGCTGGACCAACGGAAGGTATCGATCATGTAAAAGCCAATGGGCGTTGCGAGGTGTTGAACTGAGATTATCCCTTCGAAGCTGACGTTATTTGTAATACAATTATACTGACATTGGATCTGTGCGACACATTTAATTTATGTTGAGACACTTATTAATTTCAAGAAAATTTATTACTTTCGAAATGACGTAACTTGTATAAGAAAGAATGAAGAACTAAGTCTATTTTAATAACAATAATTTAAAGAACCTCATAATAATTATACGAAAAATAATCGGGTCTCAGAAAAAAATAAACTAGGTTTTTAAATTTATACAATGTCTTACAATATGGTGAACAAATATGTGATAAACACAAGGTGCAATAATAATATTAGTTTTTGAGCTATGGTGTCAAAGATGTAAAACTTGTGTTCGTACAGCACATTTGATACATCACAGTTTCATTATTGAGCCTTGTGTCAATAATATTTTTTGTTTATTTCGTGTTATAAGCTAGATTATATGTGAAAACTAATCATCTCTCATTTCATCGAGATTCAATTTTTCATACGATTAATAGGGGGTCGTTTGGAGATGTGACCACAAAAAATATAATTAGATCCATTAGACTCGCCGTCAGCTCCGCAGGGATATAATTGAGTGGATTTAATAGATTCCACCGTCAGCTGCGAAGAATTAATCCCTTAGTACATATGATTGGATCATTCATGTCCTGCGCATTTCTTTTCTTTGAAATACGAAGAGCACCTGGTTAAATAATGATCTCTATCCTTTTCTTCCTTTTTAATACATAACTTTACAAATAACTTTACAAATACTGTCTAATGATGTTAAAGTATATGTAAGACTTCAAGTATATATAACACTTAATGATTTGTTAATACTTGCGTACTGAGAAAATAGACGAACCGGAAGATTCCGATTATATCAATCAGAATTCATCATTTGGTTCTTAACTAGAATTCTGATAGATTTAATCAAAAAAATTCCGATTCATTCATTTTTAACTAGAATCTCGATTAATCCAACCAGACATTTTTGTAGAAGTAATGAAAATTAACTCGAACGACCCATCATAAAATGGATAAAATCATCACGTGTACTAAGACTTAAGAGACAACACTTCTTCATTATGTGAAAATCATATTTAGAAATTTCAAGATTATCGCTTCGTCAAATGCCTCGCAACACTCGGCGCACAGAGTGTCGATCGTGAACGAGTTAGCGGTTCCTTCTCGTTACAATCGACACTCAACCGGCATGAATCGTCGTTGCAGGAACCGATAAACGCAGGAGCATCGTTCATCGTTTCGAGGGATGGACCGAGAATAATCGTTTCTCATCAGCCATAACGAAACAATCCGCGAGTTCCGTGATAAACGCGCGACTCGCGTAAAAAAAAGGAGTTATCTGCACGCGTTGTCCGTCCTCGTCTTGTTTCTTCTGGAGAATTGTGTTTCGTGAAAAATGTGGGACGAGGATGTTCAACAGAGAATGACTCGCACGGGCAGCTCGTGAGGTGTTGAACGCCGCGATATACGTCCTGCCGCGTATGATAAGACGGAAATATAATTTAGCGTACGTATACAAGCAGCACCACGTATACAAGCACCATGGTTACCCTGGACACCGAGCAGAAGCCCGAGAGGCAGCACTGCGGCCGACGTATGTGCGCCATTTGCAGACGCATCAAACGAGATAAAGGTAATGAATGACACGATTTTTATCTTAATGCCGCATCATGTCGCGAGCGTTTAGTGCGGCGGTTTCACCCTGCGAAGTGATATCTCTCTGGAGGCGCATTTCACGCCTTTCCTCGCGTCTCTTCTTTTGCCCATCTTCCGTGCGCAACGTGCATAATTGGGACCCGCGAGATCCTCTGAGGATGACCCGTGAGACGGGAAATAAAAACCAGACGATAAGGCCGCTTTAAGCGTACGCCGTTTTAAAAACGGCCCTCGTTATCCATCTGACCTGTTACCATCGACGACAACCCGGCGGACAATTCCGCGCTCGTTCCGCACGGAATTTTAAGAGCCGTTATTAAGGCGGTTAATTATTTTTTTTCCCTTGCGCAATAATTCATAGCGTGCGTTGCATAAAGGCGAGCAGCACCGGCCAGGGAGTGGGAATGAAACGCGTGACAGAACGTTTCGCGCAATTTATATAACGAAGGAGACCCCGAGTATTGTAGATGGAGGAAGGAGAGAGACTCCCTTCTCCTCTTTCTCTCTCTCTCTCTCTCTCTCTTCTCTCTCCTTCCGATCTTTGGTTATTACTTTCCGCGTTGAATTGTGCGTTCACCTGTCACCGCTCGCGGTATAATTGCGCGCGACGAACGCGTCCCGATGAAATACGACCGGCAAAAATAACGCAGGACCGGACGGCATTCGAGGAATCCACGGATGACAGCATCCGACGACGTCCTCGCGACGTCGTCGCTTTATTTTTACGTGACAAAAAAATCTGCCGTTTTACATTAACAGGCTGCGTGAAAAGGCAATGCCGTTATTACGTAAAAATGTGTATTGATGGTCGAAGGAATTAATTAGGTTCTGTCGGAGCGCAGCGACTGTTATTATCATTATTATTATTATTATCATCATATTTAATTGCGTTCACTGTTTCTCTCTCTCTCTCTCTCTCTCTCTCTCTCTCTCTCTCTCTCTCTCTCTCTCTCACTTTGCAAAGGGGAAATCGGGAAGAGGAGACGACAGGACGCTTACGCGCTTACACGCATTACGCAGTTACGAATGTATATCGACGCGATTCGAAACTGGTTCGTCCTCCTTCGTTGTCCTCCTCTCTTTGCCGTTGCGTACGTTCTCGTTTCATGCAAATCACTCGTTAGTCGAAACACCTGAAATTCCCGTGTGGGACGCGTACATTGTCTCTCTCTCTCTCTCCCTCTCTCTCTCTCTCTCCCTCTCTCTCTCTCTCTTTTTCTCTCGGTGCGCACTTCGAGCCCCATGGATTATTCATCCCCGTGGCGTATTCGTGTTAAGGTGACAGACTGACTGACGGACTGACGGAGGAAGGAAGCGAAGGTACGAAGGGAGGTACTCTCTTGCGCCTCAGGGTAATGGCTGTCCGTCTTGTTCGATCTGTCAGTACGAGAGAATCTCCCAGCGGATAAATGGCGCGAACGTTGAAAACTCGATCCTGTAGTTATAATTATTTTCCACCCGAGAGAAATAAATTCTATTTCTAGAAGGCGAGTTAACGGAGCTAATCATTTTACAATTTTTTTATGCTCATTTTCCGATATATTTTCCATATATTCTAAAAATTGACGGTCGATTTACCCCGAAATAACTAAATCAACTAAATGGTTTTTAAATAAACAATCATCTAGGATGTTTTTAAATTCCAAATGAAAATCAGTATTATTCATTACATTATTGTATGTAATTAATGTATTATTGATCGCTCTACAATTTATTGGCATTTGAGATTATTATATATAGGTATAGATTTTCGAGATATTTTCTGAAAAATGTAAGAAGAAATAAAAAATAGGTAAGAGTTTCTTAGTAAAAAAAAAATTACTACGGCTGAGCTTTATTTTTTGTTGCTAGGATGCAAAAATCATCCCAGGTAACTCTATTCCCGGATTAAATATTATATTAAAAAGTTACTGTGTGATTAAGGATGTATCAATATTTATATTTAACAATACAATTTTATAGTTTAAACATTTTCTCATTTTACCTTAATTATTTTTAAAAAATATGTCTACTTCTTTTTGAAATAATTTTTTATTCAGGTTCTAAATTGCCGTCAAATTTTTGGTATTATACTTTCAAGTATAGAAAAAATCTGTAATTTCTTAATTTAAAATACATGTATTATAATAAAAAATACATGTAATACATCCTTAAATTTATCAACACTGATCGTTGAATTGTTCAGTGACAATTACAATAGAACAGAAGTAAGTAGTCGCGAGTCAAGCGACCTGAAACCTTCTCGCAACATTCGCGCCGAGGAAGGATCCCTCGAAGGCGTGAAAGGGCGCTTACGAAATCGCGCGAGCATGAATGAAGAAACGAACGGCTGCGCGGTTTCATTCATCCGCGACGCGCACGCAACCAGTGTAATCGTAGTCGAATGGGCGAGCAAAACGCGTTCGATTTCACGAGCAACCTTGCTCTATGCCTGGGCAGTTATGGCAGGCGCGACTAGGCCGGGAGGTCTCGATTATGATAAAGCGCGTGGGCTCGCCTACGCTCGCCCTTCGCTCGTTCATTCATAAAGTCAACTCTCACCGCGCGCGAATATGTCTTTCGGTGGCTCTCGTGGTTACACTTCGTTGCTCGATGAGGCGTATCGTTCGCCAAGCGATACTATTTCATCGAAATCCAGTTGAAATTCGTCTAGGAAAATAGAAGCGCGTCGGATAAAAAGAACTACAAGATAGCTTCCCTTTGAAAATTCCCTTCGACAACTAATTAATCCTTCAGTGCTACTCTCCCTGGTATAACCAGCTTTTCAAAACAATTGTTTTAACCAAAACTTCTGATTACTTTATATTGCTTACAATTATTATATTGCTTACTACTAAAAATACATTTATTTTCTTGATACTATTGTAGCCCTTAATATTTAGCATTTCGAGTGAACAAAAAATTGTTTTACAATACGTTCACTTTTATGCGAGTTATAAGCAATGGAAGTTGGATTGGATATACCGTACATAATGTAATGGTTGCACCAGCAACAAAACGATAGTGGCACTTTTTGAAAGGTTGAGAGTTTTGAATGACTACGGTGAATTCTACGAGAATTCTACAATATACTGCGAGCTTTCTTTATATTAAACTACAGAAAATTGTGATAAAAAAAGAAGGCATTATATTAACACTTGTTTTTTTTTTATTCTTTCCTATTTGTGATCATAAAATAACATTAATCAGCGAATCCCTGACAAAAAACATTACAGAAGAATATTGTCTAACAATAAGAATCGAAACAATATTTGCGAGATTTCGATAAAAATGTGTCTAATCTAAAAGTCTATCATGTTGACGTAATAAACAGGCAGTAATCCATGTTGGTCTGGCAGAATTGAATTTTGCTCCTCCCTCGCGGCTCGCTCGATCTCTCAGAAGGAGGCGCCGTCTTTGAGAAATGTTCTTCGGGATGAAGCAGGCGACCGATCGCGTTTAACGTATAAGTTCCCTCGCACATAAGCCCCACGGCAGCGTTACACTCCAAGCCGATTGTAAGTTTCCAAATTCTCGGAATCGGCGCGCGATTATGCGACCAGTCTATTTCTAGAAACGAGCCGACGTACGTACTAATTATTTTTTATCATATCGTTTGTGCTATTTGTCTTTGGCGAAGCGGCTGAAATAAGAAGCCAGATAATACAGAGTCGCAGAAGAAGTATCTCGTACGAACTCTCAAAGATATCGCAACCGGGTCTCTCTACAAAACAGACAGAGAGAGAGAGAGAGAGAGAGAGAGAGAGAGAGAGAGAGAGGGAGATAGAAACGAGGATCGTAAAGAGGATAGGCTATGCGATACCTACACCATCCGAGTATCGCAATCGGGTTTTCAGCGAGCGAGAAGGGGGGGGCGTAACAAGAGGGAAACAACGGGGATCATCGTCGGGGATAGAATACGAGGAGGAGGAGAAGGAGGAACGAAGAGGATGGCGCGAAACGCGATGGAGAGAACCAGCTCAGCGTGTCCTGATATCGCGAGCGCGAGTATCTACGGAGAGGCGGAGAAACAATTGGCATTCTGCACGCACGTTTCGATCGAGGGACGAAGGGACGAGGACACGGTGGCAACGATGACGCGAGAGGGGGTTGCGGGGTGGATGCACGGTGGCATGCACCTGTGCATTGCCGCCATATACGACGCGGAGTTATGGCGTTTTTCTCCACGTACGGTCGCCGTACGATATGTGCGCTACGTATACGATCGTATCTCAACCGGCGAAACCAACTCCATTTCTGGAACGGTTCGTGTCCGTCCGTCCGTCCATCCGTTCGTCCGTCCGTCCGTCCGTTCGTTCGTACGTCTGCAGAGCCTGAGCGCGAGCGCGATCTCAGAACCGCCCCGAGAGATAAATTAATTGTCCGCAAAGCGTGTGCGTAACCGCGTGCTCGCGCTCACGCATGCACGCACGTCTGCACGCACGCGGAGAAAAACGCTAAGACGGAAGATGCTCGTGTTTATTAGACACGCTAGATGAGCTTGCTCGACGCCGTTTTTCCGCCAACAACGACTCCCTTTCCGCGGAAACGAGGTCCTCCTCCTCCTCCTCCTCCTCTCCACGCTGAAGAACTGCCGCTTTTTCGTGAGAAATGGCACGGACGCACACTGTCGAACCTCGTTAATGCGCCTTCAACGCGCGAAAAAAGACGGAATGTACATTGGAAATGTGTGTTGTAAAGAGTGCGAAATAAACTTGGGCCGTGTTTCGATGTACTTTGTATTGAAAATCTGAGGTTTACGTACTCTCGAAGTTCTTCGAAGTGGAATTTTATTCTAAAGAACAAAAACTGAGTCAGTCTTGAAAAAGTGTGTGGGCTCAATTTTCAATTTGTAAGAGTGAGAGTCCACTCCAAAGATTTTAGAGAGTAGAAAGTATTTCAGTACAAACAGTATATGTATATCGGAATATAGCAGAGATATATTAGAGAGATCTAATTTACGAGTTGGCGTGTCATCTGGACTCGTTAAACCCCTAAAGAATAGTTTACAGGGTTAAAAATGATTGTTTCCAAAGTTTTCATCAATTCAATGTATGTCTATGTTTTTTAATCATTGCGAAAGGAAATGAAAATAGACTTGACGCTTCGCCTACTAACATAAATTATAATGCCATTATTATTCAGGTCGAATCGATCTCTCCACAGCGATCGCGACTCTCGAATCTTGCGACTCACAGTTCTTGAGAAATATGTACGAAAATATGTAAAAGCCAACATCGTATTAGAAAACAGATCGATATACCCTGTCACGACGTTGTCACATATTTTTCAATGTTGGAAAATTGATGCCAACAAATCGATTGAAGAGACAATTTTATCGGAGACAGAGAGAGAGAGAGAGACGGCCACGTGTCCACTGCTTACCAAAATATCAGTCAGCCAGCCGGCGTGCTCGAGCAAAGTGTCTATGTATCTACCTGGCGTGTGCCTCTTCTCTTCACGGCATAAAGTCGGAACGTAGTTGTGGGTGTAACCAGTTTCCCGTGGGCTTAGCTGTCAAGCCCACGTGGGCCGCCCACGCGGGGCAGATATATTACTACGCCGCAAGAGAAAGAAGACGGCGCACGCGAGCGCGAGCGAGGTTACGAGGGGGGGGGGAGGGGAGTCGAGGAGAGAGAGAGAGAGAGAGAGTGGCAAACCCTTCAGGAATGAGAGATGCGGCTTGCGACACAGGAAACAGTTTCACCTGGAGGGGCGTGCGAGCCTCGCGCAGCATCCAGCACGCCAGCATACGTGAAACTAAACGCGCGCGGACGGACACGTGGGTGGGCGCGCGCGCGCGCGAGTTTGCGATGCGTGCATATCGCTTTCTTGACGACCCGCACTTTCCGTGGCTCCAACGAGAGGCTCGATCATCGGCAAAGGCAGCGTTTTACAGCGTTGACCACTGGGAAAACTGCAGTGCAGCACTAATACCCGTTTTTACCAATGTAGATTAATTTTAATCTCAATTCAACTAACTCTTCATCTTTTCCTAATTCCTAGAATTAAAAAAAGATGGACAGTTGAACCGAGATTAAAATTAAATTACATTGATACGGACAAGAGTACATGAGTACATTTGAATACAAATCAATTCACATTTTAACCCTTTTAATTACATATTCTTTATTGTCAGTCTTATATAATCTTAAAAGGATTAAATTATTCATTAACACTGAAAATATGTAAACTGATTTGCACTCAATTGTACCAATGTTGCACTATAGTTTTCGCAGTAGAAAAACACTATTAAACTCCTGGCACTATTAAACTCCGCGATCATCCAGAACGTCGCTTTGCGAAATTCTACGTAATTCACTCGTTTGGAGAAGATGCAAAATTGCACTGCGATATTCATAACACATCACGAAAACTTGATACGAATAAATAAGTTTTTAATCTTTGATCGACCAAGTTGGACTTTGAAAGCACAATCGATGTTTTAATTGTTCGTTGAATTCTGGTAGATGCTTAAAAATCTACAAAAAAAATAGGTAAACTACAATCCAATTTTTGTGATAGTAAAAACTCACTAAAGGTTTCGCAAGAATTTTCCAGATTTTTGAATAATCTAAAATAATATAAAAATCTACACTGAAACTGAAAGATTCACGTTGCTATCGGAAGGTGGCTGACGTTATATATCTTTACTAGAGAAAAAAAATTAATTGCAGAGCTTTTGAAAATTAAGGCATTTTTTCCCTTGTTAATATTCACAGTTTTGTGCATTCTGAAATGTAACACCTATTTACGGTTAGCCCACCTTTTAAGGGATAATGACGATTGCGCGCGATTGACTCTCTCTTTCCGATCGGTCGGCATCGTGCGCCTGTTCCTATAATAACCCTTTGCGAAATCGCGCGAGACAAAAACATTACATACATCGTGATCGTGCTCGCGATGTGATACAGAGTGGTGTTTGCCTGGCGATTCGTTTCTTGCAATTACTAATTAATATGCCCAGGGGCCAACTTTCCCCCGTAAGAAGTACATCGCGTCTCTCGCTTTTGAACGGTGGCAGGTGTTTATCACGCAAAAACGATTGATTTGCCAGTGTGATAGTCGAAACGCAACGGATGAACGCTTGGAACAATACCGATACTAACACCCATCTTGTTGTCAGTATAGGCATTGTCAAGTATAGGCATTGTCGGCCCACACGCGTGGTAATTATCGTAACACAGATGTCGAACAATTTCTCTCGGTAATTTCTGAACTCCTCCTCCAACCGATTTGTCGCCCTAAACCGCAGTTGAAACCACTAGAGAAAATGTAATTCTCTTGTAACATTTGGGCGATATTATTCAAAGCTCTTAATTAGGGGAGACCTAAAAATCATATAAAAAAAGATTAAATTAAGCACTCGGTACTTCTAACTTTGTTTCCCAATTCTAATAAAATTTCACTATATATTCAATATTGGAAAAATGTCTCTTTACGTCTCGGAAATCAGACTTGATGGAAATATTTTAATGGCAGATTCGAGTTCAGCCTAAAAACAGACTTCATGTGCTTTTGCACAAAATCTTATAAACTAGTGTAATTAATATGTTCCTTAATGTGTGTCACTTAATATTAAGATACAGCCTCTCCTACTTACGTTCATGAAAAATCACTGTAATTACAAATTACAAGAAACAGCTTGTTAATAAACATTTATTTTGCATCTGCAATGTCAATTAAAGTTTCTCAAAAACATGTCTCGGGCTTATGACATTAATTGTGCGATGAAGATGAGGATCGTGAAATATCGGGAGTAATGGCGAAACTTTACAAGCTTGAAGTACGATGCAACGCGCCAGACGTCCATTCGGCACCTCGTGCGTCGTCGTCGTTTTCCAAGCAGAGCGAAAAAAAGGAATACGATATCAAGGAAAAAGAATAAAAAGATTCAAACAGGAAAAGAGAAAAATCACAAGCTCAACGCATTTATGTTGAAAACATTTTAATTTACATACAATGTAAAACGTGTGGGATATCTGATTTATTTAAAGAGATTTTTGACGCTGCAATTTTTATAAGATTTTTTTTTTTTTTTTTTTTTAACAAACTTGCATCATTTTCTAGACAAATGCTCTATGCAGAAAAGTGCGAAATAACGGCTTATTCGTTAAAGTATCGTAATTTTTTCGTCAAATGCAATGCAAATCTTCGCGGCATCCGCTCTGCAAAAAGAAAAAAATAAAACGAGAACAGCGAAAAATGCGGCCGTTGAAGAAAAACAGCGGAAGAGGAGAAAAAAAGGTAGAAGATGTTGTGGGAGGAGATTGCGAATAGGATGGGAAAAACGCGAAAGAGGAAAAAGGGATGCGACCTTCTTGTCGATTGATATAACGCCCCGATTTGCGTAATATATTCCGCCGTAAAGCTCCCGGTGATTTATCCCGGTAAATAAATAGATTTCGGTGTTGTTAACCCCGTTTTTAGGAGGAACATCGCGCGCACGCGTCTCTCTCATCCTGCGTCCTCCTGGCTTGCGTGGTGCAACGTTCGATGCGTGGGTCGTGGGAGGTGGAGGGCGGGAAGAAACGCGCTCGCGCGCGATTAAAAATACTGGTTTCCTCTCCTCTGAGGTGGCGGGGGACGAGGAGGCGAGAAATGGAGAGGGAATCGTGATATTTAAGAATTTCGAGCAGAATTTACGAGCGCCAGACGGTCGACTCGGTATATCCTCTCTCTTTCTTTCAGAGCGAGCGACATAGTAAATGGTACAGATACGGCGAGATGTCGGATAGACCGATTTCTAGCGAGCTGACTCCGGAATTTTTTACACGCCCTTCGCACGCGATGATCGCTCGATCCGGGACTCGCGCATTCCCATATTAAACGCGGAATATGCAGATAAGCCAAAGGCTCGTGGAATCGTCTGAGAAGTCTTATATTTCAAAATAAATTAAATTTATTCTTCAGAATAATTCAGAATATTTCTGAAATGGTTTTGAGCAATACGCGACGCACATATCACGTAGTATAGAAGCAGATCTTGAAAGAAATCTCTGTGTGGCAATTAACCTCCCCGGAGCTGACATCAAAATCTGTAACATAGTTATTGGCGCTGAATCTGCAAGACTCATTTAATTTATATTATTCTTTACAGGACGGGAAAGCCATTATAATGGCACTGAAACAGTATCATATTTTGAGATAAGAAATTATTATAAAAATAATGAATTATAACAAATCTACTCGAAAAAAGAGTAAGATTTAAAAAATAAATCCGTTCTTTAAGTGTTAATTAAAGGCACACTATATTTAATAAATATTTTTTAGCGTAATTAATTTCAAAGAATCGAAATAACATAATTTGTATAAATAAATTAATATTAATAAGTAGATTTTAATAAGAATTATCTAAATTTGCAGATGTAACAAATAAAGAAAATTAAATTGTGACAAAGAGATTTAAATGATAATTAACTGTAAGAATTCAATAGAGAGAGATCCATTATCAGCTCCGAAAGGTTAACATGTAGCAATTAGAATTGCAGGAAATTATTTCAAATAGCATAATCATTTGTTACCATGCGATTGTATCGAAATGCACGATACATAATTATAAGAGAAAAATTAAGCCAATGACAATAAATTAAATAACAAAAAGAATCCAGGTCAAAACAAATCTTCGGGCTTGATAATATTTATATTTAAATTTGCAAACAGATTTTCCAGTTCTATAAAAAAAATTACGCGCTGATTCAATTTGTCAGATTTGAAACGCAATCATAAGCTGAAAAAGCTGAAAAAACATTAAATTACACAATAACGCAAATTACATCGATGATCAATTTAATAATGATGCTAATAGGCATCATAAAACACTGCAAACTTATTGCGAAAAATATCACCTCAGCATTAACACGTAATACGCGATGTAAATATTAATACCTGCGAAGAAATAATTGTTTTATTTTAAATTCTCCCATGCAATTCTAAACTACACATCCAAATAATTCCTACAATATTTTTTATTAAGTATTTCATTGTCGTGTTTCCAAAAAAAAAAAAATTTTAAGTCGGTGCATCCCATATTCTTCAAAAGAAACGATACATTTACTCGCGATAGGCACGATGCTGATGACCAACAAAGATAAAGCCGATTTGCGCATCAAGGATAAATCGATCGTTAAATGCGCATAGAACTCAAAGTGCAACGTGTCGCGCTCGACGCGCGGGGATCTCGTAATAATAAAGACAAGGGAAAAATGTAAATACGCGCGTCATTATTGCTCCTCGAGGGGGACATTACGAAAGAAACAAGTGCGCACGTCGATTAGAAGGCGTAGCCGGTAGGCGGAGCGTGCCGAAGCCGTGTTAAACTTACATAGAGCGCTAATATATACGAAGCGGACGCACGCGAGTTCTATAAGTCACTTATAAGTACACACATGCGTGCGTTTGTATGCGTATCGCACGATCGGCGCATTTAAACGGCGTCCCTCCCGGCTACCGCGCGCCGCAAAACGATCCATGGCCGCGCGGCTGGAACAGCTGGAGGAACGTAGGCGCTGCTCCCCGACGTGAAAACGTGAAATAAATAGCACCCTGATTATCCCATTAAGCGAATTAACTAGCGGGGTAATTATAAGCATATTACACGCCTCTCCTCCCTCTCATTACGATTGCGAAGATACACGAGTTTGCACCGGGCGTTCGTAATTTGTTAAGGATAGAATAATTGCCGTGCGCGTTAATTTGCTTGTTGCGTGTATTGTTGCTGATATGAATTTAAGATGATTAATAATTAATTATATATATATATATAACTGCGGTAATGTTTGTAGCAATGGACATAATATAATTCGATATGAAAATTATTTGTTGGTAATATCACGCAATGTTACAGTATTGTCATACCGTATTTCTGTCTGTTTCTACCGTCCTTTATCATTACTTTCAATTCTTCCTTTAGTTTAACACTATTACTTTAATATTTTGCTGTAGAATTTTATTTCTTTCCAAAGAAACTTATTTTAATTGTTCTTATGTTATTACAATTTTATCATATAATATTTCATATTATCATGTTGCATTTCTCCGTTTCTTCCTTTTTTTATCATTATTTCATTATTTAATTAAATTTCAATTCTTTTCACATTTAACATATTTTAATATTTTCTGTATAGTTTTGATTATTCCCGAAAAAACTTTTTTTAACTATTCTTTCATTATCTATTATTATTATTATTATTATACAATTA
>NW_017305601.1:16634-25487 GCF_001594115.1 Trachymyrmex septentrionalis | reverse complement strand
TTTTTTTTATATGTTCTCTCTCTCTCTCTCTCTCTCTCTCTCTCTCTCTCTCTCTCTCTCTCTCTCTTCAACTATATAATTTTATTTATTTCCATATAAACTTTTCTTAATTATTTGGTCATTATCATTTATGCGATCGTGCATCCGTTGAAAAATCAATCGAATCTAACATATAAATAAACGTGTTTGTCATTAATGGCGATCTTTTGTCCGTCTATGCGATGTCTACATCCGCAACGCTCGCATTGAATAGGAAATAACACGCGGGAATGTCAATTAAATATAAATATGGTGTAATGAGCGGAATATTAAGTGCAACGGACGTCAAACGGACGCCATCGGGCGTTCATCATGACGATATTCACGGTTGTGCCTTCGCAGTTCTTCCCCGCTCTTTGACGTAAGTGCACAGGCGTGCATTCTCCGCCCAGCTGTGCCCGTCAGAAAACAATGGCGGGAAACGCGCCACTGAAAAATGCAACCGGTCGCCAATAAATTCGTCGGCGAATTCCAATTAGTATTCTAATAGGGAGGCCGACCGTCAGTAATTTTTGCCGCTTGGCAAAAATTAAACGAAATTAAAAGAATTCATTAATAATATTAATTTCGTGTCCGGAGTAAAAATATGGTTATTCGGATGAACAAATAAATGAAGAATAGAACTTTTAGAAATTAAATCACTTTGTCCGTTTGCAATTTTAATTAAGAGAATTCTGTTTTCCATTATAGCGCACATAAATTAAACATTTCCGAGGTCACGATTCTTCAGAAAATTTCTTATATCTTAAACTACGAGAAAATAACGAAAGATTAAAATAATTTGCATAGAATGACTACAATGTTTCCATTAAGGGTTCCGCAAGCGCGTTGATAAAGTGGCTGGTTATTTAGAGAATGGAATATTCTATGGTATTCGAGATGTTTACGCCGCTCATCTCTCGAAAATCACGTAGGCGTGGAGGAACAAGAGAGAGGGGGAGGGTCCTTTGGTTTCTATTTTGAAAAAAAGAAGAGAAAAGAAAAATTGTCACGTGCTGCCCTGTTTAAGGAGGACACGATGAAGGGGGAAGAGGAAGAAAAGATCAATAAAGCGTGGGACAAGTGAGAAGATAAAAGAACGAATTAGAAGATAGAAGACCGCAGAGATGGTGGACAGGAAAGATAAGCGTTTGCACGAGATAAAGCGAGCCGGAGAGAATGACAGAGGAGAGGAGACGACACAAGACAACTTCTCTCGCGATCTCTCCGGGCTCGCAGGCTTTATTTATACCCAAAGCTGCCGTATTATTGGATCACCCCCGCCCGACGTAAACGTATCTTACAACATGTCTTTCTATTTCGTGAATGCCCGACTTCTATTCCACCCACTCAGCGTCCCGGTGACGACATGGCTAAAGGGATTCTATCAGACTCGCGATGACATAAATTAAAAATTTTACGTGCTTGCGAAATAGAGATTTTTTTTTAATTCCGCGTGTTTTGATGAACATTAAACTCGCATGCTAAGCGCGAGTTCTAACATTACAAATTCAAGTAATAGATGCCTTCATATATGTATATGATTCAATTTTCCATGTAAAAGTAATATATAATTACATAAATAACATAATAAATAACATAACTAACATATATTGCTATGTTTAAATGTATAAATCCATCTACGTATGCAGCGTGTTAAACTAAACTATATATATGAAGGCACTTATTACACACTTGGATTTACAGTGGACATGAGATCACTGCGATAATCTACGGTTAGCGTTTACCGTAGGCAAATCGTAGAATGATGAGGGCATTCAACATTCATGGAGCTTTACACTTAACACAGCAACTAAAGAGAAATTTCTATTTACCAGAGTTTCCATCCATTCTATCAGGATGCAATATCTTGTGGTCGTAGAAATCCCCAATAAACGCGTCACAATTTAGCAAGATATATTGCAAAAGCTCCCTAATATTCATAGGTCTTTCTGGATAATATCGATTTGATAATTTTTGCTTAGACGCTGCAAATTGTCCTGTTAGAACGCCAATATTCTCCGGTCGTAAAAATTCCCGATAAATGCATCGCGGCAAGTTCATGCATTAACGTCGCGTTTTATGCGCTTTCTTGCGACACGATCGTGGCATATGGGATTATCGATGCTGGAAGGCGGTGATTTGTCGAAATTGGTTGAAGAGCAGGTTCGAAAATTGGGGTCAGAGCAGTAGGAACGAATTCACGAAGACGTAATATTTATGAGATGGTCGAAGGAATTCGGTGTCTTCCGGAACTCTTTAACACTTTAACGCCGCGCTTAGAATTCCGGTCGCGCTGATTTATTTGCCGGTCGTCTCGTCGTAAAGCAGGCGCGTAAGGAACGCGTTAGCGAGATAATCGTAAAACTGATGACAGCTTTGGGTGGTCTTCAGTTATGTCTCACAAGTCAGAAATCAGGATCGGAATAATTACGTGTCTAATGTCGACCAATTGTATATTTCGACTTTTTAAAGACTTTTACTAAAAATTAGTTTTTATTATTACTTCTATAATACGCGCGCGAAAAGAATGACTTTGTTGAGTATTCTAAAAATTTGTGGAGAATAAATATATATACGCTGAAAATGTAGAAATGGATTTACCCTATGCCAATGTTTATATATTCTCACTATGTTGATGTTGATGTGAACAACATGATGTGGATTTAACACTCTGATTTAAGGGGATCCTAAAAATTAATTATTATAAACATCGACTTGTATCAAAAACGAAAAAAAATTAAAAATATCACTTATTTTTAGCATACAGCTGTCGTCTGACAATAATATTTGCTACTAGAATGTCCAAACTTTTTGCAGCATTAGTTATCACGTTTGATTTTTCCACATAATTATTTTGATGGTTCATCAAAATTAATTGCAGATCTATATTTAAATTTGTAGATGCTTCAGCAAAATCGTTTCTTCTTTGTACGATTACAGCGAAAGATTATGCGAAAGTTGTAACGCAAATTATAGAAGCAAAGTCGCATCGATAACAGTCCTTATTGTACATATTATCAATTAAGTGTTATTAAGTGTTACCCAGTTATTCTTACAAATGAATCGATTACCGCTCGTTGAATTATTTAACGTGAATTCCTACACAAAAACATTTTGTTGGACTATCAAAATAATTATGTTGTAAACTAAAAAATTATGAGTAATGCTGCAAAAAATTTTGAGCATTCTAGCACAACCAGTTTGAATTTCCAACGAAATTATACTTTTAAATCTGTATCCAGCAAAATTTTTAATGTTCCGTCATAACCATTCTTTCCGTGTAATCGCGTTGCACCGCAGAGGGAAGATACGGCCGAAGCGAGAATCAAAGTGGTAAAGGCTGTATACCTCGATGCACGTGGGGATAATCGCCTCCCCCAAGGAATGCACCGGTGCAAATCTGCATTCTGTGGATGGCGCGAATGCCTGCGGCGGCGCGTGGTTCCCATATCTCACGGTATCCGGAAACTTTGCAATTAACACGAGAATCCGACACGGCCAATGCGTAGGGGGCCGATAATGAATTTGGTTCAAAGTGAGCACCCCCGATATATCCGCGCGCATAATGCATGTAAACGCTCGCGTAAATAGATCCGCGTTATGAATCGATAGGATTTCCATAAGGAGGTAGTATCGGTACTCACGATATTAGCAACGTGAGTTTTATTGCAATCGTAAAAGATGTCTGCCGCAAGATTTATTGTGTTTACTGTGTAAACGTTTGGAAATACTGGAATATGATAGATAGCAACCTTAGCAATGTTCCGACAGCATTAATCATTCGTATATTTATACACGCAAACTCCATATAAATAATTACAGCTGCTCCAAATTGGTAGTCGTAATTTTTACGAAAAAAAAAAAATAAAATAAAATAGATATGATTCTCTCTTTCGTTAATTTTTAAAATATTACTACGTTAATCTAATAATATATAGGTATAATTTTTCTTTCGAATATTTTAAAAAGACACTCAACGCAAAAAAAAAAAAGAAATAAAGTTATTTATTTTAAATGTCTAAATCTAAATTCGTTGCTCTGAATATTTTTACCGATGTCTATTCGTAAGCCGCGAAATAAGTTTGAAAGTTATCTTCTCGAGAGTTTCGCTTCCCGTTCTCTCATACATATCGCCATTAATTACGATGTGTTGAAATTCGATTTCGCGCGGAACTCGGAGGATGCTCGACCTCACGGGGTTAAGAAATTAGCCGTAGCGGCACAGCACGCTACGGTGCGGCGTGGCTTACGAAGCGAAATAACGACGAGTAGCTCCCAGAAATGCGAAACACGGTGAGAATTCACGTAAGCGCGATCGTCCACGAGCCACAAAGTCGTAACCTGCAGTGCCACCGGCTACACGGGACAACTATGCACGTGCGCAACTATGCACGTGTGCTATGCTTAAGAAAGAAGGAAAGAGAAACAGGGAGAGAGAAGGAAGGGGGATGGGAGAGACCATCGTTTGGTCCAGCATATCTCTCGGTAGCCACTCTGATCATTAGTATCTATCTTCTCCGCGTCTATCCTTCCTCTGGTGTTCTCCGATCTAGATTTGCTCTGCTACGTTTCTCTCGGATCTGCGATTTACTCAAATCTTCATTATTTATGGTCTAATTATAAAATTGGAAATCAAGAAAACCATGCAATGCAACGAATCTTCAATTCAGTGTATTAATTTACGACAATAATTGTGTGTAATTTCTGAAATTTTTGAAAATTTTCTAAAAATATACGAATCAAATGGTTTTACTGGAGTATTAAAAAATTATTTAGAAGACTAATAATATTGTTGACAATACTGCGAAAAGTTTTAACATTTTTGCAACCATTTTAAGTCTTACATAATATTATATTTTAATAGTCCAAACAGAATTGTGTGTTTTCAGATCTGTATCTAGCTAAATTTTTAGAAATTTTAGCAAAACTGTTCTTTCCATGTGCCTGTGAAATAAAAATCTTTAAAATTGTTTAAGTAATTGTTTAACTTCGAGGTTTTAGTCCACAAGATTTCTTGACAATTCATAAAACGCGGCCACAATTGCGACATCACAGAACGAAGTCGAATGTCCATAAAGAGCAGCAATGTCGTTACGACATTGTTGAGTTTGCCATAGTATTATTAAAGAGACTAGATAGAGTAGAGAGTTGGCAAACTTATTTTGCAGCAACTAACCGACCTGATTTAATTTAACGGAATGGACTCGCTAATTAGCGCGAATTATTATTACGATGCGATAATCGCGGAACGCGCCGATTGGAAATTGCGATCAAGTACAAATTATTATAACCGTAGGTACAAAGTGCAAGCAAACACTATATGGAATCTTATCAACGCATTTTAATCGCGATAGCCTTATCCTTTAACGAGCATTCCTGATCGGTATCCCCGTTATCGATCCTGGAAATCACGTTCGGAATGTAGCTGTATTCGTGATTACACATTTTATTGTACAAAGGTAGTATCGTGTGCACAAACGGATGAAAATACTAAAATACACGAAAACTGTTTACGAAACGAGACAATATTAATTCCTAGATGATTCTAAATGAATCGAAGTGTGTGTGTGTGTGTGAAACAAAGAAGGCGGAGCGAAGAAACCAAATAAATGCCAAAGTAGAATCGGCTAGAAAGTAAAAGGTACCTATTATAAAGAGCCGAGGACGGACGCTAATAACCACGATAATGGCACTTAGCTAGTGAGAAAAGGAAGTATAAATGATCAAATTTCATTATAATATTTTGTCTTGCTCGACGTACGTTGTTTACGTAAGGAATACAAGACGATAGATCACTCCGAGGGATTTGTCGCATCGCGAATTTAAGTTATTCCATGCCAAAGTACAATGTTGCCCGAAATCTCAGTGGGCATATCTCAATCCCGAAATAGTAGTTTAAATGTAACTACTCGCGCATGGAATTGAATCATTACTCATCAACGTCGGTGTAAAGCAGAAAACAACAGCAGGAAGCAATGTCACGAGTGTAATTTTCATTCAACGCTGTCTAATTCTAACAAGACGCGAGAGATCGAAGGAAAGAGGGAGAGCTGCCAATTAAACATTCGTTGACGATTCGAGGGAAGCTGAACGAATTACGAGTTCAGCAGCGGCACTGAAGTAACAAATCCCACCGCGGATGAGCCATTATGCTCAAAGGAAGCGCCAGGCATTTCGCCGGTACATTGGCTGCTTTGAATTCAGATTGCACGGCCATGCGGCCTCCGCGTTTTTGTTCTTCCTCTTTCGCAGGCAATTTATGCAATCTGGCCCGCGTCGTGCGCGTATTTATAACCGCCGGCCCTTTGTGTGTTAATTTGTATTCGGGTATCTTGCTCTCTCGGAGGACGAACCGTGAATCTTCTCGATCTTTTTGATCGATCCAACGCACCTTCGCATTTTTCCGATTTACAGGAAAGCGGCTTTTAGACAATATCAACCTATGCGTAATTAAAAGTATGGCTATGTTAATTAAAAATTTGACATTGCTATATAACTAAATATAAAAAAATCTATGTACAATTTTTCTCGTAAAAATAAAAGCATCATTTAAACAGATAGCATGTCTAATGTGACATCTAAGATGTCTACTATTTTAATCTTAATATATTATTTTAAAAAAATATTTTGTATATATTAATAAAATAATAATGCTAATAAAAATAGAATCGAATTAATGTCTTTCTTTAATTAACACTCTGTTATAAAAATGATTATAAACATCATTTTATCTTTAAAAGGAGCAAAAAGAAGTGTGATATGCGCAGGATAAATAACGCAGCAGGAAAGATCCGCGCCACGAGTTGGGGCGAGTGATCGACTTTGATCTCTGTGGTTTTTATAGAAGCATCCCGCGTCACGACTTGAGCTTTCGCGGCTGTCGCAACTCCTCCGCGGAAATCCCACAGAAATTGGAGCGAAATGCTGCTGAGAGATGGGAGAATTTCACGAGCGAGCGACCTCTCCGCGTCGCGTCGCGTCTCGCCGAGGTGCAACGCACTCGTTCGAATAAAAGTTCCACGAAGAGGAGGCCGCTCGCTCGAATTGGCCCCTAATTTCTTCCCCATAACTAAGGAGATACACTTTATGACCGGCGGTTCCCTTTTTCTGTTGCAGCGTTGAAGGTGAAGCTCATGCTGAGGCGACCCATCAATCAGCTGGTTGCGCAAGGCATCATGCCACGTAAGTGTTGATCCGCTTGTTTATTACACCGTTTATATACATGTTTTTTTCCTCTCTACGCCGCGGAAAATTGCGCCTGTACCGACTCAGGGCTGTTAAAACTCTCGCTGATGCTCGCGATGGTTGTGATCAACGTAACTTTCGTTACGACCGTCATTGAACGTCATTGCCGGCTAGTCTCTGCGGTCTTAAAAACGTCTTCGCTCACACGTGGGATCGATTGATACACGCACGAGTTAATTATCACGCCGTTCTCAAGGATACGTAAGAAGTATAAGACTGATATCTAGGACACATCTAGATTGTGGTAAATTGCTTCGCAACAATTAAACAAATTGACAATTAACTGTCGTTTTTTCTAAGTTTTAAAGCGAAACAAATTAGGTCGCTTTTAAGTCGATCAATTAATCTTGTAATAATTAAATCAATCATTCTAAAAAAAACTTAATCAATAAGATAAATGAAGTTTTTAAGAGAAATTAAGTTTTCTTCTCTACAAAATTACAATAAATTTGTATTTTTTAAATACTGCTTCCTTTATACTTAAAAAGTGACACAACTAAAGAACCATATTTTCGAGTTATTATCATGAACGAATTAAGTAAATATTGTCTTATTAATTATCAAAAGTGAACTAATTTCATTCAAAATTGTCAAAATTGTCACAACTCAAAAAGAGTGATTTTTTTTAAGACGTTTTTAAAATAGGACTATAAAATGATAAATAATATTTGATCATATTAAGAATATATTTTTTTGTAGATATCATTTGATTAGACAATAATTTTCTGTCAAGTTGAAAAATAATTTTTCCTCATTTCTGAGAAACTTAATTATTTGTTGTGTCACTTTTGAAGTAATAAGGAGCGATATGCAAATATAATTGTTTAAAACTTTTTATGAATATATTTTAATAGTCAAAGAATATTTAGTATTTTGTTTGCGTTTATATTCTTGTAAAAGATGTAGTAAATACAATTTTTTTTATTTTCTTACAACGTTATTTTCTGCATGAAACAAACGATTCGATCATTTTTCCTCATCATACCGTGGACTAAAATGAATAAGCAAAAGTAAAAACATTCGCCCGGCGTATGGCGTGCTCGCATCCGAAATCCTCGAAGCGATCAACAGCAGTCTAGTTACTCGGTAGATTTACGATGGATACCAAATGTTTACCAGAACGAGAGCACAAGAATCCAGTAATTATTTGGGTCATACCCTAAAATATTGCTCTTGTTGCGCGTGCTGGCGCGTTTATGGCGCCCGGGATATATCGTCGGCTTGATGAAAATACGCGGTTTGATAGGCCTCATTCGACTTTACGCGTAAAGCCACGTGTGTGCACATGCATTTCCATGCCGCGCGCAGAGTTCATTCATCTGCGATTTTCTGGGACTTTAAAGTTAAGCCCCGTATACACATTCGCACGTCTGAAAATAATAGCCGTTTTCGCAGAAGCTGCTGATTACGTTAAAATTTCATTACATTTAAAAATTGATAGGTTCTCGCGAACCGTTTTTCTAAACTGAAAAAGTTTTTCTCGCTAATATTTCTTTTTTCTTTACTACTACTCTTTTTACTTGAACAACACCATTTAAATATTATATAAAATTTAACGTCTTAATTTTTTCATACCATTTTGAAAGA
>NW_017305601.1:8433-16534 GCF_001594115.1 Trachymyrmex septentrionalis | reverse complement strand
TCTATTATATTTTATAAGCTTAGATTTTAAGGTAGTGTCATGTTGATGTCTCACCTTTTGAGATGCATTTTCCCCTATTTTATTCTATTCTGTATATTAACTCATATTACTCTCATTATTTACACTTCAGTAGAATTATTATTTTTATTTTACACTTATGAGATTACACATTTAAATCAAAATTTAATTGCTTCTAAATTTTGTTGAGTATTATATGAATATTAGAGACACTGAAAATTATTCACTGAAAGAGTAAAACATGTGGAAAGTTGTTCGTTATAAATACTGAGAATGCAAAATTCAATGTAATTATGTAATAATGCATTATATGTTTACGACGGTATTAAATATCTGCCAAATTTGTTGCTTCGCCACAGTGAAATGTGCGCCAAATCGTACATCATCATGCGTATTGCCATCGCGAGTACAACGAGCAAATGTAAATGCAAATAAATCTACACATTTTTCTCTTGGGCTGTCAATCGTCGTGTAAAGACCGCTGTCTCTTGTTTTATTTCCCGAATCTTGAGCCTATTCCAACCGCGAAAAGCGACGTTTATTGCGGCAAATTAACGTCGCCCCTCGGACAGTTCGAACACATTCTGAGATTAGAATAGTCATTGCAAGGACATCGGATGTCTTTGAAACACATTTCAAACCTCTAACATCTCGTTCGTGAAAGGAAATAACAAATTATTCTAAAAAATATTAGTGTGGATTTAATCCTATGCGGCATACATTTTTCTATCAGTCCAATTTCAACGAAATAATCACCAACACAGTGAAAATCATATAGACATCGCATAATGTTAAATCCGATATTTTTTAGAGCGAATGGCTTCGAAAAGGAAGTGATGCCAATGCGAGGCAACTCAGTTCACTGTCAATTGCTTGAGAGAACGAAGCAAGAAATATACGTACTACGAAAAGATGTAAATTATAGATCGGTCCATAAGCGATCTTATAGTATCCCACTTTAGTGCGATCCTCTGCGCGAGAGATCAGAAACCCCTACCTCCCATTACTTTTTTATTTTCCCTTCGTACCTTCACAAAAGTACCGTAAATTCTCCGTAACGAGCCGAAGAGTAATATCCGACGAGGAACGCGTTGCATTTCTCGCGGCCGCGACGACGAGCAAGGGAATTACATCCACGATTAATCTCGAAGATGCTAAAAAAAACTGGCGACGGGGAAAGAGCCGGACGGCGTGCCCCGTTCCACGACTGGATGGAACTGGCTGGATGGAAACTTACGGCACGCGGTTAAAATACCAGGGCGCTCGTGTATTTTCACATTTCCGCTGCTGACATCGGCGACGCGACCGTAGGTGGGTACGTGCCTTTTATTCCGCGTAATGACGACGTCCACGTCTGCATGCGTCGCGCACCGACAGCATCCGCGTCCGGAAATAGTGATAGGGACACATTTCGGGGATCATTTATCCACCGATTTAACGGCGTTGAGGAATGCGGGGGCCTGAGGACGCGTCATGTTAACACCAAAATGCTGCCTTTGAGGACCATCGCGTCTGGAAATTGATGCCTGCTGTATGCGTCACGTTGCGTACTAAGAAATTCGACGTTTATTTGTCTCTTCTTCTTCTTCTTCTTTTTTTTTTAGAGAAAAGTCCATTTGATTAAAAAACCGAAAATTGCGATCTAAAATTACGAATGAGAAAGTAATGACAGCCCTGTTTCGACTTCTTTCAAAGCTACTCGAAGTAGCTTTCACCGGGACGTTTCAACGCAATGTCGCTCTTAAAATTAATCACGCCCGGACGGGCGAGTAAAGTACGATATAAAAGACACAAATATTTTTCCTTGCACATGCAGCGTTGAAGACCCCACCGGCGTTTCACGAGCAACGGAAGCAGCTGGAAAGGGCGAAGACAGGCGATCTGCTGAAGGCGAAGATCCAGCAGAGACCAGGCAGAGACGAGTTGGTTAGGCAGCATATCCTTGAAGATGTAGGTCACGTGGATCCGAGTCTGGCGGAGCGGCAGCGAATGCTGAAGAAGGCCAGGCTAGCCGATCAACTCAACGATCAGCTCAGTCATCGACCTGGGCCGCTCGAGCTCATCCAAAAGAACATCCTTCATACTGAAGAGCCCATCGAGAGGGCGGTCAAAGGTATCTCGCGATAGCCTCCATAAAATAATTATATAAGACACTCAAACTGATTGCTAAAATATCAAAACTTTTTGCAGCATTACTCATCATAAGATTTCTACGTAATTATTTTAACGATTTAACAAAATTATTTTTTAGATCTGTGTGTGTGTGTGTGTGTGTGTGTATCTAGTTAAATTTAAATACTTTAAATACTAAAATCGTTCATTCCATGTACATGTCCAACGCGATTTTTCATGACTAAACTTGACATGACTTTCTCTCCCCAGAGGGTCACATTCCCTTCAAGGCCACCTGCGAGGGGCAGGTGACGAAACCCCAGCACCCGGACCACTACATCACTTTCGAGGATGACTCCCAGAGCTCGGAAGGTGCGCCTTCACCACAACTGGAATCGCGATCATCGGATGTTCTGGAAACTGCGGCCGCTTCTGCGGGCATCGTCACGGTTTCCTTGAGCATACCGTCGACCGGCGGTGCCGTTGTGGTCTCGTCAACGTCTCCCGTCTTCCAACAAACGTCTACGGAATCAACGATACAGACATTCGCCGAACTTTGCAACACCGTTGTCGGAACGCAGCAGCAAGTTCCACACGGCCAGCAACACACGTCTACGCAGGTAAAGTTTTAGCGCAGGAAAACAATAATTAATGCAAACATTTATCTTCTTATTGGATTATCGAGCGCGACGAGCGCGATTAATCGCGCAATTCCCGATGGCAATTCCGATATTTAGGAGGTCACCGTAATTATATCAATAGCGATTGATACCGCGTCACAGTCGCATTGTGGAAGCAATAGAAAAACCACCGGATGACCTCTCTCTCTCTCTCTCTTTTAACAGGCGAGCCAAACGACGAATGGCCCGTCGACGACCCTCTTACCATTGGCGCCGGCGCCGAGCCCGATGTCTCTGGGCTCGACGACGTCCAGCTTAAGTCCCCTGTCTAACATCTCGATAGCGTCGCCCCCGGCACCGCCGCCGGCGGCGATCACCCCGCGGCCACAGCCAAGCCCGATAGCCGCCACCGCCGTCCCCACGTGCCAAAGGAGCGACGCCCCCGGGAAGGACAAGAACAGAAAGAAGTCGAAGACCAAGAGCCAACCCAAGACCCGCACGATCAAGTTCCACGAGTATAAAGTAAGTTCACTTTCAATTTATTGTGTCAACATTTCGGCGACGAGAACAACTGTGTCATTCTGTGTGACTTGCACGAAGGAGAGCAGCACGAGGGCATACGTCGTTTTTCTTTTATCGCCGTGTTGCAAAATGATACTGTTGGTTCTCTCGTCGGGAGGTATCGATTTTATTACGCGGGGCATTATGTCTTCACAGAACAGCTATTGAATTGCGATGAAAGTTATTAAAGGATATTCTCAAAGCATCGAGATTCTGACATCACTGTTCACGATCACCGGTCCATCGCGTGAATCTTTAAACGTAATAGATGTTACGTAAGACAATTGTTGATCGATTTTAACACACTATTTTCTCTTAATATTTAAACAAAAGTAGTTTTGTAATAATACAATATTGAATACAGTATTAAATCGGCGGTAATTCAAATTGATTTCTACATTACGTGCGCGTTTGAAGTCAAATTGCTTCAATTTCATAATTAACTTATATTAGAACGATAAAACATTCAATCTATAGATTAGTAGATATTATTATTGAAGAGGAAATTTATAAAATGCTATCCTCTTTCTCTCCCTTTCTTATGTAATTTTTTTTTTAGTACTTTTATTTGATACATCGAAATTATCCGGTTTAAGCTTAAATTACTCTAAATAAAAGCACTGCTAAATTATTCGATCATAAACTCGAACCAAAAGATTTCACCGGAAATGCTCCGCTCAGTCGCGAACTAGTGAGTTCGATAAGCGATAAAACGAGAGGTGCAAAGTAATTTTTAATCCGAAGCATGACCAGAATATACACAGAGGTGCGCGATAATTATCGTGTAGCTGGGACGGCCGGGTGGCACTACAAACTAGTGGCGGAGTGCTCGCCGGCCAGCGTGGGCTAACGGAGGGCCGCATTTCGGCATGGCAGCCAGCGTGCGAAGCAAAAAAACGAGACGGGCAAAAAGGATGACATGAGAGCAAGAAGAGGTGGTCGTGTAGAAGGAGGAGAACAAGGTAAAAACGAGTACGGAGCACGGACCGTGAATCTCGGCTCCCGTGGGCCGCCGCAGAGAGCAGCGAAAAGGCGTAGAGAGCCTCGGTCTCTTGGGGCCTGAAGGAACCTCGGAGGTAGATCGTATCGGGTGATTAACTCTCGCGATCTCCCCAGAGCGGGGCTCGAAGCCCCACCTCGTTAGCTCTGAGTAATTCGAACGCTAATTGCACCTAAGAGCGGAGAAGTCAGGAAGCGGGTTGCGCGGGGTCTTCTCCCCCAGACCCTGATAGACGCCGAGTCGAATCGAGCCGCCGGGCCCCCCGAGCAGCGCGCGGGCCCCAAAACATCCGAGATATAGCGTGGCCGGTGTGAAAGCGAGCCGGGAATGGGCGTGCAAATGAGGGCGCAGAAAACATCTTGATGTATCATTTATCACTCGGCCTGGCCTGAACCGGAGAGCTACGTCACCTACCTACCTACCTTGGTCTCCTCTTCACCGGGCGCCAGACAGTCAGATGTCAGGAAAATATATCTCAAATCTGTTCACGGGTCGCGAGCAACGTTACGTAAAGCGAGATGCATAAAGGCGGGGTTTATTCGGGTTGCGAATCATGTACAACTTGTTATAATAAATGGTCAAGCGCGAGTTGCATTTTTTATATTTTCCTTACGTAACGTTTCTTGCTATAGGGACCGCCAAACGCGCAGAAGACGCCAGTGTCGTCTAACACTTCCGGTCTCGGCGGCGCGCAGCCCGGTGAGACCAGTTATGAGCTACTTCTGCAGCAGCAACAGCTGTTCCTCCAATGGCAGCTCGAGTGGCAGCATAAGGTACTGATACATGCATTATAGCACGCGCATTACAGCAAAACTTTTTACAGGCGAAAAGAATTATATTATATATCTATCTCCTAATTTCATAAATAATTTTTGATAAATTATCTTTTTTTTTAAACTTGTACCACTTCTCCCAAATATTTGCTTTTCAAGTTCATAAAAATAGATGAAAAAAATCTTTTTTTCCTTTTAATTTAGTATCCTCAGATCATCTTGCCGGCTGCGCAGAAGCCGCTATCGCTTACGAGTAGCGGCGCGAGCGATGCTGGTAGCGTGAGCGGAAGTAGCGCGAACGCTGCCAGCCCGGCTCCGTCGAATTCTTCGAACAATCCTTCGGAACAGCCCCCACTGAGGCCTTTGGGCAAACTAGAAGATATGAAAGGTATATTGAAATCGCATTAGAGAAAGATCGGTCGCAAAAAGCGGAAAATAATTTCGTGTGTCGCGTTTGCAGTGAGCGACCTAAAGGTAGAACTGAAACGACGAAATCTGCCAGTGTCGGGCTCGAAGCCGCAATTGATCGAGCGATTAAAGCCCTTCACAGAATCCAGCAGCAACTCGATCTCCAACTCTACTGGACCGCACGTAACGCATATGGGTCATATCCTGATGGACACGCCTGGCCCGATGGCGACGGATGATTCCAGCTCTCAGGTCAAGAGTCCGAGTTCTATTGTGAAGGACGAGCCGAGCAGCCCGCGAACGGCCTCGCCCCACAGTAGCGAGCACGACGACCCTTTGAGTCCACCAGGTAAAACGTCATCTCGATATCTCTTCGTTAAATTGAGCGCTGCTTTAAGTGTTTGGTGTGCGCGCGAGAGGCGATGAGACTTTCGAGCGAGGCTGTTGATTTGAGAGACAGCACACGTGGGTGTTTTTACGACGCAGTTCGTGTTTCAGGAGATGATATCATCAAGGTGCAGAGGAAACGGATAGAGGAATTACAGCGCGAGCTGTATAAGTCGCAGCAACAGCTTCAACAGATTCGTCAGACACAACCAACCACGGTGCGCGCCGAGAAACTAGCACTTCAGCAACATATACAAAATAAAATGCAACAACAACAATTGGCTTTGCATCTGCAGCAGCTTCAGCACTTACAGCAGCAGCAACAACTACAACACCAGCAGCAGCAACAACAGAGTCAACAACAAACGCAACCGCAACAAGCTACGATTCATCAAATCAACGCAAAAGCGAGTCTTGCAGCTTTTCTGCAAGCGCAACCAAACAATGCCACTGCTATTCTTGATTCTGCGACTCTGACCGCGATTAACAACAAGAAGAATCAGTCTAAGAACAGCACTACTGTCCAAATACCTACGGCCATCGTCTTAAATTTGGCGAAGCCGACAAAGCTGAATGGTTCACTTCTTGGTGCTCTCGTGGCGCAAGCACAGGTTCAACAACAGCAGCAACAACAAACAACAACTACTACTGAAGACATCAAACCACCGCCACCGCAGTACGACGAAGCTGCTAAGTTGCTGAAGGTACGATTATTTTATATTATAATCAGTAATCAGTAATAAAAATTGTAATGTCCAAATTTTTCTAACATTCTTGTATGAATAACTTTGTCATTTGTCGCGTTTTACTTACAGGTCAAAATCGAACCAGTTCAAAAGAGTCACATAAAAAGTCAAGTAGTTGACGACGTATTGGAGATTCTAATCAAGAATGGCGAACTACCACCAAGTGCCGCGCAAGATCCAGCCACTCCCACGACTCCAAATCGCCAGCTACAGCCAAATCTGGTCTTTACTGCGCCGGCGGACAGTCCAACTCAATCGTTAGTTTTTACAGCCGCCAGTCCAATGAGTCCGATTAGTCCGATACCGATGGAGGTGTCTCAGAGTGGTTGCCCGAGTCCATCGACACCGGCACCACCGCCACCGCCGCCATTACCATTAACCGCATTCTCTATTCAGTTACCTACTGCACTTCAACAGCTACAACAGCAGGAAGAAATTACTCCCTTCGGCACGGATCTTCTAACCTCCGAGGCCGAACTAGACGCCGCGATGTTACTCAGTCCTCAATCAGTGCAACAAGCTTCCCCAGATCCTCAACCATCACAAGAAGTGACTCCTGATAATGCAAATTTGGATCTCAAAGTACGTTTCCTTAGAGAGGAAATTTATTAAGAAGAAGAAAAACCTATTTTTTGACGTATTAATCGAAACAATTACGATACAATTAACAAAAGTACAGATGGAATTAGTAGTTATTCAAATTAATATTATATTTTTCAGGAACTGGGATTGGACTTGGAAACATTGGATCCAATGGACTTCGTTCAACTAGATTGCGACATGCCGATGGATATGGACGATCCTGATTGGTTGGATTCCCTAATGCCGCAATCGCCACCGCCTTCAACGACAATGCCATCGTCCAACCATCAGTCTAACACTCCATCAATCAGTCTCTCATCCACAGATATCTATGACCCATTATTAGGCAGCAGTCAGTACTCGTTTGATCTCTTTAACATGGAGGACTCTGACTTCAAGATGTCGTCCGACTTATCTCCAATGACCTGGGATAAGGTAGACTTTGCGACCTAGCCCGAGATACTCTCTTACAATCCGGCGTTATGTACTTAATTCTCGGCAGGTAATCAAAAGTATAATTCGAGATAGACAAAGAAAAACGAACAGTGATTGCGTTGCTTGAGGTCTGTACAATGCATTTTATATAAGCTATATCGTGACATTCTTGTCTCTGATGCATCTTGTAACCGACGTTATGTGTACTTATACGCGCGCGTCAAGACGAGAAATGTTGATTTCGAAAATATACCTACTTTATAAAATAGGTAGTACATAATCGCGCGGATCGTTATCGTAATTAACAATTAAGAACAAGAGAAGGCTGTCGAGTTATGGACCAGTGTTTGACACACGTGTCATCTTTCGGTCTTCTTCGATCAATGAACGCTAACGCATGTCATTCTTTTAATTGATGGTCTATCAGAAAAATATTTATATATATATATAATATATACT
>NW_017305601.1:2669-8412 GCF_001594115.1 Trachymyrmex septentrionalis | reverse complement strand
ATATATATATATATATATATATATATATAATGTTTTTCTTCGTGGAACTAAAATCTAAAATAGCGATGTGTGTGTGCGCGCATGCCGCTCGTATATAAAAAAGAAAAGGACCTAAAGTTCCAGGACCGAAATCAACTTTCAAAATTCTCCCAAAGAGTCAGCTTACGACAGGTTTTTTAAGCTAGTTTTTACTATCCAGTCGTGTGTTGCTTGGGTTTTAATAACTGCGAGAAATAGCGTGTGTGTCAAATCAAGGAGACGAGAAAATATTTGCGTATATGATCCCCTCGGATAATCCTCTATTTCCAAATGCCTGCCCCTCTCCCGCAACCGTAATTAATCTTAACATAACTTTGCATAATTAAACTTACAGAATCTAATATAACAATAATTATTGTAAAGATATGCATACATACGCATATATACATACGTATACACATATGTAAAATATACTTCTACGTGCGCCTGACGTCTACGAGTCGTGTAACGTTTGAATACGCGAGTTCGGGGGCCTTCCAGCGCAGCTATACATATTTTCTAAGCCACAGAGCATGTGATGTTAGGAATTATTGCGTATTTTAATCAATAATCATAATAATAGCGATGAAATCGTAGGAATAACTGCGCGCGCGAGCGAGCTATACAATCGCCACCGAGATCGGTTGCCACGGCGCGGTCCTTCGATCTTTCCACCGCGACTAGTAATCTTTTTGTTGTTTTGTGACATTCCATGTTTCCAAACTGTATGAACAAGAGAGATCGAAGCCACGCGTGTCGCGAGCCGCAACTATTACGCCGCACATCGCACGACGGGCGATCGCTACGTAATCGAAGGATTCCGTCTCGGAACATTATGTGTCAGACGAGAATTGCTTTGTGGGTTAAAAAAACGTCGTTCTGCTCTGTTCTGAGACGTTCCTCGGAGACCAAGCGGCTTCGGACTTTGACGTAACGACGAGGGACCGCGATGCCGATCTCGGTAACGAGAGCTTGCATGTATTTGTGTGTATGAGTGTGTATGGTGCGTGCATGCATGCATGCGTGCGTGCGTGTGTGTGTGTGAGATGTATCTTAAAGAGCGTGATTGCTTGCCTAATGAAACATAAGGGAATCTTTAATTGTGACAAAATAAATGATGATAAATCGTATCTTTGAATAAAAGTTACATAAAAATATTCGTACTTTGAGATGTATGAAAAATATATCTGAATATTATATTTACTTCTATTAAGTTTTCAAATACTTGACTTTATATCTAAACTACTTTTTGTACAGGGTATCCCGAAATTCGTGAGTAATATTATTGCAGCGTGAAACTTCGTGTCTATGTCTCTATGAGATAATAAGTAACGAAATACGTTAAAGTTACAATTTGAAATTCCCTTAAGTGAGTACATGTGGTACGTGTTAATGTTTATGGACAGCGATGGTGCTAATCGAAACCCCAATACGCAGCGATCGATGATTTTTCTAAAAAAGAAATAATAAAATAAAATAAAACGTCGCGGTTATTTTGATTCTTTATTTTAGAGAAACACTTGTAATGATACCGCAACGTTCCGAATTTTCCTCACAACCAACGTGCCTCGAAGTGTTGTTTTTTCTTGCGAGCTTTTTAGTTCCACGCGGAACTGGCGTTACGTAATACGAATAAAGAGAGAATGCCGTATTTAAGTTGTTAGTTTTTTTGAATGTGAGAAAATTAGTGAGGTGTGTGTGTTCCCACAATCTCATTAGCGAAACACGGTACATTGGTCCGCGATCGTCATTTCCTCTCCCGCATTCAGCAGAGAAAGAGCAAACGAAAAAAATGCAACATTCCAAACATATTCACGCTTCATGGAGAATTCTAAAGACCTCGAGATACTGCCATGTTCCGTGTGCACGACAGAGGAGGCGAGGAGCACGATCGTGCGCCCGTAACGCATCGCCGAATCCGTTTGAAACACGCGCGGAAATAATCAAGTCGCGGAACTCAGTGCATTTAATTAAAGGAACCGGTTCGTTTTCCTGTCTTCTTCCCTCCCCTGCTCTAGCTCTCAGAGCCAGTTGCAGAAACATTCTTTTTTTATCGAATAATTACTAGTAAGCGTTGATTCTGTAAATCTTATGAATTTCATAATTTATTTATCATGCCAAGGGAATCGATCACTTATAAATATATTTTGTAAGTTGTACAGCATTCAAGATACTGTTTTTTTACTCGTAGCAAACGGCTCGCGAGATATCAATCAATTTGCAGCGTTACTGCAGATTTATTGTAAAGGCTGCTTTTTTAATCGCGTTTTGCTAATATCTGCATTTAAGATATCGCTACCATATTGCTTCCTCCCGTTGTCTTAGGCTTTTAGAAATGATAAATGCGGCCTGTCAAACTCGTCTGTCACGAGAAACGGAACATGGCATCGGGGTGAGAAACGAAGGTGCCAAAAAGAAAAGTATCCCTTGCTACAAGCATTATGTAGAAAATCGTCACACTCGTCACCATCCGTTGCCTCATGACAATAAGGATTTTATTGTTCTCTTGTAAAATACTGTATATATAAATGTGTAAAATATAACGAAAGAGATTGTGTGTGTTTTGTAGTAGCGAGCTTGACATATATTGAATTTATTTAGGGTAATTAAAAGGCAATATTAATTAAAAAGATCATATGATATCATAAAACGCCGCATCCCTATCTTATCGAACTCGCGTCGCAACTCGAGCCATCATTCTTGGAAACGTTGCAATCGCGAAATTATTTTAAGTTCGAGTCGTTCATCATGATTCTGCCGATGATTGATCGATCTGTCAGGCTGTGCGAATCTGGTAGTCTGTCGTGTGTGGTGCATCTGCAGTGTATGTGCGTATACGTATGAGTAGTAAGTCTTTATGACTCGCGAATGCGAACCAGGACGAAGTAAAGGCAGCCAAGCAAGGTGTAAAGTATGTAAACCGATTGCATCTATACATGTATACATAGCTTCGTCGAGTATATAACGAACCGCGCAATTGCATCGACAGAAAAACGATGCAGTAGCATCGCACGCATACACAAAATACACACACACACACACACACACACACACAAACATATACACAAAAACACATGCACTCACATAAAAACACATAAACACGTATACATACACTTGGTATGCGCATTACGTGCGCGCCTGCGCGTGAAGAGTGGTATACATATAAGTTTTTTGTTATTAAGTATCATTGAATTTATTGTAATGATGTACTCTTAAGTAACGATCACGTAATTATTGCTAGAGAGAGTGTTATTTATTTTTATTTGTTGCGAATTTATCGATTGCCTTCCATTTGAGTAAAATAAATAAATATAAAGTTATTCGCTAAAGTGTTATTTCATTCTTTGCCTTCCCATCCTTCCATGTCGGATTGCAATTCTTGAAAATGTGGAAAATTCTTGGAATTTTAGATAGCGCAATCGCTTCAGTATATTCTCCTGACAGTGTTGATTTTGAAGAATTTTAATTCGAAAAGTTAAATTCTCGAAATTGTGATTCTTGAAAATATTAGAAAATTCTTGAAATTTTATATAGTACATCTTTCTTTCAGATTCTTCATATAATACTTCTTCATTATAATACTTCATCGATTTTTTAGAATTCAGATATTTGATTGATTAACATTTAATTTTTATCCGCGATATCTGTACATTAAAAAAAATTTCAAAAAATAAATTAATTATATTTACAGTAATAGAAACTAATCCTATACTCAAAGAATATGTACATTGTAAATGTATAAAAGCTGAATGTTGCAAGAATTAATTCATATTCAGTCCATAGTAGTTGTTGCTACGTAGAATTATAATTTGGTTAGTAATTAAATATTTAAATGTTTATATAAAATATTTAAATGTAGTGATAGAGTACTTATTAATTTCAAAAGATTTCTAAGAGGCCCCCCGCCAATTCTAATCGGCGATCTTCTTTTCTTTGGACTAGGAACTGAAATAACGTGTTACTTGACACCATTATCATTACTTTTTTGTAGTAAATTATTGAATTATCGAATGAGCGTAATGCTTATTATCGCCAATATCAGAAAGAAACCTGAGAGAGGCCATGCCGGCCTTTTTCCTGTTACCGTCGAAATCTCCCGTATACTACCCGCGCTAGTACATCCATTTTCAATTTGGAAACTATATGGCTACATACATTTTCTGACACTATCGATAAAATCGTATCGTCGAAAGTAGATGTAGTTTGTCTCTGTACTAAATCCTCAGGATAGAAGCCTGCCAACTATTCATAGGAGGGATAATTTAATGAGTCCTTGAACGAAAAAAATTTAATTTCGCATCTCCTACATATGTAAATAAAAATTGTTGAATTTTAATAAACGAAATTGAAAATTCAAACAAGTTGGTTTAGTGAATTTTGTCTTATCTCTACAGAGAGAGAGAGAGAGAGAGAGAGAGAGAGAGAGAGAGAGAGAGAATATTTATTTTATAATATCCTATAAAATTACGAAGTTATGGTTTTTTATGCAAATTTTCAATCCGTTTTTATCAAATATAATTAATAGTACGTATTAAAGTCTCTATAATTACTAGCAATTATAGAGATTTTTAATAAATTCAAATTTTTCTAAACATATATTGTCAATTTAAAATATAATTTAGCAAAAACGAGTGATAGAGGCCCTCCACCCTCCCCCTCCGTCCCCCCCAATTTTATCAGCGGTCCTCTTTTCTTTGTAAGAATACTGTCCCATAAAAAAAACGAGCTACTAATAAATTTAGTAACCTGTTTTTGCAAGTAAGTATATCTTTAATTTATTTTTTCATTTTTATGTCAAACTATTTTATTGTATTTCGCTAATAAAATTGCGAAATAATTTTTTTAATATTATTCTTTATCGTAATCCTTTATACATTTCGATTACAGTTATAATAATTATTTACACTACAATATACAATTATCAATACTATTCAAAATATAATAAAAATGATAATATAGGAGCATAATTAACAAATTTGAGTAATGCGACATTATATGAAAACATCGAAAATACATACGATAAGACAAATTTTTCTAAATCAATGTTTAATAAAATATTGACGAAGAAGAAATACTAACAACAATTAAATTGTATTTATTATTAATTATTAATTTGCGAATATAAAACTTAAGAATATCGCGATAAAAAATCATTAATATATTTATAACAGCATTTTCATCGTTTAAGATGAAAGAACTATTAATAATCGAAGTTTCTTCGCTTTATAATACGCTGGTTAGTATCCGATACAAAGAAGAACAATCTATCTTCATAGTGGAGAGCGAACTTAATGTATTCTGATTTTACGTAAAATTCACAAGATCCATTTGCAAAGAAAAGTTAAGCAATCCGTCAAATATTAGTGATCTCGTTACAGAAGGGTGTGAATCCCAAATCTTTCAGATTACTTACGATAGTAATAATTTTAGTAGCATGTCAATTACAATTACCATTTTTATCACATCTTTAATATAATATTAAAATTTACGAGAAAATATGTTCTGCCACACCACTAAAAATCATATCAGAATAAAAATAAACGAATATATAATAATTTCCTTATGGAATAGTGGTTACGAAGATAGAATATATTTAATAATAATAAAATACATGCGTTAATGTAATTTTTTATATGTATGGGTACAAAAGTTTCTCGGATACCAACTATTCGAGATAAATCGAACCTAATAATAACGGGATTTTAAAGAACTATATGCTTTTATA
>NW_017305601.1:832-2514 GCF_001594115.1 Trachymyrmex septentrionalis | reverse complement strand
ATTAATAATTAATAATGTCCTTGGCGGGATGTCCAATTTATAAAAACGATTTAAAAAAAAACAATTAGCAAATTAAATATACATATTCGTAACCACATTTTTGTTAAAGCAATCATCGAAAAATAAGCAAATTATTTGTATAAAATTTAAATTTATTTACTTAATTATTTGGATTTAGACAAATAATCATTATATATATTAATCATACTAAATTTCTATTGTCATTAAGAGAATCTATTTCTAACATTATTATTAGTGGGAGAACATTTAGTAAAATTAAAAAAGCAACGAAAATTATATTCTAAAATATAGCACTAAATTAATTTCGCAACTTGTCCTTTAAATATATAGCTAATTGTCATTGACAAAATTATTACTTCCAGGACGAGAAAACCCAGGATTATAATATCGATCCTGCACAAAAATCTCCAAGAAGACACCAAATTAAACTTTGCGAATGGACTTTACAGAAAGCAATGAGGAATAATTCTTCATGATAAAAATAATTTCGACTTTCGACGCATTTAGCATCCATTTGACGCGAGGGATAGCAATGTCATTGCATATAATAAATTAATCACTATGATATACTTGTAATTCTATAATGGTAAAAATATAAATGTCAAAAAGCAAGATGTTAATATTTAACCATTGACTCAGTCAAAGCTCCAATCTTTACTGACTTATTTAATAAATTTGTATATTAAATACGAAGAAAAATCGATTATTCTAAACATAAAATTTTTAATTAGAAGTCACTCAAAAATATTAATGACTTTATGATGTTCAAAATAGAACCCCAATTAAAAAAAAAATTTTAATAAAAAGTTTCAAAAAAAATGAAATAATTGTCTAACTTTTTAAATTATTAAACAATTTTTATCATCATATGTTTCGCCGATTTCGTGTAATTTACATCAATAACTAACAATAATAAGATTTAAATGTATAAACCAATCATATTGAAAAATCTTACAATATTTTTAATATTTGCTGCTTTCTCTGCTGAACGCAGCTAATGCCTAACCATGTCCTATCGCGTAGTGATAAATTCAGTGGGATAAACTAATTGCAATCATACTAAATAAATATACAATAAATAATAAGAACTAAAACAGACTTACAATCTTTAAAATACCAAAAATTAACAGATAACAAGGCTAATAAGAGTCAACGCGGATAATCGAACACCTCCCGAACCTACAGTGGACCAACTGGATGATAAAATTCGCGCTACAAGGTATCACAAAATTTTCTCATTGCGATTCATTACAGAGTGTATACACGAACGATAAACTTCTCTTCGATATTGCGATCGCACTCTCTACGCTTGTTGTTCCTGCCACGTTTTTGTAGAACAAAGTCCACTTTTCTATTAAACACAGTCGATACAAAATTTTATCTTTGCCACTATTATTGAATATCAAAAAGAATAACAACATTTATGTCGACCGTGTCTCTTAAAAAGAAAGTAGTCATCATATCATATAAAATAATATTTATTTTTATCTATTCATTCATTCATAGATTCATTTATATTGTGTTGCATACAAAAATTAAGAGTTCCATGATCTTTCTATATATCTTCCTATAATAATACCTTTTTCTAATAACTATTCCTCCTCCATGATCTTTCTATATATCTTCCTATAATAATACCTTTTTCTAATAACTATTCCTCC
>NW_017305601.1:0-732 GCF_001594115.1 Trachymyrmex septentrionalis | reverse complement strand
TAATATTTATTTTTATCTATTCATTCATTCATAGATTCATTTATATTGTGTTGCATACAAAAATTAAGAGTTTATTTTATTTACATACAATTATAATTTTTTATAGAATATACCAAATTGAGCTGAAGCAACAGATTGAATCTCTAACAGAGAAACTAACTTCAAAAAATCAAGGAAGTTTTGCAGTATTCGCTGGACACAAGTTCCTATGTAAAAAAAACTAATTAATGCTAAGCATAAAATTATCATTATTAGCAACATTCTGCAAAGTACCCAAGAGTGTTTGAATAAAGTGCATCAAGCTGTCGAGAAGAGCAGCGTTAAACGAAAAATACTATTAGATAATAATTCTGCATATAACAACGCAAGTATTGAAGTTGATAAAGAAGAACCAACTACGACAGAGACCGATAAGTAGCAATAATTTCCAATATTAAACCTATGATCGATAAGATATGACTAAATTGTTACTAAATGATTATTTATAAGTTTTATAAAATTTTATTACATTTTTTCTTATAAATTATGACGACACCAATAATTAAACTGCCTCATGAGAAGCTCAGTTTATGAGCCTTCTGAGGATTCGTATCTTTTGATGGACTCTTTGGAGGCAGATTTAGAGATTCTGCATATGATGAAGCAAAGGATTTGTTTAAAGTAGTTGTTTAGGTAGTGGCTCCGACATAGTTATCACAGTTTTAGCAATGGCATTAAAAAAATGTCATAATG
>NW_017305600.1:316-1149 GCF_001594115.1 Trachymyrmex septentrionalis | reverse complement strand
GTAAATATTTAAAGTGCTTATAAAAGGAAAATGAAAATTTCTCTATTATTTAAAAAATTTTAATTTTTAATAATAAAAATAGTAACAATTACAATAAATAAACTACAAAAATGTGTTATTAAAAAGAATATAATATAATCTTATTCACATAACTTTTATATGTATATATTTTAAGTGAAATTTGGAAATATTAAACATACTTCCAAATTTCTTTGCAGGGACTGTGCGTCTAATACATCCTTAAATTGTATATTTAACATCTTGTAGATGCCTTTTCACCTAAAAAAAAAAATGTAACAAAAATATGTTCAAAAAGTATTTAAAAAAATATGTCCTCCTCGTTTCACTTTTATCTGAAATACATTTTTTCATATTGTTTCTAAATAATTTGATGCAGCAGTTAAAATGAGATACCTTATATATGTATGTATATACATATATAACAAGAATAATTAATATCAATTATGTGAAATAATCACACATTGTGAACTGCAAGTTATAATACTCGCTTATATCGAATTCTACGTTAAAAATATATTTTGTTTAGTATTTCTCGTATATGTCTCTTGTATATGTCTTACGATTTGATTAATTATAACAATTACAATTTATTTACAGGCACGTCCATTTACAACTATGCTATATATCACGCAAACTAAACATAGTATACAAAGTACAAATATTAGTACAAATGACATGGTACTTTATTGAAGCTGTAACGTTCTGTCTATTAATGTATCAGTTGCTTGGAGAGCATAAGATTATATGGACATTTAATAATATTATCTTACATTTAATTACGCATTTTGATTTCGTTTTGTATAGCATTTTAA
>NW_017305600.1:0-216 GCF_001594115.1 Trachymyrmex septentrionalis | reverse complement strand
TTCTGTCTATTAATGTATCAGTTGCTTGGAGAGCATAAGATTATATGGACATTTAATAATATTATCTTACATTTAATTACGCATTTTGATTTCATTTTGTATAGCATTTTAATTCTCACATTAAACTACGTATGTCAAACTGTTTACTATAAGGTATAGTTATAGTTTGTTAAAAGCATTAATAATTATTTATAATTAAAATAATAACACAAGCAA
>NW_017305599.1:36134-36830 GCF_001594115.1 Trachymyrmex septentrionalis | reverse complement strand
TTCATTGTTAGTCTCGGGACTTATTGATCCATGTGTTATATATACATATTGTCTTGAAAGTTTTTGCTAATCGCTTTTATGTAAATAGAGTGGACTAAACTGAGTCGAAATGTCTTCTATCATTTTGCAATTTTTACAGTAGTTAGCAAGATATTAATTACTAAATATTGGTCTTGAATAATTTTTTACTCAATACTATCAACTTTATAGAAAAGCTGCAAGAGACAAAAATCATATATTTTCTTTTTATAAAGTTCTGAAAATTTTTTCAGAATTTTTTCAGAATTTTTTAATAGGTATGTTTTCCTGTTTGTAAAAATATGAAAATGCAGTACTAAAAAGTTGATAAAAAATTTCGAAAAAATTTTTAGAGTTCTACGAGAAGAAAATAAATGATTTTTGTTTCTCGTAGTTTTTCTGTGAAGTTAATAGTATTTGAGAACAAATTATTCAAGACCAATATTTGGCAATGTTTATTAATTAACATATTTGGTTAACTATTGCGAAAACTGCAAAATGGTACATGACTTTTCGACTCAGTTTAGTCCGCTCTATCTATACAAAAGGCAAACTTTCGAGACACCGTATATGTATATTAGTATATTAGATTGAGTAAAAAGTCATCGCGTATTTTAGCTCAAAGTTGTATATACAATATCTTCGTCAATAATGAATGAAATTCAAATTTAAAAAAAG
>NW_017305599.1:33126-34805 GCF_001594115.1 Trachymyrmex septentrionalis | reverse complement strand
TAATGAAGAATAATTGTTAAAAAATTTGGATTTTACTGTCATGCCCTAAAAAATTTAGAAATATGGAATTCAAAAATACTTAAGAATCATGTATTCTGTACGGTAAAATGTAATTTGTTAACTTGAGAACTCTTTAATAACAACGAGTCTCACATATTTAATACTAAATAAGTATATAAATAATAAAATGTAGTGTATGGAATTTTTCTTTGATCTTTATACTTGTTCCCTTTACCACAACATTTTTCATGTAATTATATTATCTTTCAGAATTCTATTTATTTATATAAATATTAGAATTGAAATTATGTTCAATTAACTGAATTATGAATTTATGCTATGTATAATAAATTATGAATACAGTTACTTTATCGATTTTTATTTCCAGGAAATGTAGCAAGATTCTTCATTTTTAAATCTAGAGGGTTTAATTGTTAGAACGTTTCTTGAATATTACCTCTACTTTTCAATAATTAAAAAATACGTCAAAGAAGGCTTATAAAGTATTGTATAATAATCCGATGTGACATCTTCGTCACAATAATGTGATAGGTAACGTTATATAAATTTTTGTTTTATATGAGAGTACATAATGATCTAGTTTAATATTAAAATAGCATTTAGTTATAATATAAATGGTAATATATGCATCCTCTCCGCTACATTGGAGTAATCTTCGTATACCGTCTTATCCGGAGTAGTATCGTTAATAAATTGTCCTCCTGCGCCATAATTAGAGAAACAATGGAACACACTTCTATCGTACAGATTCTGAAAAACGAACAACTAAAGAATATCAATACTTCGATATGTTTAAATTTTATGATTTAGACGCAACTGTTTTGTTCAATAATACAATATAAATCAAATAATTGAGAAAGATACCACTATTTAATTCAACTTATATAATAATTACAGATTTAAATTTGACAAAAGCGGATTGACAAAAGTAATTGTATTAATTAATAAATAAACAAAAAAAAATTCTAATGAAATTTATCTATGGTAAATAATATAATATGATTACTTCTCAAGAACAATGATTTTTAGTATCCGCATAAGGGGACCAATAACTTACAATATCATAACGCTGTTTCTGAGTCAATAGTTCTGGCTTATCATTAAATATTATACCAACGGCTACCATATCTGATTCTAGATGTATCTCGGGGCATTGTTGTCCTCTAATAAAATCATGAAATGGTAATATAGGCACCTGATAATCATTCCACATAAGATTGATTCCACATAAGACATGCCACACTTCCGTATTTCATTTTTAGAACCCCACCTAAAGCATTGAGGCTTTGAGGCCTGAGCCTCTTGTGGGTGGCTATCATTTGGTTAGGATCTTTTCTATTGTTGTTTGTCCGTTACGCCTTTCTGCGAAAAGAAGGCAACTCTCGTTCCTAAGATCCATAGGTGCTCTGTACGTTGCACTCATAATGAGCTACAACAATAATCAAGTTTATGAGAAACAGTAACAATATTATAGGAATCGTGTATTGGATAAAAGTATAATTGAAACTCAATAAAATAAGTTGAATAGCATTAAATCGGTATAGAATAGAATTACAAAACAGCGATAAAATAACGGTGATTTAATGATATACTTTGTAGATTATCGCAGTTTGCTATCTATCATTATTTTGTCAGTTATGTAACAATAATTATTATCA
>NW_017305599.1:30300-32519 GCF_001594115.1 Trachymyrmex septentrionalis | reverse complement strand
AACTGTTTGACATTATCTAAAGTTTGAGGGATGATAATATATAGTATTATAAACTATAATATATAAAATGTACGTCACTGTTCAGAACTTTAATGCATCTTTAAAATTGAAAAATAGATTTAACTAATTTTTAACATTGTAAATATACTAAAATTTATATTCTCTCAATAATAAATTATTCTAATTATGAATACGTTTAAAAATGGAATTAAATATCACTGTTTTAAATAAGATAATTGTAATGGATGATTTAGCTAAAAAATTATGAAACACCTTAAAATTTTGGGCGATAATTTATGATGAGTTTATTTGCAATAATCTGTTATAAATATAATGTATCTATTAAAATATATTGTATGAATTGTATGCGGATTATTGAACATAAATTATTTAATTTGAATATAAATTACAAGTGTCTTAATTAACATTCAAGAACTGTTTGTTTGAATAGTAAATTAGTTGTTATTAATTGTAGTTGCCATTTAAGAACACAATTTAAACGATTTATTATTTTCGTAAGTTTCTGTAGATTAAGTATATTATAAAAATATAACATATGTCGCTTTGTGTATGTATTAAACGCGCTGTTAAGTTGAATTTGTTATTTAATTTTTACAACTAGAAACCGTGATAATAATGTTGAAAAAACATTATCCATGAAACGATATCCATGAAACAAACACAAGTCATACTTAAATTAAAGTACGGTTCAAAAATTATTAAATAAATAATAAAGATAAGTAAAGATAAACAAACAAATTCAAACAAGTCAGATAACGCCCGTAAATTTGAAAAAAAAATTCTAATTTAAACGACCGAGAGACGATCAAATAAGATATGTAAATAAGCAAAATAATTTCATAATTGGAAATAATTCTAGGTACAATTATTAGTTTTCTTTTAAATCACTTTCTACATTGTTAAGTCATTCTTCGTTAAGATCATAAATATGATGATTTTATAATATACATAACTGGAAATAGTTTCAAATCAAGGATCACATTAAAAACATACAATATCTAGTATTATGAGGTTATTTTACGATATTAAACAAGGTTATAAAATAGAAAATTGATAATTGTTGATGCCATTTATTTAAACCGTAAAGTTACGCACGTCTCTGAATAAAATAATAGTAAAATGATCTAAACGTTTGGAATATTTAAAGAGAATATTTTATCAGTACAATAGATCCAGCTCGGCTTCTTTAGCCTTCAATTATTTAATTAAATTATATTCATTTATAGCCTCATTTAGTGTAATATTTATAATATTTTTTGTCTTTTATATGTTTAACTCCGAAATGATGATGACTGTGTGAGTCAAAATGTTTCCTACATTATTGTATCATACTTTTTTCTTAAATCATCAAATGCTTTATTTATTTAAACATCTTATTTGTTCGTCTCTTGGTCCTTTTGATTAGAATAATACAGATATTATGTCGTGTGTATATCAAGTATGTGTGTGTGTTCTACTTACGAATTACGTTACAAAAGTATTGTATGATCGCAAAATGTTTAATTTCTTAGTTAAATGACTGTCATTCACACGTCTTTTCTGTCATAACTATACGAACAGTATGGCGCACTTATGAGCTGCTGCTTTTTCTCAAATATAACAAGAACACAACAATTTAATTACACAACAATATAGATTGTATATTTTTAAATTCAAAGGGATTAATTGTTAAAATGTTTCTCAAATATTAGAACTAAAAATCCTCATTATATTACAAAAATTACGTCAAAAAAGACTTATAAAGTATTATAATCCGATATGATATCTTCACAATAATGTGCTAACATTACATAAATTTTTGTTTACATATGAGAGAATTCATAATGATCTGGTTCAATATTAAAATAGCACTTAGATATAATGGTAATATACACATGCTTTTCACTACATTGAAGTAGCTCTCATATACCGTAGTAGTAATACTATGGGGGTTCTGGACCGCGGATACAGCCGCATAGTTTCCGCCAGGCGGCGCTGGCATCGCGGTCGTTATTTTTACTTTTATTATTTATATTTATATTATTTTTTAGAATTAATTTTGGATATAATAAAGTGCCTACTTTTGGGATCGCGGTAGCGCCTACTTTTATTATTTACATTATTTTTACTTTGTGATAGAGCATCCTCTTCCACCATTTCCTCTTCCTCCATTTCCTCTTCTTCATCGAGGACATCCACTTCGACGTTAATGTTCTCTT
>NW_017305599.1:24633-27951 GCF_001594115.1 Trachymyrmex septentrionalis | reverse complement strand
TTTTTTTTTTTATTATCCTTTCCATTTTTAGAGTATACAGATATAAAATATATACGTATATAAATGTACGATACATGAAATGAAAAATAACAGTAATATATAATAAATGATACTACATAAAACATAATAGTAATACTTATATACAACGTAAAAACATAATGCGTAAATTATAATGATAATAGTACATAATAGTAACAGGTATGTAAATTGTATGAGAATATTTAAAAAATGTAAAAAAGACATACACGAAGTACAAATTAAGATAATAAAGCATAATAATAGTAATACATATACGCTGTATAAAAATATAAAAAAAATGTAAAAACATAATATTAATATAAATGTTGATATGTACATATATTACGAAGGTATCCGCCAATGTCCCCACGGTAACGTCTTCGTCGAATTCGGTACGACGTACCGTTTGTCATCGTATGGACTCAGAGCGATTTTCGATTCGGATATCGTGTATACCTCGTGCAGTTTAGATCGTATACACGATTGACGACGAGTCATTTCGATCTCTTCGTTCAAACATCGCGTGTAATCGTCGAACGTTATCGTTTGTGCTACGACGTTACTCTTTACGCCTTTCACCTTTTTAATGTCCTTCTTGCCGTCCCTCACCGCGTACATTTTCGCTCTGAGACCAACGAATTAGGCCCAGCTGAATACTAGAGAAGAATACGAGTATATACTGATATTTTTAAACATGATGAAGTCGAGCCAATTTATGAATAGGAAGAAAGCTTATCTTCTAATGAAGTTTTTATACTACTCGAATATGCACAGCGAATAGAAACATGCAAGGAGCATCTAAAGTGGTCTTTTAATACAATTAAAACTCGATTTCTTAAAATAAAACATTCTATGTATAAATAAATCTAAAAAATATATTGAACAGCATGGCACATATCGGGAAAAATAGCAATCCAACAAAGTATTGTTTAGAGCAGTTCATACAGGCCCGTTTTGATGGAATTCCTATTCATGATCAAACTATTCGACGGTGAGCTCTGTACCATGCTAAATAGATTGGGTTGGTAGATTTCAAAATGTCGTTGAAATGGATCAACAAATTTAAAAAAAGTTTTGATTTTTTATCAAAAAAAATCTGTCTATTCACATCTGTTCAGAAACAACACAAAACCGAGAAAACTGTGAATAAAGGCGTTGAATTTCATCTCGATTTTGTTAACATTTATTCAATTCAATTTATTTTGTTAATATTTATAACATTTATTCAAAGTTTGATGCGAGTGAAATATTCAATACCGATCAATCGGGATTTAACTACATACCACTTTCCCATCGCACGCTATCATTAACAGGTGAAAAAATAATGACAGCTGTAATCACTCAATGAAATGCTCAAACTCATTTTTATATCCAACCGATTCTTTCTATGGAAGAAAAATTAATGTCGCCAATAATGATTTGTCTCCAGGAAATTAATGGTAAATTTTCTACGACCACGTAACTTCCCAATTACGAAAATCTTGTAATTTAATGTTCTAAATCTAACAAACTAGACAAGACTTGTAAGGGATTTTTTTCAAAATGTTTTTAAACTCACCGTTGAACAAAATTAAAAAAAAAAGACCGTTTCGATTCTAGATTCGCTCTCAAAAGTCAGACGAACTTTATCAAGATGATAATGTAACTGTTTTATTAAAAATTTTACCAGAAGGTTCATGCAACCACACGATCTATTTTGCTTTCATCAATGGAAAGATTTCATCAAATGTATTATGGAACACGCAGATTCTTATTGAAAATTAAACGCTTTTGCATAGGCGCGAAAAAGTATTAAAAATCTATACCTTGATTCTAAATCAATCTCCAGTATATCGACCGATGTTTAGATATGCATGATTCAAGGGCGGATTTGATGTTCCATACATGGAGTTTAAAGGGTTAAAAGATATAAACTTTTCTAATCAGTTAAAGGACTCAAAGCACAAGCAAGATACGAGTATTCTTCGCTATCGTTATTAAATACTAAATATAATATTATAAATATAATATTTAACTAAAAATACAAAATACAGATGTTTCGATCTTCTATCCGGTCATTTTCAATGTTACATATACAATCTACATTAAAACAATTACAATGAAATATTAAAAATTCTAGAAAAGTTTAGCCCTTATAATATTAAAAACCTCAATCCTGAAGCAACAACGTGTGCAATCCGAAAACCTTGATATGACCGCAAGAAGTTATATAGTAGGATCTTTTCTTAAACATGTTCATGGTGTCATTTCAGGTATGAATCTCCTATCATTACAGCATATAAATTAACAATTAACATAATTTGCCATTATATAAGGCTATTAAGTCTCTTGTCAAAAGCTTACATATATAGTACAAATTGTCCATGATAACGTGACTATTGCTGTAAAGTAATAATAATTTAAACTAGTGAGAATTTAAGCAAATTAAAATGCTGCAAGATTTAGATTAATATCTGTGTTTCTACCAACGAACATGATAATAATTATAGCGCAAAACAGTATATACAGTAAGCAGTATTAAGACTAGAACACAAAAGGTGTAAATTATGTCATGTTCTTCCGTGCTTCTTGACTTTTTTTAAATTAATAAAGATACAAGTAAAGAAAAAATCGACATAATATAAAAAATATGAGTGGTGAGGAAATTCGAAGAAGAGGAAAAGATGACGGGAAACATTCAACAAGGGGGAAGTGCTTCTATAACGGAAGAGTATATTTCTGATAACGATTCTGTGTTACTTTGTAAATTAAGTCCATTGTTTTATCTCTTTATAAAAATCATCTCAGAAGTCAGTCTTTCGTTATAAGATGATTCGCTATCTAAAATTCTGATATTGTTCCGATCAAAATTATAATTAAGTGAGGTCCATTAGATATGACACTTGGTGAGCTTGATTTTTTATTAATATCCGATGAGTGCTCTGCGATTCTTGTTTTTAATTGCCTTTTTGTCTGGCAATATATGATGCGTCACAATTATGGCCTTATAAGACCTTATAGACAACATCATGATGTACTGATCAATTGATGATAGTCAGCCTCAAAATAAATTTCATTTAGTTTGTAAACTAATTGGAAGCTATTTTCCACTTGGTTATTGTAATCTATTTAAAATATCTCAATATAGAAGTTTTTAAATTACAACTCACACGTGACGTACATGTCTACCCCAAAAAAGGACCTCATTTGTGCTCAATTGCACCGTGTAAAATTTATTCTTTTAATAATAACCTTATGTTGCGCTGTAAATAATTGTTCATTCAACTAAATTCTTCCAAATGTTTTTATTTCTCTTAATAA
>NW_017305599.1:19658-24533 GCF_001594115.1 Trachymyrmex septentrionalis | reverse complement strand
ACCGTGTTTTCTTTGTTAGGCTCGGGACTTTTCAGCCCATGTGTTATATAGCTCAAATAAAGAGATAAGGACTAAATTAACAGTCAAATAAAAAATTTTTTTTAATGAAAGTTTAATTACAGCTCAAATGCATTAACTGATTCCAATTTTATGGTATTATACAAAGAGACTTTTGCTGAATACAGAAAATCTAATCTCTCTTTTGTTTGTCCTGCAAAATTTTTATGGAAAGTCAGAAGTAATGCAGCAAAAATTTATAACAATCAACTTGACCGTCCTACAAATTTATTTTTATAGTTTAACAAATTTATTCTCAGATCTGTATCTAGCTAACTTTCTAAATCCTTCAGTAAAATTATTCTCTCTGTGTCCATATTAAAAATAAACAAAATAAGCAAGAAGCTTGAATTAATAACAAAATATAGATTAATAATTAAATATGTATATAATGGTATATCATCTTAATCTTTCAATAATGTCGCGTTATATTACACATTCACACAAAGCTTATTATAAATTATCGACTTCAAACCAATTTCTTGTTTAAAATAAAGAATACATTTCAAATTTCGATTGGATTGTTCAAAACGTCAACGATTTCACGAAATATGTTTATATATTACTACTGACTCTTATGACCGCTATGATTCTATAATTTCTTAAACCAATTTCTTCTTGTTACATTTGAGAAAGCTGCGACAAAGTGTACCGTACCGTTATTTATATAGGTCATATACGACGGCAAAGACGAGCCTGTGACGGTGATGTAACAAAGAAATTAAATTCAGCAATCAAACTATACTTTTGCAACATAATTAGTAAGTACATGACACAAATACTTGACTTGTAAGCACACACGCGACATAATATCTTTATTATTTTAAATTAAATGACTACGAGACGAGCAAAGTCGTCTAAATGAGTGAAACATTTAACAATTTTATAAAATAGTAAATATAATACAATAATGCATGTTAGCTCACAGAATTATCATTAACTCATGACTAAATGCAATATATAAAAGAAAAAAAAGTATTATGAATTATAATTTTAAGTGAAATTCAAATTGAATACAATTCATGTAGAGAAATAGAAGCTATAGAAGCCAGGTTAGACCTATTATACAATATTAATACATAATAAATCATTTTTCTTATTATTCCAAATTCGATCATTTCACTATAATTTTTTTTCAGTGTACGTAACTTTACAATTTTAATAAATGGTGGTAACAGTTAATATGGTGTGTGTGCGTGTGCGTGCGCGTGAGTGTGTTAAATGTGTTTGATTCCATTATATTTATATCAAACTGGATACCGTCAAATAATTTTTCGTTAAAATTATAGACATCATATGACCTTCCTAATATGATCGTTGATTTGAAATTATTAGTACATTTTCTGTTTCGCAAACTAACGATATCTGATTAATATATTGTTCACAATCATTACTTATTTAATAACATTTAAGCTATACTTAAATCTACAAGACTTTTTACGTCTGTTTCATGGAAACCAATGTATTGACAATATTATCACGGCTACTACTTGTAAAAATAAAATAGCTAACTGTAATGTTATTGTTATAATTATGTGTAATATTAAAACATGAACAGCGCGACATACAATGTATTTTTAAATTATAGATAATGCACAGATACGAAATAATAAATCTTTTAAATTTTAATCAAAAATTGCAATTGTATACAATTTGTAGCAACTTATTAATACAGCCTACTAGTTAATTAACCAGTTCTTGAATATTAATGAGTTAAGACATTTGTCAGTTTTTGTCCAAAAATGATACATATAGAATTTACAAAATATATTTTGATAGATGCAATATTTATAATAAATTATTGCAAATAACCCCACCATATAATACCGCTCAAAATTCGAAGTATTTCATAATTTTTAGATATCAACCACGATCCTTTACAAATTATAGTATTTAAAAAGTAAAATTTACTTTTATTTTTAAACGTACATTATTACAATAATTTAGGATACAGATAATATAAATATTAGTTTAATTACAATTTTATAAATAAGTTAAATTTTCTCTCGAAATTCAAAAATGCAACAAACTTCTCAGCAACAACATATATATTATAAGTAATTATAATAAATTAGCAACCATCCCCCCAAATTTATATTACTTCAAACAGCACGCGAACATCAACATTTGTCAGATTTAACATCAAATTTACTATTATAATATAATAATTTGTAGTAATCAATACGCGTAGTAAAAATTTAATAGCCTTGTGTTCCAGTTTTAATTTAGCATTATGGCAGGAATACCAAATGGGCATCCCTACAGAACTGAACGCGTTCCTTATTCGACATTTCCTACGAACCCACCGACTCTCTCAGAAATCGCAGAAGGTATGTGTTCATACAATGTTATTATTTAATTCATCAAATGCATCATATTTCATGCGTGTGTACACGATAATATATAGTTCTGCAAAATGGAATGCAACCCTTGTTCCAACAACTAAACGTCGACATAGCTAGTTGTCCTCGTCTAACTACAGCACCATATAATCTTGCCGGAGTAGGTAAGAAATAACAACAAAGCTAATTTTTCATTAAATGGAATTTCTCACAAAAATGAATAATTTATACAGGATTAGGTGGCAACACGACAATAATAGAATTCCTTCATATCAATGATAATGTACCGTGGAATCATAAAACACGGGATATTCGAGAAATACTCACAAGCAGCTGCCGTGATTCCTTTATCATCGGATCTTCTTACGCTTCAAAACCACACATGCCTCGTTACGGACATGTACGTGTCATCAATATTTTCATATTTTTATGCCCATGTGGATAATTACTATAATATTACTATAATATTACTATAATAATAAAAAATTATGATAATATATCACTGCTACATAACTGACAATTTAAATAAATATCAAACTACGATAATTTACGAATCATCATACCACCGTTATCTTACCGCTGTTTTGTAGTTCTATTCTACTGATTTAAGCTATTCAACTTACTGTATTGAGTTTCAATTATTTTTTTATCATACATACGATAACTGTTTCTCATAAACCTGATTACTGCTGTAGCTCATTATGAATGCAACGTACAGAGCACCTATGGATCTTAAGAACGAAAGTCGCCTTATTTTCGCAGAAAGGCGTAACGAACAAACAACAATAGAAAAGTTAACTGATCCTAACAAAATGATAGCCACCCAGGGCAATATGTTTGTCAGTGAGGGTAGGGCGGGCCTTGTTATCAGAGTGCGTGCCAAAGGTCGAAAAATTATTAACACAGATATCATAACTTCAATGCAAACGATTCTTTACGAAAGATATAGAAGGAAGGAACGTAAATATGTTGGTAATTATTAGTGTGGTGTATACAATTAGAAAAGAACATGAACAAACAATTACATAATTTTTTATGTCATATCTCAAAGCTTTAGGTGGTGTTTTGAAAATGAAATACGGAAGTGTGGCGTGTAATCTTATGTGGGATGATTATCAGGAACCTCTGTTACCATTTTACGAATTTATTAGAAGACAGCAATGCACCGAGATACATCTAGAGTCAGATATGGTAGCCGTTGGCACAATAGTTAACACTGAGCCAAGACTATGGGCTCAGGAACAGCGTTATAATGTTGTAAGTTATTCATCCTAGTTATGCGAACACTAAAAATCATTGTTCTTTAAATTATCATATTATATTATTTACCACAGATAAATTTCATTAGAAATTTAATTGTTTATTAATTAATTAAAATAATTACTATTGTCAATCCGTTTCTGTCAAATTTAAATCAGTGATTACTAAGTTGAGTTAAAATAGAGGTACCTTTCGCAATCATTTAATCATGGAATGCAACAGTTTTGTTAAAATCCGAAAATTTATCTTAAACATCCCAACGATATTCTTTAATTGTTCGTTTTTTAGAATCTGTACAATAGATTTGCGTTCCATTGTTTCTCTGATGATGGTGTAGGAGGACAATTTGTTAGTGATACTACACCGGATACGACCGAATATGAAGGTTACTTCAATGTAGCGGAGAATATTCTATACTCTTATAATTTACAGTCTTAATTTCAATACACTATATTTTTTATAACTAAAGGCCATTTTAATATTCACCTAGGTCTTTATGTACTTTCCGAGAAATATTTACTGATGAAACTAATAAGTAATTTAAATAACGCATCGATAAATTTTTTTTAAAAGTAACAAATAAAGATAATTAGTTACAAATAAAGTTATTTTTTTAATAATGACTTACAACCCGTTAAAAATAACATTTAACTTTACTAATCTTCTTCTTATTATTACTGTCATAAAAAATTCACAATATCATTACCAATTGTTATTATAACTAAATAATGATAAAAGCTAAGATGTCAATTTCTCATTTACAATTCCTCCATGTTATAACTGTATAATGTAAATTTTACGTTCTTATCATATGTTACTCACATGAATTTGTTCAGTTATATGTATTAATCTGAAATAAATTAAATTAAAAAAGTCATTTTTTATTTATTGTTAGCAAAATCCTTTATAAAATGTACATACAGTTCGTGTAAGTACAATATATGCGTAATCTTACAATAACTTGGGCATTCATCAGTTTCTAATAAATTTTTTATACACATATTAAACATTTTGATGTTTTCGAAATATTATACTTACGCACCAGCATAAGGATTGTATATATTAGGTGTACAAAAAAGTTCTGAGCTTTTTTTTGTAAAATTCAATCTTTATTTATTATAATCGTACGGAAATGGCTTGCTGCGTAACGCCAAGCTGTTCTGCAAGCTCCTTTTCAGTTTGCGCAGAGTTTATATCCAGCAGTGCTTGCAATTCG
>NW_017305599.1:13557-19558 GCF_001594115.1 Trachymyrmex septentrionalis | reverse complement strand
TGTACCATTTTGAAATTTTCACAATTTAACAAGATTAATTACTAAAAATTGTCAAATATTTATCTTAAATAATTTTTTATTTAAATATTATCAACTTTACAGAAAAACTGCAAAAGATAAAACTCATTTATTTTCTTCTCATAGAACTCTAAAAGTTTTTTCAGAATTTTTTATCAATTTTTTAGTATTGCATTTTCTTATTTTTACCAACACGAAAACATATGGTATTAAAAAATTCTGAAAAAATTCTGAAAAAAATTCTCAGAACTTTATAAGAAGAAAATGTATGATTTTTGTCTCTTGCAGTTTTCTATAAAGTTGATATTTAATTTGATTAAAAAATTATTCAAGACCAATATTTACTGATTTTTGTAATTAATACCTTGTTAACTATTGCAAAAATTACGAAATAGAACATTTCGACTCAGTTTAGTCCGCTCTATCTATATACACAAAAGCGAAAAATTTCCTGGGTTTCACCCTGTATATATAGTGAGAATACAAAATTAGAACAAAATTCTTATAAAAAAAGCTTTATTTTAATAGTAATATTGAATATACATATAATAATTAGTTGTTTTTTACAATGAATACATTCCGTTCTGATATAAACAAGCGAGTATTGCATGTGTTTCTGATTTTAGAAACTAATTTTTTTGACTGTACGAATAACTTTTGTGCGTCCAAGTAACGCCATATTAAATTATCTCTAATTTTAAAGGTAATATACATTATTTAATTATTACTCTTTTTAGTTCAAAATAATTTTTTGAAATAATCAATTTATTTTATTCTTTATAAATAAATAAATATCTAATAATTTAGCTCAAGAAATGACTGTCAATTAGTCAACGAAAAATGATTATAAAAATACTGCATTATATCTTTTACCACTATATAAATGTTGGATATATAACAACAATTCTAATTAATAAAAAAAACATTAAATGTCGATGGATATTTAATTTTAAATTTACTAATGATGAAATTGTTTTTATCAATCTATTATTAATAACCATTAATAATAACGAAAATTGTTTACGTAAATCGCAATATCCACAGCGAGTTATCTAGTTTCTATTGGTTTTCATCAATTTTATTATCACAAAATATGCAAAATTAGTTAATGAAAAATAAAAGATATCATTATTTATGAAAAAGTATAAAATAAAAGGTATGTATTATGTTTAAATGTTTACATTTTTTGTACATTTCTCTATATTTCCCATTTCTCTGCACATTTATCAAAATACTAAATAGAGCATATAAAAAGATCTTTGCAATAAAGTATGTACCTATGTACTTAAATACATGTCAAACAGACCATATTTAGCTTAAGCTGACAGAACATCATTATTTCTGGCTGGATTATTTCCCGGATTAAATTTTTGTCAAAATCATCGTATTCGATACTAACATTGTCATAACTGCAACCAATGGTGATAAGATTTTAATTTAGCTTAAAATATAGCAGAAAAACATAGGCACTCGTAGGCACGTTGGGCTTTAAACACGTTTTACGTTTCCAATAAAAGAAATAAGGATTAAATTAATACATCAAATGTCAAATGAAAAATTCTTTTCCAGTTAGAAGATTTATAAATAGTTCAAATGCATCAATTAGTTCCATCATTACGATATTACATGTTGAAAAGAAACATAGTAAGTAACAATAATGACTTATATAATATTAAAAGACAGATTAATAATAAAATAGATATTATATGGAATCATTTTAATAATATCGTCTTTGATTTTGATTAGATAAACTTTTATAAATTTGTCGGCTTTGAATCAACTTTTTGATAAAAATAGGTAATGCATTTTAAATTTCAATTCATTTATGATTTTCAAAAGCTATCAATGATCGCACAAAATTATGTTCATCTATTACTCCTATGATCGCTATGATTAAATTGCTTAAATTATTGATATATTTGAGAAGAAGTAGATTTAAAGTGCGCCATACCGTTATTTGTACCAAGTTGTACTGGACAACTGTTAAAATTATAGAGAATTAGCAGAAGCTGTGAAAATATTGGAAAAACATATTTATCATATACTCTATTCACTGAAGAATTAGATATGCGCAAGTTAATTGCGTAAGTTAATGCGTTGGATTGGGTGCTGCGCTTGCTGTGAACCGAAAAATACATCGACGGTTGTTATGACAAAAATTAATTTCGAATTGCGGTTAGAAATGATTGATCACATACCTACCGTATTTACCAGATCTGGCTCCTAGTGACATTTTTCTGTTTCCTAGGTTCAAAGTGTGGCTCAAAGAACAGAGATTTTCATTGAATGAGGAGATCATCATATTCGTAAAAACCTATTTTGCAGAGCAAGACGCAAAGTACTCGCATTATTTGAACGAGTTAAAGGAATGGGAGCATGGAAAAAGTATCGATTTAAAAGAAGAATCTAAAAAAATAGAACAGATTCTAACGAAAAAATACTTGTTTCTGTTAGGCTGAAAACTTTTTAAACGACTCTCTTAGTTCTGCACAATGGAATGCAAACCTTCTTCCGCGAGATGATCAATGTCAATGATGTAGCTGGCCATTGTCTAATTACAGCACCATATTATCTTGCTGAAGTAAGTAAGTAATTGAAACAGAGCGTCAGATTTTTCATTAAAAGTTAAATACCTTTAAAAATCAATAGGATTGTGTAGCAACATATCATTAATGCAAATCGATGGATACATGATTTTAAGGAAGGAACCGTCGCTTGATACTACATGAAATTTAAAATATCTGCAATGTGTTGAGATTCTTTCATCATTGGAACTGATTACGTTGCAAAACCAGAAAATAAAAGTTTAAGTGACTGATTTTAATTACATCAAATTATAAAACATAATGTATCTAGTCGTATCGACATTATCTACATTTCGTCAATATTGCAGAAAAATATCTCGTATCTTTGATCTCTATCTAAAAATAAAGTAGCGGAAAGTATAACTGTGTGCGATAAACTGTCCATTCTAATGATTTATTATTATCTAACCATTATTTTAATTCGATTTATTTAATATCATTTAATTTATTTTATTAAATTTTTCAATAATGTTTCATAAACTCGTTTCAATATTATCAGAAGCTGATAGCGGACTGAAAAGAATGGAAACGTTAATTAATTCTGATTCAATAATATGCTACTTTACGGGTAAATTTTTTGTCAGTAAGAGTAGAGCAGGTAATGTTATCAAAGTGCATGTCAAGGGTTGCAAATATTAATAAATAGATATATATATAAAGAAATATCCCAGATATCAGTGATGAAAATTATTCTCCATGAAAAATCTTTCATTAAAAATAGATATGAAACTATTAATCATTAATATATTTAATTAAAGAAATGATATAATTTAGTATAATTGTGTCTTATATTACATGTCTTATTAATACTACAATTTTTGTAGTATTAAATAAATTCTGGAATAACATAATTGACTGACCTTTAACGGATCGCTCAACGAATATGAGTTAGGATCATATTGCAACATTGTTAAAGAAGACTTCACCCTGATTCATAAGTCGAAATCGGTATCAATTAATATTTCGTACCGTTTGATTTGATATTGGCTATATTTTCTATTGATTGTGTTAAAGTTACGAAAATCATTTTAAAAAATGACTTGTTCCATTATGAGTTATGGTTACTAAAAAAACATAATAAGTAACTTATAACGCATGGACAAATTGTTTTTTTCGTTACAAGAAACAAATAAATATAATTAGTTAGAAATAAATATAATTATTTCTTTTCAATATTGGCTTTTCCAACCCATTAGAAATAACGTTTGACTCTTGCACTCTGGTGTGACCGTTACCCATTAGAAATAACGTTTGACTCTTGCAACTCTGATGTTACCGTTACCGTCATAAAAACTTCGTAATATCATTATCAAATTGTTATTATATCAAAATAATGATAAAAGCTAATGCATAATTTTATTCTTTGCTTTTAAGTTTTTTACCATTTTCTCGTTTAAAGTTTCTCAATATTATAATTTTGCAAATTTCATATTTATATAGAATGTGACTCACTCGAATGCGTCTATTTACATATAATAATCTGAAATAAATACAATATATTAAATCTTTTTTTATTTCTTATCGACAAAATCCTATATATACGGTGAGCGCAAAAAATACTCATATATCAAAGTTTTTATAAAAAAAGCTTTATTTGCCTAATATAAATATTAATATTAAGTTTTATACAATGAACACGATCTGTGCTAATATAAGCAAATGAAGTCTGCACGACTTTCTGTCTTAGAAGCTATTTTTCTCCATCGTACGTATAATTTCCGTGCGTGCAAATAATGCCATTTTCAATTTCCACTTATTTTAGAGATAATATATTCTATTTAAATATTACACATTTTGTAATAAAATAATTTCGAGAAATATATAATCTACTTCATTCTTTTTAAATATATAAATACCTAATCAATCAGCGACAAATGTCTGTCAATTGGACGTCAAAACCGATTAATTTGGAAAATATTGCATTACATTTGTTATCGCTTAGATGAGGTTAGATTTTTAATTTGTTACTTATTAATTAATATAATTGTTTTTATCAATACGCTTCTGTCAAATTTAAATCTGTGTGATGACAAAATTAAATTATATTAATGAAATATTTCTCAATTACTCAATCGTTAAACACGATAATTGTTTCTAAATCTCAAAAGTTCATTGTCATGAAGTATTGATATTCTGTATTTTTCAGTAGGTATATGTCCAACAGGCGTGAGTTTCATAGTTTCTCCAATTATGGACTAGATAGGCAATTTGTTAATGATACGTCAGATACGAGAAAATATAAATGTTACCTAAATTTAAAAAAAGGTATTTAATTATAACATATATTATAAATATGTTATAATTAAATGCCTTTTTGAAATTAAACTTGTTTTTTGTGTATTTTCATATATAAATAAAAATTTATGCAATGTTACCTAGCACATTGTTGTCACAAAAATGTTGTATCAGATCATAGTATACTTTAAAAGTTTTTTGATACATATTTAATATTATTATTGAAAATTTAGGCCTTTTAATATTCAAGGCACGTTTAAAAACGGACTAATAATTTGGCAAAAAAATAAGCATTATGTGAAGTCGGCTTTAAATACATTACACATAGTCCAATAAAAAAACGTTTTCACGTAGATTTTTAAACTTCCACTCTAATCATCCATTGACACAGAAAAAAGGCACCATCTTTTCATTAGTCTAGTCGACAGAGCCTTTTTATTATCTGACGTTAGGTTTCATACAAAAAATTTGATCTCCATCATTGACATTTTACTTCTGAATGACTACCCACTAGACTTTATTTTTGACTCCATCAATCATAGGATCAAAAATTTGATTAGAAATAGACACAGATTATACGATACCGCGACTGACATTAACTAATAAGTCTACCTTTTGGCTTACGGTGCCTTTCATTCCGCTTCATACGGAGAAACTTAGATCTTTGAATAAAAGCAAAAGTGATATCAGGGTGGCCTTCCGCAGCCCTAACAAAATGGGCAAATACATAAGAGTCCAGAAGGATTCTTGTCCCAGCACATCGAAAAGCAACGTTGTTTATAAAATTTTATGTAATGATTGTGACGCTTCTTACGTTTGGACAGACGGGCAGGCAATTAAAAACCAGGATTGCCGAACATCGTAATCATGTTAGACATATAGTTTCTATCCGCTCTGTCATCACCGATCATAGGTTGAGTCACAATCACGATTTTCAATGGAACAATGTTCTGATATTAGACGAGGAGCCTTCGTATAGAAAGCGTTTGATTTCGGAGATGCTACATATTAAAAAACAGAAGAACAGTCTTAATTTACAGACTGACACCGAGGGTCTTAATAAGGCATATCTGCCGATTATAAACAAAGTCTGACTTTCGATCCTGTCGACCCGTCTCCTCTCTCAGTGCGTCGCGTGCCGTTTTAGCGAGCGGTCGGTGTCA
>NW_017305599.1:9162-13364 GCF_001594115.1 Trachymyrmex septentrionalis | reverse complement strand
TTTTCGAATTATATTCTTTTTACATCTGAGGAGGGCTCAATCCAGCAGCCGAAACTTGTTTGTTTTATATTTTAATATACGCCGTTTTACTTTTTATTTTATGTATCTATGACTATTATCTTTAATTAAATATATTATGCGACGACTCTTTTTCGCCATTTACTTTTGTTTATTTTGTTTATACATAAAAAGTCTTTACATCGCTGTTATCCAATAAAAGAAGCAATTACATTAATATATTCAAATGGAATATTCTTTTCCAGTATAAAGATTTATAACTCAAATATATTCATTAGCTCCATCATTACGACATTACATGTTGAAAATAAACAATGTAAACATTATTACTGAATTAATAATAAAAAATAGATAAAACATATATTATGTGGAATCTTAATAATGAATTTTAATAATGTCGCGCTTGTTTTTTTCAAATAGACAAACTTTTTTGTAAATTTTGCTTTTTATTAAAAATAAATAATGCATTTTAAATCTATTTTTTATTATAAACTAGCAATGATTTCACAAAACTATGTTTATCAGTTATCGATCCTGACGACACCATTTTTCTAAAATATGTTAAATTGTCGTGTTCTTGTTATATTTGAGAAAAAGCAGCATCTCAAAATGCGTCATATCATTCGTATAGTTATGACTATTCTGCGATCGTACAATATTTTTGCAACGTAATTGATAAGTAGAACACGACACACAAGCGCGCGCGCGCACGCATACGCACACACACACACACATACTTGATATGCAAGCGTACACACGACATATCTGTATTATTCTAATTAAATCGACGAAGACACGACAAATAAGATATTTATATAAGTCAAACATTTAACGATGTAATAATAAAGTATGATACAATAATGCAAGAAACATTTTGACTAACACAATCATCATCAATTCCTCGTTAAACATATAAAAGACATAAGAATATTATGAATTACACTGAAATGAGGCTAATAAATGAATACAATTTAACTGAAAAATTGAGGACTAAAGAAGCCGAGCTGGATCCATTGTGCTGATAAAATATTCTCTTTAAATATTCCAAACGTTTAAATATGATTAATCATTTTACTATGATTTTATTTAATTGCGTACGTAACTTTACAGTTTGAATAAATGGTATCAACAATTATCAGTTTTTTATTTTATCACCTCGTTTAATATCGTGAAAGAATTTCTCGTTATAATACTAGATATTATATGTTCTTAATTATATCTTCTCTGTGAATCAAAACTATTTCCAGTTATGTATATTATAAAATCATATTTATGGTCTTAATGAAAAATGATTTGATACAATGTAGAAAGTGATTTAAAAAAAAAACTAATAATTGGTAACTGGAATTATTTCCAATTATAAAATCATTTTGCTTATTTACACATCTTATTTGCTCGTCTTTCGGTCCTTTAAATTAGTATATTTTTTTCTTTTCAAACTAACGGGCGTTATTTGACTAATTTGTTTGTTTATCTTTATTTATCTTTATCATTTATTTAATAATTTTTGAACCGTACTTTAATTTAAGTATAACTTGTGTTTATTTCATGGATACCGTTTCATATAATATAATGTTTTTTCAACATTATTATCACGGTTTCTAGTTGTAAAAATTAAATAACAAATTAAACTTAACAGCGCGTTTAATACATACAACAAAACGACATATGTTATATTTTTAAAATATACTTAATCTACAAAAACTTACGAAAATAATAAATCATTTAAATTGTGTTCTTAATTGGCAACTACAATTAATAGTAACTAATTTACTATTCAAACAAATAGTTCTTGAATGTTAATTAAGACATTTATAATTTATTCAAAATAATCCGCATACAATTCATACAATATATTTTAGTAGATACATTATATTTATAACAGATTATTGCAAATAAACCCATCATAAATGATCTCCCAAAATTTTAAAGTGTTTCATAATTTTTTAGGTAAATCATCCATTATCAATTACCTTATTTAAAACAGTGATATTAAATTTCATTTTTAAACGTATTCACATAAATAGAATACTCGTATACAATGTGGAACTCCCTAAAATGCTCGATGCTTGCGAGACGTTACTGTTAGCTTTATCTCTATCGGTCCACGAGTCGAATTTTGAGAGATCTTTTTTTTCCTCATCTGTGTGTCACTTGGTTGTCCGCGCTTTGATTCGTCTTTTCTATCGCGATATTTTTCCTCCACGCTTCAATGTTGCGAGCGATATCGTGTTTCTGTTTTTTAAATTGAATTGAAGAATTCTCGCTGTCGATTTTTTCGCTCTCGACGACGCTCTCGCTCCAATTTTCCGAGGAAAGGTTATTATAACTTGAATTGCTGCTATGTCGTATAGTTAGCCAACGTTTCAATTTGTAAGCGTTGCGTAAGGCACAATGTGATTCGACACTGGTTCGAAATCCGTGATGCGTGCAGCGTTGTCCACGTTCTTCGAAATCTGGTAGATTTTTGAAAGCCAGAGAAATTCCCTCCAGATTATATTACGTTTCTAGAAAGTAGATTACTCAGATAACAAGCCTTCTCTTGTCCTCTGGTGTCGATGTAGCGTGCGTGTCGTGTAATGTCACGCAGATGTATCATAAAGTTTTTTAGATTGACGTCTCCATCGATCCAGTCGATTCCATGATAATTTCGTGTAAGCCAGTTGTTTTCTCGTTTTGCTCTCACGGGTAAATCTTCAAATGGACAGGGCGACGTCATAATCCAGTGTCCGGTGATCGCAGCGTTAATCGCTAGAACCGCGACTTCTTTCGGAATAAAGTTTTCTTCGACATCGCGAAAACCTTGTATGTCGATGACTATATCCATTATAATATTATATTCGAATTTTCGCTACTCTTTTTTACGTCACGAAACGTTGCCGTTGGTGTCGCGAACAAGACTGAAGCTTTTTCGTATTCTCGCGTCCAATTAAACGAGAAAAAATGTGTAGTAGGAGGGAAAATAATTTTCTTGCGAAAGCCGTAGGACTAACCGGAAAAGTCGACAATAACTTGACGCGAGGAGTCGATTTCTAAAACGTTATCAAACTCGGCATAGACGATACAATTAATAGTTAGACCATTAAAAGAAAGAGCTTTTTCGAATCTCACTTCTAATCCTAAGTCGTAAGCTTCTGTGTTTTACGAGATTCCAATGTCCCGCGCAATTAGCGGATAGATCGGGAGTAAGATCGAAAGCGAAAAGAGTGTAGCCGTTGGCGTAATCGTTTCTACTTATAGAATTACCCTCGTTCAGAAAGTGAAAGCCGGTTCCCGAGAATAATGTGTGATAAGCTTTAATGTAGAGCGGGTCGTTTTTCGAAAAATTTGTATCGGTCTACTCGGAATTTGCATGCCATCGGCGTACAGTGAAAAAAAATTTTTCCGTAATTTTTGAAATTAAACGGGTTTAATTTTCTATCACCGTTAAACGCTTTGTTATCGACAAAGCCGACTATTATTGTTGCGTTGTCTATCGATTCCCCCACGATGCCGGCGTGTATCGTAAATGTTTTAACTTCGATCCTCGTAAGGAGATACTTGGCGGTAGTTTTATTCAGCATTCTGGCGTGTGTGAGGAGCACGCCCGGGCTTATTTTTGCTCTTCTTACGAGTAGACTGGAGTCAAGAATGCGTATTTTTGATAGCGTTTTACTCTCCATAAGACAAAATGAATTTTTCGAGCGTACGAGTCTCATTCTAAACTCCACTCCATTAATTAAAAATTTATCTTGATTGAAAACGTCGCAGTAAAGATGACCAATGAGATCTAACGCGCGATTTTCTTGAATGTATTTTGTGCGTCTTTCGAGCGCTGTATTTGGATTTGACGCGTCTAACGTGTCGTCCATGTAACCAGGGATATCCGCGTCCCATAAGCAAGAGGTTAGATGGGAAGTTTTTGCGAGTAAAGCATAATTAATAACGCCTCGATGTACGAGCGGTACGCGTAAGCGTTATTTGGTGGAGATACGAGCTTTTGATTGAAATATACGTCGATTTGGTTGAACATGGAATGCAATAAATGATTTACGGGGGCATAATTTTGCCCCACCGTCGGGTGCGACCGACATGCTTTCCCCGCGCTCACTTTCTACTCGTATGCGAAGGCTCAACATGGTGTGAGTGAGGTCCAAATAGTCTTCTCCATGTCCGGGTATGACGAATTCTATGGGCGAGTCGTC
>NW_017305599.1:0-3088 GCF_001594115.1 Trachymyrmex septentrionalis | reverse complement strand
GTCGAAATAAGTGATAAGAAGGGGCACAGTCTGGTGAATAAGCCACATAAAGTAGCACTTCTCAATGAAGTGCTTCTAACGTTTCTTTGACAAATTTTGTAACGTGAGATCGAATGTTGTCATGGAGCAAAATCACTTTATGCTGTCTCATTTCATATTCTGGTCGTTTTCCGTGCAATGCTTGGCTCAAAAGGATAATTTGTTCTCGGTAGAGATCCCCTGTGACTGTTTGACCAGATTTCAACAGCTCGTGGTACACTACATCCTTCTGATCCCACCAAATACAGAACATTGCCTTCTTTCCGAGAATATTCCGCTTTGGCGTCGATGTCGATTGGCCTGAATCGCAAATGGTTTTTTTGGCGTTTGGTTTTATCGAAATAGATCCACTTTTCATCGCCAATCATAATTCGGTGCAAAAACCTTTTTTTTTGTTGCCTAGCAAGCAGAATTTTGCAGATGGTTTTTCGTCTTTCAATGTCTCTTGACTTCAGTTGGGATTCATTTTCCTTCCTTGTAGACCTTTCCCAAAGCTTTCATCACGATCAGAAATAACAGATTGAGCATAATTTAATGATTCTGCAAGTTTTTGCATTTGATATGGGTCTTCACATCCACCAATCCCTGTAATTCTTCATCTTCAAATGCTCCTGACCGTCCAGGACGCTCTTTGTCCTCCACATCAAAACCACTTTTAAAACGTCGAAATTCTCTGCATGTCTTATCGGAAGGAGCATTATCATCATAAACTTCTACAAGCATTCGATGAGCTTCAGCTGCAGTTTTCTTCCATTTGAAGCAAGAGATTAACACTTTGTGCAAATGACGCTTATTTGGCTCAAATGTCGACATTTTCGATGCAGTAAAAAATAATGTTATTGATGCAAACATACACCTTTACATACTGAATTTTTTTGACAAATGATAAAACTAAAAAATTAAGCTTGGTTTAGATATTACAGTTATCAACAGTTCTAGCTACAGCTATTCGCCGCTAAACAGACGGAACTTTCTGATTGACCTAATACATTTGTCATTAATACGCAAAAAATTACGTAATATTACTGCAATTTGGATAATTACAGAAATTATAATATTCAAAATATCTTGCTATTTACGCAATTTTTCATGTAAAATAAGATATATTTACACAATAAATGCAAATTAACAATTAATTTTTATGGAATTACATAATTTTTGTGAAATTGTCTGATTTTTTATATTTACAAAACTAATCACGAAATTTTTACATTTATTATATTAATGTGTAAATTTATAAAATTTGTTTACAGTGTGAGTGGCCTGTGTAGAATCATGTTCAATTATATGCAAAGAAACAATAAAAGTAACTGTAAAATTCGTTACCGTTACGAAAAAAATGTAATTTCGTTACCGTTACAGTTACCAAAGAGAAAAGTAATACAGGTATCAGTAAAGTTACTAAAAAAGTAACTTGTAACTGTAACTTTATTACAAGTAATGAATTACTTCCATTCCCTGATCAAATCATTTTCTTGTGTATTAAAAGAAATAAAAGACTTATTATACCTCAAGTAGTATTATATATATTGGTTCATATATGTTTTATTACGTTTTCTATAAATGTATCTAATATTCAACAAACATTTAAAGAAGCTTATATATTGTAAAATCAACATGTGATCTTGAAGACAGCGCGACAAAAAATAACTTTTCTACTTTATCTCCGAAATGTGACAGTATATTTCCCGAAGATTTTTTAGCGCTGAACACGATGCCATTGACAGAATTGGCACAGCAAGTTAGGATTTTGAGTAAATTGAAATGAAATAGGCAAAAATAATGTTTTTGGTCACATTTGACAATATTTTGCAGCAAAAAGAAACTGATTTTTAAATAAACTAAGTGGCATGTGAAAGTATAATTCAAGAGATTTTAAACAAACTTCGGTTATGATAGTACGACTTTTTTTTATCAAGTTATAGCTATTCAAATTTTAGATTTTTTGTAACATTCCATATTTACACACAGCGTACACACATTACAGACACACAATATTTAGTTCATATTTCTATCAATTCACTAGAAATGCAGCATCGTCGAATAGTATGCGGCATTGCCATCAGAGGGATGCATTCAGTTAAATTTTTCGATAAAAGTAATGTAAAATAGAATAAAAGACACCCATTAAAAGATTTTTCAGGTATGTTTTAACAAAATAATTTTTGGAGTAAACCCCAAGAACTCTAAGATGAAAACATAATATTTTTTTGATATATTATATTTACAGAGAAAATGAAATCTCCTGATACTTTAAAATGTTATCACACTTATTAAACTTAACGAGGACTTCGATCACATTTCATTCACGTTCAGATAGCTCGACAACATTCGTTCAATTAAAAAATTGGGGATGAATCGGATCATAAAATTACAGCATACCAGATATCAAATATCCGGTATCCGATCGAATATCCGAAAAGGCAATTTCTTCGAGTCGGATATCCGACATTTTCCGGATATCCAACTGGATTCTGAGAGTGTCTTTTAAAAAAGAAAAAAGCTTATAGAGAAAAAGATTGTAATTTTGCACCAATATATGAGATATTATAACATCATGAATATGCATACTTATTTCTAGAAAAAATCAACAATTTAACGACATCAATATTTAACCGGATATATTCCCGGATACTAATGATATCTGGCTATTCGGTCGGATAGTAAAAAAGTGCCAGATGGTATCGGATATCGGATAATTTCCGGATATATTACATCTCCAGTTAAAATGCCGACAGATTATTTGCAACTTATGGGAGTAAGACTTTAGACGGAAACTGTTTCCATAGTATTGTCTTCTGATTTCTAACAACAAATATAATTGGTTTACAAGAGGACAATTGTTGTTCATAAGTGTTAATAGAAATAAATGTCGAAAAAAATCTATAATAGACATATTTGGAAGCCATTTTTTTAAACATTGAAGGAAACTTAAGCAAAGCAATTTCAAATAAATTGACAACCTATAGACAGCGTGCAAATGTTGAGTTTGTTTACAGACCAGTATTTCCCAGATAGATCACCGAATTTGCTGATATATTTCTGAAAA
>NW_017305598.1:16618-19990 GCF_001594115.1 Trachymyrmex septentrionalis | reverse complement strand
CAGTAACGAAGGAAAAGAAGAACGTTTATTAAAAGAATATAGGAGAGGAAAAGACGTTTTTAATATTATATTCACACGTTATAGTTTATCACATATTATATTTTATCACATATATTGCTATTTCACTCGTGCTACTTGCGATTGTTCCTTTACATAAAGAGAGCGAGACACACATCCCCAGCGGGACATGATAAGAGACACACCGCACGATTATCTTATTAGTTTGGTTTATTCATTTGTGGCGACACATCTCGACGATCATCGTTATGGTGCTGACATTCGTTGATTTGCAAGGTATTTTTCTTATGTTTTGTTTGTTTTTTACAAATATGTTTATTATTTCTCTTAAATCGTTGTGTACGTTTTTTGTTGAAGATTTGTTGTGGATAAGCGATTTGTTGTTAAGGAAGTCTTAAAAAATGGGAGTGTGCTGACACACTACATCTTTACATGTCCGATGCCATGGCGTTTCTTGACGAAAACTGATCAGTCGCACGCTTCGTGATTGATGACACTTCATCACAAATTAGAGTGGAACGATGGGATCGTACTATACCGTACGGCGCAGCGTCTGATCTCAGAAGCTGTCATTGGAGAGAGTGAGGCTATCGTATATGTGAAGGGACTTGAGAAGCGGGAGTGATTGCTTGACATTTTGAACAATGATGATATTATAGTCGTAACGATTAACGTGTATTACGACGATAATGAATCTCTTGAAAATCTAGATGCTATCAATATGTTTCGGTATGGCAGATACGTTAAATGTTAACGCAGACACGTTAGAGAATTTGTTAAAACTATTTAACCAGTGGACGCGATTTCAAAGCAAGGAATACATGTTCTTATATACTCGATGTACGTGCTTATTATCGTATGCATATTATTAAAATTAAAAGAAAAACTTGAATATTGGTTTCTTTCCGTTACACATATTCTGTGTGTATGTATGTGTGTATGTATGTGTGTATGTATATGTATATGTATGTGTGAAGATACCACATCCTTTGAATATGATAAGATGCATCATGTTTTTCTATGTCTCTTTTGTACCCATTTTTTATTTTTAATATACGTATTCTTTTTTACAAAAGTTAAGATGGGGTTGCGGTTTTTGATGTTTCCGACGATGGAACGATATAAATGCGTACGGGGCAAGGTTCTTCTCACATTGGTTTTTGAATGCCTAATATGTCAAGCGATAGCGATAACAGTTCGAATGAAAGTACAGACGGCGATAACAGTTCGAACGAAAGTACGGATAGCGATCTGTCACACGTGTTTTTAGATACAGATAGCGATCTGTATTGTTACGATCGTCTGTTACCGAGTTCTACGTTGGTTACATCCTGTATAAAGGAGAAGAGTTATTGGAATTTAGCTACACATCATTTACGGAGAGAAATTAGAAATCACTGTTCGCGAAAGATTTTGTGGATAAAAAGTGTGTAGTTCTTATTGACGGTCGCGCAAGAAGGTATGAGAACGTAGCTGTGAAAGGTATGTGAAAAATCGGTGATATTGAAAGGATTATGAAAAAATTAAAAAATTAAATTCGACATACCTTTGGATAGTTGTAGTGAAACTGGGTAGCTCTGGTTTACGTGTAAGCGAGGGCAGTAATTTTTTTTAATAAAAAAAGATGGATGAGGAAGTGGAGGATCTTTTTCATCGTGCGACGAGCATCTAGCGGAAACAGTACACGTCGACAAACATCTAGCGGAGTTGTAAATGCATCGATCGCTTGATTAGCACGATAGGAAGGTTTGAGAAATGCTTTACGACAACATTTTGAACATGTGGGCTTTGGTCATATCGACTCGCAAAAGAGAGAATTTTCGTGATTGGAGATCAAAACGGCTATCAATAATCGCGTACTAGTGTGGTGTTGAATTTGAGTTACATCGAACCTGGACAGTGAGTCTCAATGACGTGAGAGATACCGTTCTCGATCGGATACGCGATAATCTTCAGAGATATATTTGTTTAAAAGTGAATACGATATTCAACGGTTCGTCGCGGATGCTACGAGATCTGCTAAGAGTACTACAAAAAATTATGAGCTTTTTGGCACATCCGATCTGTGAGAGTGGTGCAATAAACACGTGACAGATGAGTAGTATGAGCAGCCATAGGACGTCAAAACAAACCCCCTCCACATCTCACTCCGGCGCCGTGGGCGTGGCCTAGACGGTCTGGAAAAAGGGCGCGCTCTGATTGGTCGAGAAGTGAAGGGAGGGGATAATAGGGTAATTAAATGGTGTGTTCTGATTGAATCGCCCTATACTTGACGAAGATTTGATTGGTTCGCTCCATTCGTACCCATAAGGTGATTGGAGAGGGTGGGTGGTAGAGAGCCTCAGACAAAACGGACGTCTGAAAAATTATGAGTGGAGATTGGGACTGCAGCATTCTTTTGTCGCCAGGACAGAGTACGAACAGCGAGGGATGAATAGCGGTCAAATTTATGATGGTCGTTTTTTGTTGTCGCGGCGCAACGTCTCCGACGTGTAAGCGTTTTAATGAATGTGATTTATGTATGAGTAAGAAGATCTTATACGAAAATTTGTGTGTGTGCGGGTCTAGAGAGAGTCTTGCTTTTGTTCGGAAGAATTTGGGGGAGGTAAAACAAGAACGAACATGTTCAATCTGCGCGATGTCTTCAAGCATTGCTTTAAAAAAATTCTTTCTATATTTTATATATTTAGTGTACATTATCTGAATCTGTAATACGGGGGAAAACGTATCTATTGTAAATAAGGGTGAGGAGGTAGGGGTAAGAAACAGGCAATATTTACAAGTTCAAAAACGTTTATTTAAAAGAGATATTACATGAAATAGTTATTTTATTTTTTTGAAAGAGTACACGTTTGAACATGACGGCATACAGCATGAGAATTTACGAATTTATGTTTACAATAAAGAAAAATTTTATGAAATAACTGTACGAGTAATCGGTCATTTCGCTTACAATCAGAGGTAAATAAATCAGAGGTAAATAGATCAAACTGACTAAGATTATAGCCATTACACATAAAATGTAGAAATACACAGCAATATTATCCACAAGTTTGAGAAAGTATTCCTTACAGCGTTGTCGTATTCCGGCGATACTTGGTGGAGTTTCGTCGAAGTCGTAAGAAGAATCTTGGATCTAAGGGTGGCAAGCCGTAGCTATTGAAATACGTTCCTGTTTCGTGTTTATTGATGTAGAAGGCGACCCAATGTTGGCCAGGTCGATCGTGATCGTCTGTGTTAGCGACAATAGCAGTCGACCTCGTCCACACACTTGGCAGTCGATCGGTAGGATAGATCCCCGCATGTCAGACACTGAGATGATGTAAAATTTAAAACTTCCAGCGAATTCATTTC
>NW_017305598.1:15389-16518 GCF_001594115.1 Trachymyrmex septentrionalis | reverse complement strand
ATTCATTTCTCGTCGTCGGAGAGAGAGGAAATGTTTGCGTAAATTCAAAATGTACCTCTTTTGCCGGCGTGTCTCCCAAAAATGCTTGTCAGACGCTATGTTAGCTTTATCTCTATCAGTCGACGAATCGAATTTTGAAAGATCTTTTTTCTCCTCATCTGTCGCTTTGTTCTCTCTTTGATTCGTCTTTTCTGTCACGATATTTTTTTCTCCACTCTTCAATGTTGCGAACGATATTGAATTTCTGATTTTTAAATTGAATTGAAAAATTCCCGCTGTCTGTTTATTCACTCTTGACATCGCTCTCGCTCCAATTTTCTGAGGAAAAGCTATTAAGACTTGAATTGCTACTATTTCATATAGTTAGCCAACGTTTCAATTTATAAGCGTTGCGTAAGGCGAATGTGATTCGATGCTGGTTCGAAATCTGTCATAAGTGCAGCGTTATCTACGGCCTTCAAAATCTAGTAGATTTTTGAAAGCCGGAAAAATTCCTTTCCAATTATATATAATGCGTTTCTAGAAAGTAGATTACTCAGATAACGTGTCTTCTCTTGTGCTCTGGTATAGATGTAGCGTGCGTGTCGTATAATGTCACGCAGATATATCGTAAAGTTTTTTGGATTGACGTCTCCATCAAACCATTCTGTGATAATTTCTTGTAAGCCAGTTGTTTTCTCGTCTTACTATCTCGGGTAAATCATCAAATGAACAAGGTGACGTCATAATCCGGTGAAGAATCGCAACTTCTTTCGGAATAAAGTTTTCTTCGACATCGCGAAAACCTTGTATATCGATGACTATATTCATTACGATATTTGAACTTTTGCTATTCTTTTTACGTTACGAAACATTAGCGTGTCACAAACAAGACTGGAGCTTTTTTGTCATCTTGCGTCCAATTAGATGAGAAAAAAATGTGTAGTGGAAGAAAATAATTTTCTCGCAGAAGCCATAGGGTTAACCAGAAAAGTCGAGAATAACTTGACGCGGGGAGTCGATTTCTAAAACTCGTTATTAAACTCGGCATAGACGATACAATTAATAGTCACGGAAAGAGCTTTTTCGAATCTTACTTCTAATCGTAAGTTTCCGTGTTTTACGAGATTCCAATGTCTTGCACATTAGT
>NW_017305598.1:9192-14361 GCF_001594115.1 Trachymyrmex septentrionalis | reverse complement strand
TCCGAGCTAACGTTATCTCGACTGGTACACATTTTACAATGTGAATTACCTCTCCGGCCAAAAGTATGTATCCAGGTCCTTTTATAAAGTGATATGCAAAAACGTCAGGTGATATAGCGGCTATTGCTACTGAGTTTTGCATCATCTGATACTCGAGTTGACATTACTGCAATAATATAATTCTATATAGCTGGTTTGTCTGAGTACGCGTATATGCCTTTTCACGTATACGAATTTTGAATTTATGTATATGAAAAGATCAAGATTTACTGACACAAAGCCAGATATTTTAAAGACTTCATCTCCCGGTGAGATCTCAAAAATTATTAATTTCGGATGTTCGGTTCTGATGAGTGTATGTTCATAAACAAAATATTTTCCAGTGCTTGTCAAAGAAAAAAATCATGTTCGGCGTGGTTAATGAGTAGACTGTTTGAGAGCGTTCATTAGTAGGATCAAATATTTTATTGGCGTGTCCAGTATGCAACACGCCATAATCTGAGAATTTATATTGATCAGCTGGTACGGGTTCCCAAAAGATTTCCCTCCTCCTATATTAGTGCAACGAGTGGTATTTAATTCGCAGGTTATTCCTGATCTGGGGTGTACGCGATTTGTATTTATTCACACATCGGCGATATAATCTTGTAAAGTAATTTTGACACTGCCTATTACGATGACATTTCCCCAAGTTCCATAAGGATCGGATTAAGCGCCACCGGTACATGCTATATCATGGTCGACATGGCCGGCTAAAACTATCGGGCGCGAAGCTATCTGATTTGATATCAATCCTGTTATACGAATGTCTGCTATTTCGAAACTTCTATAAGTATGCATGCGTTGACATGCTTCTCGAGACACATCGGCTATGTATGAAAATTGTCCATTATGTATGTCTAGAGTAAAACATTCCACATCTTATAGTACGATCTATTTCAAGTTTGCACTGTATCACTTTTACAGCTTTAAAGTCGTTGAGTTGAAATAATTGTATATAAATCTTAGTGGAATTTACTGTTTGTTGTGGAATGTCGCATTCTTCGAAATTTACTAATGATAAGGTTGTTAAATTTGTAGATGCGGAGCCACAGTCATAGCCTATTATTCCGTAAGTTTCTGGGGTCCATATTATTAATATAAATAGAGCAGTTATTCCTTTGATGCAACGATGCAACGATTATCTAAAATGTTGATTTGATCTTTTTAATTGTTTGTTTAATTACTGCAAGTTGGGTTAATGTAAGAAATTCGCAAGCGGTTGGGATGCGACTATTTTTCTTTATTCTTATTTTAATATTGTTTAATATTTCTAGGATTTCGTGTGGGCCTATGTATTAATCTCCAAATTTACCAGGTTTCGGTCCGTTTAATAAAAATATCTGATCTCCAGGCTTAAAGGTCTGCGGATTAATTTTTTTATCGTAATGTTTTTTTTATTTTTCCTTAACTTCGACATTCTCACGAGCATTTGCTTGTATGGAATGGAGTTGTGTGACAAGATTTATTAAATAATCATTGTAATTGGATAATTTGTCATTCAGTGCTAAAGGTTCGTTTGAAGATATTTGAGCTATTTTCTCGAATATCAATTCATACGGAGTGTGTTTTGTTGCCTCATGTACATTAGTATTGTAATTGAACATTGCAAGGCTGATCCATCTATCCCATTGTTTTTGCGAATTTGCATGTTATTTCAAATATTCGTCCAAAGCGTGATGTGATTTTTCTAATGATCCATTTGATTGTGGGTGAAAAGCGGTTGTGCGGAATTTGCATATTCTGAAAATTTTTGCAACCTTTTTCATCAATTCGCTGAGAAAATTTCTTCCTTGATCGGTTAATATGGCTTTTGGTGCTCTTAGTACACACAAATGAATCTATCTACAAAAACTTCTGCTATTGTTTCAGAAGTCTGATCAGGCAGTGGTATTCCCATGCAAAATTTCATTAATTGATCTTGCAAGGTTAAAATATATTTATTACCCCTTTCTGTTTTTGGCAGAGATCCTACAATATCCATTGCTACTTTGTCGAAGGAAGCTCCCGGCGTATCGGTGATTATCATTGGTTGTTTAGTTTTGACTCTTACTAATTTTTTCAATTGGCATTACAAACATTGTTGAATATATTGTTAAATATCAAATTTTAGATTTTTCCAATAATAATTGTGTTGTACTCTGTGATACATCTTTGTAACGCCTCGATGTCCTCCAGTGGGCGAGCAATGCATTTCTACGATTATAATAGATCGAAGATCTTTAGATGAATATTTGATTAATCCATTGCATATTATTAATTTAGTTGTTGAATCGATGAAAGCTAATTAATTAACAAATCTTTGATATCATTCCATGGTACGTTATTAACAAAATCGGTCTTTGCGATACTAACGGTTTCTAATTTTAATTTTTTAATGATGGTTCGCAAATCTTTTACCACTGTCAAAATTTGAGAGAGTGTCATCGTCGGACCTTCACGTTGTCCATCGCTAACAGGCAAATCAATATGGTAATGTTTTTTATATTTTATAGCTTTGACTTGGCCTACGATCAGGTCTCTTAGGCAAGGGATCTCGTTTCTTTCGAAAAATTTCTGAGAGCCAGAATCTAATGGCCTTCCATTGGTGCCAACAAAATAAGCAATGTTATCCTTACATAGAAATAAAAATCGTGACTATTTATTACATTATTTTTGGTAATCTTTATTTTCGAGCTTTGATTTTTGTTATTTTTATCCGATTCTTCGTGCTTGTCATCGGTACTCGCATTTTCTTCGATATCTTTTTCCTTGTCAGGTGGATCGTTTCTATTTCCTACTTCTTTGATTTCATTTTCATTTTCCTGCGATAATATTTCTTGGCGAATCTTCTTATTTTTTATTTGACTTCGGGTTTGCATTCCATTGCTATTTGATGACTCATGGATTAATGCTTCTTCAGTGATTTGTAATCTCGGTGGCTCACACAGTTCTTTGCGTGTGAATAGTATTGAGTCTGTATTCTTGTCAGGCAGATTATCGTCAGGCATTTGACCTTCATCTTCCTCGTTGTCTGAAAAGTATAATTCAAAATTTTCGTTCTGTTCTTCTTCGGTTTCTTTTAACATTCTAGAAACCATTTCTACGTCTTCTGGATCGTCAAGATTTAATGATCTATTAGGTTTAATTGTTTTACAATTTATTTTTTCGAGATTTCAAGTTTTCTTGATAGAGCGTCAGCGTTTACATTGGTTTTTCCTGCTTATATACATCATAGTTATATTCGGCAAGCTTTAGTCACCAACGGATTTCTCATATTTGCGTCTTGTGCATTCTTAAACCAGAGTAATGATTTATGATCTGTGACCAATGTAAATTTTCGTCCGTATAAATGTATAACGCAATATATTATTGCTAACGCTTCTTTTCCATATGTATCATATTTTACTTCGTTGTCGGTTAATGTTCGCGAGGCGTATGCTATTGATTGGCCTTTATTTATTTTTCTTTGTGATAAGATAGCTCTCACAGCTATTCTAGAAGCATCTGTCGTTAAAATAAAAGGTTTTGAAAAATCAGGGTACTGTAAAACAGGCTCTTCACATAATCTTTGTTTTAATGTCTCAAATGATTCTTCTTAAACGGATGTCTATTCGAAAGCTGTGTCGTTCTTTAATAAATTCGTTAGTGTCTTCGCTAATTTCGAAAAGTTTGGGATGAATCTGCGATAATATACTGCTAATCCCAGAAATTGTTTAATATTTTTCGGAGTTTTAGGACTCGGAAAATGCCTTACGGCGTCTAATTTTTTTGGATCTGGTCTGACTCCAATCTTACTGATTACATAGGTCCTAGGTATGTTACTTCTGTTTTTAAAAATTCGCATTTATTTGGCTGTAATTTCAGATTTGCTTTTCGAAGTTGATCTATTAACAAATTATATTTTTTTGCAAGTTCCTCTAACGATGTGGCATATATGTCATCCATGTAAACAAATAATTCCTGGCCTTGTAGTCCTGATCCATTAATCTTTGAAAAGTAGCAGGAGCATTTTTTAATCCGAAGGGCATGCGTTCGAATTCGTAATGCCCGAAAAAGGGTGTAAAAGCGATCTTATGGCCATCCGCAGAATCCATTTTTATCTGATGGAATCCGAAAGCCAAATCACATACAGAGAAATATTGTGCTCCGTCTAATTGATCTAGAATGTCAACAATATTAGGTAATGGATATGCGTCTCCGACAGTTTTTTCGTTCAGAGCGCGAAAATCTAACACCATTCTCCATTTCTTGTTTCTTTTCGAGTCCTCTTTTTTCGGGACTATCCATATGGGCATAAGGCAATTGTAAGGCGATTGAGAAGGCTTTACTATGCCGCCTTCGAGCAGTTCTTCTATCTGTTTATTTATTTCCTCTTTATGAAGTTGGGAATCTGTATTGTCCTATATTGATAGGTAGATCATCTGTTGTAGATATTTGATGTTGCAATACATTAGTTGCAGTTAATTTTTCTCCAAAAATATGAAATCTGTCCTGACTATTAGATATAAGATTTATTATGTTTTTCTTTTCTCGTTCATTTAGGTGTTCCAAACGTAATAATTCCACAATTTCTGTATGTTTATTCTTATTCGGTTCCTCTGACAATGTAAAGCATTCGAGCGATATATTATCTTTTTCTGCTCTCTTTTTTTGTTTTGATTTACATTTACGTACGAATTTCTCTATTACTTCTTGGGATTAAACTTGTGTCAATGCAGGAATTTTCGAAAACGATTTACTTTTTTTTTCATAATTATAGAAGGATCTAACATTTCGATCATATAATTTTATTATTTTCGCGAGTTCTTTATTAATAACGTGAGAGGTTTGATTATTATTACTCATGGATGTTCTAACTCTGGAGAATTTAATTTCTTCTGGAAGTATGAAAAAGTTTTTTCCCTTGGATTCTTTAAAATTAAATTAAGTCGCATTGCGTAGCAAAGTTTGGTTACTTGCTTCCTCGCAACCGACAGGAGTAGAATTTACCAGGGAGATACGGAAACCGTCCTTTTCTAATTCTAGGATTATTCATATTTTTCGGAGAGGTTTGGAAATTTCCCCCTCCAAGGATTTGAGAATTAGACTGATTTCTAGAGAAAATTTGATTACTTTCCTCTCCAAGGATTTTGGAGTTGGATAAATTTT
>NW_017305598.1:1481-9092 GCF_001594115.1 Trachymyrmex septentrionalis | reverse complement strand
TCTTATTCAAAACTAACTTTAAAAGTTCACGCACGTAAAATTCAATCAACAATTCTTTCTTGCCAAAACGTGACTCGAGGCTCTGTATGGCTTTCTCATAATTCTCCGCCGTTGGCGGGAAACTACTTACTACTTCACATGCACGCGAACCCGTTTCCATAGACTGTACTAAATAATGAAATTTATCTTCTTTAGCCAATTCTGGATTCACGTGAATTTTCTTAAACGTCCCCCAAAACGGTAGCCAATCTTTAATATCGCCTCCAAATTTTCTTAATTCAATCTTTGGTAATTTTAGTGTGCGCATACTTTCCTGTGTCATCGCGAGTGCAGAATACGACCGTCGAGATGGAGACTGTGCCGGCAGCGTGGACTCGTGAGCTTCTTGCCTCTCAATCAATCCGGTTACCTCAAATTTCGCTTGATGATACTTCGCTGCATATTCGTCCGCATGCTCTATTTCTCGGCAGAGGGCTTCTTCAGATTCTTCGGCTTGGATCATCAAGTTCCGTAGTTTCAGGCTCAACTCCTTGAGTTCGCTTGCTTTATCTTGCACCAGCGCGTACGCGACTTGTAGCGAGGTTATGTCCAGCGGTTGCCTCGCCTTTTCCGCTTGGAAAACAGCGTATCCCCTCGTAAACGCAATGCGCGTTACTTTTTGTGCGAGCTTCACTCTGTCCATAACTACTTCTGTAAATCTTTACTTCCTGCGTAATGGCCAACAACGTGAAGCCTCGAAATCCTGTCACGGTCGCCAGAATGTTGTTGCGCCAAATTGATGGGTCGCAGGAAGAAGAATAAGACACTCAAATACTGTTCGGTGAATATGCACGCCCTTTGTTCGACAACGCAATCCACTGACCCTCACTACAAACTATAACCTCGTCTAGTCTCGCTTTGTTCGCGTATCGCGGCGCACGGCACAATGAGCGCGAACGGGGGAAACAAAGATTAAAGCTAACGGCCGAACACGTGAACGGAAACGCTCCCGCGATGCCTTGCACGCGGGTTACGCGTGTCTCTTGGGCGCGAACCGCACATTCTACATTCCCACGTGAGCGGAAACGCTCCCGCGATGCCTTGCACGCGGGTTACGCGTGTCTCTTGGGCGCGAACCGCGCATTCCACAATGAATAAATAAATATTATAATTTTTGAAAAAACACAAAATTCGCGATACTTTTTGAACAGACCTTGTATATTTTACTTTTGTCTATTTGTAATTTATTTTTTAATTGTATGATTTTTTTTAAGAAATGTATTGACTCTTATTTTGCTTTTTATTTATTGTTATTTATTTAGAAATTAATTAATTGGCCCACGGTATCGAAATTTTGATCTTGTATAGTACGACGCGCTGCACTGACTATTCGAGTTCTTATCATTTTCGTGAATTGCGATTTGCCTTCTAGAGACAATATAGATTTTGCCTCTTCACATCCTTCCATAAAATACGTTATAGGAATATTCTGGTCACCAAAAAACGGTATTGCTTTGACAGAGTATAGCGTAGCGAACGGGTTGTGAGTCGCCGTTGTTGCGTTAGACTTATTTCCGAGAGTAATATTACGGAATTCGCGCACGACTTAAATAGTGACGCCTTCGGGGTCGTCGGAATCGCTAGATACAAGGGTTTTGGAACTATTCAAAATTCGCGATTCAGTGTATAGAAATTCTGTCGTTTCGGATTTGGCCTCGAAGGGTTTGATAAGAGTAGAAGTTGATAGTGTGTTTTGTGTTACTTGATTTTATTTTACTCAAATTTTCTATCGCGGTCTTGTAGAGGTTCTGATTTGTCACCTGATTTCCTCGTATTTATTCCTGCTTCCTAAGATTGTACTTTCTCATCCCGGACGAGCCCCCAATTTTTCATGTTCTGTTACGTCCAAGCTCCGCATGCATGGAGCTTAGAGGGTAAACGCAACAGGAACCGAATTATTAGATTTGGTCATGTCTAGGCTTCGGACCGCAAGGACTGTGGAGAAGGACCGATGCAAATTGGAAGGCATTTCGCTTCGTCCTGAGGCTCCTAACGAGCCAGGGGTCGAACAAAGGACGAAGTGGAATGCTCAACTCGTACTCCGCTAAACGGACACGCGAGTTGAACGTACTTTAAATTTAAAGGGCTCAAATTGGGTCAGTGTACCGGGAGGGCGCACTTTAACGCCAGATGTGCCAGTACATCCGTATACTCTAACTATCGGTCATGGAACTTAATCCAAGTGACCGGGGAAAGGGCGAAGTGCAATCGCTGGAGAGCTAATAAATACAAGGAGAGAGATTTTTTTATAAAATTGACAAACAAAGGATTAATTTAATATTATAACAGAAGCAATATTTAGTGATACGTTTTTCTTATGTATAAAAATACAATCCTTTGTTTGGTTCTCAAATCTGAAATGTGTTGGCGTACGAATTTGTGTTGTGTGAATATGTGTGGATGTAGCTTCTGACAGAAGGGAAAAGAGAAACGGAATTAAAAAGGAAAACGATCATAAGGGAGGGAGATAATTAGGGTAAAGGGGAACGAGAGAGAATACGGGGACAGAAAATGGATAGCCGTCTCCTTCGATTCGGACCACGATCCAATTGGCATCAGAGATATGTAAAAAGTCGCAAAAAATTAATTCGTCAATATTATGGAAAAGAAAGTGGACGGGATTGGAAGAAATATAATCATTAATGGTAAAATCGGTGTCGGTAAATAATATATGGGCAGCTATAAGGCGTCAAGACAAACCTCTCCATATCTCCCTCCAGCGCTGTGGGCGTAGCCTAGACAGGTCAGTCTGGTAAAAGGGCGCGCTCTGATTGGTCGAGGAATGAAATGGAAGTAATAGAGTAATTAAATGGTGTGTTTTGATTGGTTCGCCCTATACTTGACAAAGATCTGATTGGTTCGAATCGTACCTACGAAATGATTGAAGAAAAGGGGTAGAGGACTTCTGACAAAATGGAGGTTAAAGTATAAAAAAATGGTGAGTGGAGATTGGGACTGTAACATTTTTTGTCGCGAGGACAGAATACGAACATTGAGGCATGAATAACGAGTGGTTATATGACGGTCATTTTTTGTTGGCAAAGCACAATTTCTCCGACGTGTTGGCGTTTTAATGAATGTTTTTTATGTATGAGAGATGAGATCTTATACAAACATTTGCAAGTCTAGAGGGAGTCTTATTTTTGCTAGGAAGAATGCGAGAGGTAAAATAGAAAGGAATGTGTTCAATTGGCGCGACGTCTACGAGCATTACTTTAAAAAAATTCTTTCTATATTTTATATATTTAATGTATATTATCTAAGTATGTAATACCAGAGAAAATGTATTTATTGTAAATAAGGGTGGCGGTAGGAATAAGAAACAAACAATATTTACAAGTTTGAAATGTTTATTCAAAAGAGATATTATATGAAACAGTAATTTTATTTTTTTGAAAGAGTACACGTTTGAACATGACGGCATACAGCATGAGAATTTACGAATTTGTTTACAATAAAAAAAAATTTTATGAAGTAACTGTACGAGTAATCGGTCATTTCGCTTACAATCAGAGGTAAATAAATCAGAGGTAAATAGATCAAACTGACTAAGATTATAGCCATTACACATAAAATGTAGAAATACACAGCAATATTATCCACAAGTTTGAGAAAGTATTCCTTACAGCGTTGTCGTATTCCGGCGATACTTGGTGGAGTTTCGTCGAAGTCGTAAGAAGAATCTTGGATCTAAGGGTGGCAAGCCGTAGCTATTGAAATACGTTCCTGTTTCGTGTTTATTGATGTAGAAGGCGACCCAATGTTGGCCAGGTCGATCGTGATCGTCTGTGTTAGCGACAATAGCAGTCGACCTCGTCCACACACTTGGCAGTCGATCGGTAGGATAGATCCCCGCATGTCAGACACTGAGATGATGTAATACGTTTGAAACTTCCAGCGAATTCATTTCTCCTCGTCGGAGAGAGAGGAAATGTTTGCGTAAATTCAAAATGTACCTCTTTTGCCGGCGTGTCTCCCAAAAATGCTTGTCAGACGCTATGTTAGCTTTATCTCTATCAGTCGACGAATCGAATTTTGAAAGATCTTTTTTCTCCTCATCTGTCGCTTTGTTCTCTCTTTGATTCGTCTTTTCTGTCACGATATTTTTTTCTCCACTCTTCAATGTTGCGAACGATATTGAATTTCTGATTTTTAAATTGAATTGAAAAATTCCCGCTGTCTGTTTATTCACTCTTGAAATCGCTCTCGCTCCAATTTTCTGAGGAAAAGCTATCAAGACTTGAATTGCTGCTATTTCATATAGTTAGCCAACGTTTCAATTTATAAGCGTTGCGTAAGGCGAATGTGATTCGATGCTGGTTCGAAATCTGTCATAAGTGCAGCGTTATCTACGGCCTTCAAAATCTAGTAGATTTTTGAAAGCCGGAAAAATTCCTTTCCAATTATATATAATGCGTTTCTAGAAAGTAGATTACTCAGATAACGTGTCTTCTCTTGTGCTCTGGTATAGATGTAGCGTGCGTGTCGTATAATGTCACGCAGATATATCGTAAAGTTTTTTGGATTGACGTCTCCATCAAACCATTCTGTGATAATTTCTTGTAAGCCAGTTGTTTTCTCGTCTTACTCTCTCGGGTAAATCATCAAATGAACAAGGTGACGTCATAATCCGGTGAAGAATCGCAACTTCTTTCGGAATAAAGTTTTCTTCGACATCGCGAAAATCTTGTATTGTATATCGATGACTATATTCATTACGATATTTGAACTTTCGCTATTCTTTTTACGTTACGAAACATTAGCGTGTTACAAACAAGACTGAAGCTTTTTTGTCATCTTGCGTCCAATTAGATGAGAAAAAAATGTGTAGTGGAAGAAAATAATTTTCTCGCAGAAGCCATAGGGTTAACCAGAAAAGTCGAGAATAACTTGACGCGGGGAGTCGATTTCTAAAACTCGTTATTAAACTCGGCATAGACGATACAATTAATAGTCACGGAAAGAGCTTTTTCGAATCTTACTTCTAATCGTAAGTTTCCGTGTTTTACGAGATTCCAATGTCTTGCACATTAGTCGATAGATCTGAAGTAAGATCGAAAGTAACAAGAATGTAGCCGTTGGCGTTATCGTCTCTACTTATAGAATTACCCTTGTTCAGAAAATGGATACCGGTTTCCCGAGAATAATGTGTGATAAGCTTCAACATAGAACGACTCGCTTTTCGAAAAATTTGTATCGGTCTATTGGGAATTTGCATACCATCGGCGTATAACGAAAAGAAATTTATTCCGTAATTTTTGAAATTAAACCGGTTTAATTTTCTATTGTTGATAAACGCCTTGTTATCGACAAAATTATTATTCGTTTCGATAGCTGTCCGAGTATTGCGTCATCTATTGATTCCACCACGACCCCGGCGTGTATTGTGAATGTTTTAACTTTGACTCTCGTAACGGGATACTTTGCGGTAGTTTTACTCAGCATTCTAACGTGCGAGTAGCACACTCGGACTTATTTTTGCTCTTCTTACAAGTAGACTGGAGTCAAGAATGCGTATTTTTGATATCGTTTTACTTTCCGTAAGACAAAATAAATCTTTTGAACGTACGAGTCTCATTTTAACCTTTACTCCGTTAATTAAAAATTTATCTTCATTGAAAACGTCACAGTGAAGATGGCCAATGAGATCTGGCCAATGAGTGCGTGATTTCCTTGAATGTATTGCGTGCGTATCTCAAACGTTGTATTTGGATTTGACGAGTCGAGATCTAACGTGTCGTCCATGTAACCAGGAATATCCGCGTTCCATAAGCAAGAGATTAGATGGGAGGTTTTTGCGGGTGAAGCATAATTTAATAACGCCTCAATGTATGCGCGGTACGCGTAAGCGTTGTTTGGTGATGTGAGTTTTTGATTGAAATATACGTCGATTTGGTTGAACATGGAAGGCAGTAAATGATTTACGGGGCCTAATTTTGTCCCGCCATCGGATACAACTGATGTGTTCTCCCCGCGTTTGCTTCTACGCGTATGCGAAGACTCAACATGATGTGAGTGAGGTCTAGATAGTCTTCTCCATGTCCGGGTATGACAAATTTCATGAGCAAACCGTCCGCGAGCAAAGTTACGTTTGTAATAAAGTTTATAATAGAGTTTGTAATAAATCCATTGCGAACTTTCAATTCTGGTTCGCATAGGAGACAGAGAGAAGAGATCGAGTTCGCTCTTTATAAACTCGCTTGAGGGGGTATGAAGAAAAAACATGCTTTTTCTCCATCCACGAATTCCTATCTCAATTAAGAGAACATGACGGATATGTCATGTTTCTTGACACAATGTTTCCTAGCAGATGGTTTTTTGATTTTTCTTCCTGCAGCATGAATTTTCTGTTTCTTCTTCGTCACTTTTTTACTCTTCTTCCCTGTGGTACTCTTCGATGATTTTCTTTTGATTCCTTAACGTTGTTTACGATACACAATACGTCTCTATCTCGACCACCAAGTGGAAACTGAAGCGCCGTGGATTTCGCGGATATTTTATATACAGACCCTCTCATCAAGGAACAAATTTTTTTCTTTGGTTTTTCTCCACAGATTACCCTTCGATTCTGTGAGCCGACTTTTGACCGCTTCCTTTAATGGCTTATTAACATATTTTTGACATCTTCTATCACATTAATTCCCGCTCAAGCTTCTTTTCCGACAGCACGTGCACCTTTGTTTAGATAAAGTAATATTTTTCTAAATAACTTGCTGAAAAAGCTTCTGATTCTGTCCGCGTTGGTAAAATAAACCGACGAAAACAGGCGGAATTCCTCTGCTACCGATATCCCGCGCATCAAAATACTTCTCATATTCCGTCACGAATTTTTAACTATAAACTGGCACTTTAAACCGACACGTTCGCGTACATGAAAGAAAGTTATCGCTTACGTTTAAAGTGCAGCGTCACAGTCAGCATACCAAATTCGAATGGAGTTTTATTTTCAAGATGATCTCTTGTATCTATTTCGATCGTTCTGAAATTTGTTCATCGCAACAAGATATAATTTGGAAATGAGAAATGCTTCACTAAATTTGCGTAATTATGACTACGTATCAGCAATAGTATCTCGATCGGTACTATTCTAAGAAGAGGAGTAGGCACATAACCTGTTATATAAGGCACATAAATATGACAATATACGAACATTTAATCGGAGATACCTTCCCACAAGCTATAGGGTTTGCTACTTCATAACCGATTGCATGTCGCCCCGTCTTCTTATTAAAGATCTGTGAGTAAGAAAAATTTTCTCTTCTGTCTCATTGGAATTAGGTTTAGGTATCGCGAGGTTGGAATGAAATTGGTGTTTATTGGAAATTGCTGCTGAGAAACCTAGCATTCGTAGAAAATTGTCTTAAAAGTTTATATGATATAGCATTTTGCATTTTTCATACCAGTTAATACTTATGTAGACTTTGACGCCAGACGCTTTTTGCTATTCGAAATAAAAATGCAATTCGGCATCTTTACATGTGATATTAATCACCTCAATAAGTTCGTGGATATTGTTGTAAATTCCATTTGGAAATGTAACTTATTTTGCCGTAAATGGATCATTCGTCTGCT
>NW_017305598.1:0-1154 GCF_001594115.1 Trachymyrmex septentrionalis | reverse complement strand
ACAGGAAAATTGAATCTCACTTATAGCAACCTCCCATTGTCCGTGCAAAACTATAGAGTAAGTTAATTTCGTGATGAAGAACGACATTATATTATCCGGAAAATGACGCATATTGCTGTTACTCGGAAGTACCAAAAGAAATTGTTCCTCCACCATCACGAAGAGAAATTAAACTTAATGCCGGAATCCAAGTATCAAACTTACTAAGATAACCGCGTCAGCTAATTATCACATGTTTATTAGCTCTTCGCCCGCTACTCTTTATCACGCGATCGACAATAAACTGTTCTTCCTCTAAATTTTTCTCAACTCGAGCTAATTCTTGTATAAAAAATACCGTCTATGACTTCGTCTGCTAAATCTCGCAGTTCATGAAGGTTTTACTAATCAAGAACACGATAAATTTGAAATATTTTCTCGCTCCACTTAGCCCCGTAACTTTTCTCGAAGGCAGCTTTTGCTCTACTGATACGAACGAGATCTCTGACGCGATATTTAATCTTTCGCGCCCGTTTCTTTAATATTTTGTTTTTCCAACGACGTGATATATTTTCACGAGCGATACGTGCGTTTTCTCTCGTGCGTTACTACCGCAGGTTGCATTCTCGTGGACGAGTGACGCGTGATTGTAAGCGCGTACAATGTCTTGTAGAACATTGACGTAGCGTTGCGTATTTTTATACGTGAAATAACGCCACATTCGCTCCTTCAGTGTTCTGAAGCGCTGGACAATGGCGGCTTTAATATTCGGATTGCGCGTTACTCGAAAACGAATGTCGTTCTAAGAAATTTTTGCATTGGTGGGTGACAAATTCTTTACCCTTGTCTGTTTGTAAGTATACAGGTACTCGTCCCTCGCTTTTCGCTAGTACGTGTTGAAAAACTTTTATTACGCTGCTCGTTTTATCATATAGCGGTTCTACTCAGACGTATTTGCATAGTACATCAATAATCACTAACAGATAGGAATAGCCGTCATTGTAACTTTTTAGATTTCGGAGTTCGATTAAATCTGCCTCCCACACATCGTCAATGTTTGTTACGTAATACAATCGCGGAAATTTTCTGCGCAATAGTCGATGCAACGTGTACGCGTCTTGGGAGATCCGAGCCAGCGTACGACTTCTCTCCGTGAGAAATTCGGTTTAACGGCG
>NW_017305597.1:0-3400 GCF_001594115.1 Trachymyrmex septentrionalis | reverse complement strand
ACAATTAATAATTGTCGCAAATAATTATCGCAAATGTTCCCATATACATAACATTCATAGTTCGGGTGAGTCTTGATGTAGACTTCGACATTATTCACGTATGATTGAACAGTCAAAAGTGTATCATGTCTGTTGGAAAAGTTCTAGTTAATAAAACAAAAATAAAAAGTAAAAAGACTTCTTACGAAAAAATAAAACGCAAATAAATTAACATACCGGAATTCTAATAAGGAATAAAAACTCACCAAAATATGTGTAAATTACTCAAAGAAGTGTGTCCATATAAGTATAGAAAATAACTATTGGAATATAATATATAAAGACAAGCGAAACACAGACGTGAAAGACGGACATTGTGTTGATTGTTGTGTACGCTCGCTGATACGGATCGCCACGGACTGAGAGAAGAGACGGACCATACAGTATCAAAAAGTTAAACTTTATTTACAAAAGGTATGTATGCCTTATGAAAACCTTCAGTATCAGTTTGTACATTCAAACTGTTTTTCTGCTTCTTAATATTGAGCATCTCGGAAATTAAGTTTCCTATAGCAAGGCTCAAAAATTTTAACCTTATCCCATTGGAAATCGTGATCATACTGTAGCCTGTGCTGCGTTATGACAGAACGGACAGAAGTGTTATATCTAATATGATGTTACGATGTTCTGTAATTCTGGTTTTTAATTGTCTGCCCATCTGTCCCACGTACGATGCATCACAATTATTACACGATATCTTATAGACTGCATTGCTCTTCGATGTATGGGGACAAATATCCATATGTACTTTTATATATTTGCCTATTTTATTAGGACTATGAAAAGATACCCTGATGTCGCTTTTATTGAATCGTTTAAATTTTTCAGTGTGAAGAGGAATAAATGGTACCGTAAGCCAAGAAGCAGATTCGTTTGTACAGACATTGTCATCCAAATCTTTATGTGTTATGTGTTTATTTTTAATTAAATTTTTTATACGTTGGTTAACTGTGTCAAAAATAAAAGTCAAAGGGTAATCATTATCTAGTAAAATGTTAATAATAAATGTCAAATTTTGTGTATGAAATACAAAGTCAGATAGTAAAAAAGCTCTGTCAATTAGCGAAAAAATTTTCCCTTTTTTTTTTGTAATGGGATGATTTGAATTGAAATTTAAAAACCTCCCTGAGAAGGTCGGCTTACGGTACTAATCAAAAATAAAACTATTCCTATTGATAATGTTCCGGAATTATCGTTACTTTTCATATTCTCGGAGCAGACAAATAACTAATCGACACCGAGCCTTCCATACAAGATGAAACCAGCGACCCGTCACAAAACATACCATATTTTGGTCCTTGGAGCCGGATCGTCGCCAAGGAAAGTTATTGTTCTTTGTTTGATTCTTGACCTTGCTTTCAGTTGAAAACAATGTCGTCTCTCGACGAATTGATGAGTATGCAAAACCAGCTGATGGGCGTCATATTTCGCACGCTCACGAATTTCAAGAAGCTCGGGCAGATCAAGATGACACGTGCCGTCACGCAACGCCTTGCAACTCTCAAGGAAACCTTTGCCAGATGCCAGAAGCTGGACTGCAAAATCATGCTAGCTGCGGACGAGAAGTCGAAGGCAACCTATGCGTACTTAATCCAGAACTATTTCCTGACGTGTGAGAACTACTACCACGAAGCTGTCGACTACATGGCTGAGATATTGGACTGTCACGAGGCCGCGAACCTCGTCCCGCTGTACATGAAGTAAGTGGTCTCAATAACTCTTTTTGGTCATCATCGCATCTTCCGAGGATCAACTTGCCGATCTTCGACGGGATCTTTCGACAAGTGAGAAAACTTTCGCGATAAATTTAAATCGATGATCCATGAGGATCAAAGCCTAACGAACGTCGAGCGCATGTACTATCTGTATTCCTGTGTAAAGGGGGATGCAAGTAACGCTTTAAACCATCTCGCGATAACCAATGATAATTTCGCTTTCGCGTGGAATATTCTCGTTTCTCGGTATGATAATAAACGCGTCGGTATGATAATAATCGCCTCATTACAATACATTTATAATCGCTTTTCAATTTACCGTCGCTTACAAGAAACCTCCAACGACCTTTGCATGCTCCGTGATCAAAAGCAACAAAGCAATACAAGCTCTGAGCAATTTCGGTTGCCCGAACATTGGGATGATTGGCTTGTTTTTTTAGTGTCATAAAAACTCGATAAATCATCGCGAAAAGCTTGGGAACTTAAACTCGGAGATACAGTAGATTACCCGCGTTATCGCAAACTTGATCAATTTCTTGCATCGCGCATTCGCATGTTCGACGCGATTGCTCTGTGAATGCAACGGAAAAGTCACGGATGACTTCCAAAAGGAAAACTCTCGCCTTACATACGTGTTCCGTTTTCATGTTCATTGTGCAAAGCGAACCATCTATTGTATCAATGTTCTACGTTCCTAAAGTAAACTCCATCCCAACGTTTTAAACTCATTAAAAATCAGAAACGCTGTGTAAACTGTTTCAATACGAAGCATTCAGTGAAAGATTGTACAAATCCTCGTGCGTGTCGACAGTGTAGTAAACGGCATCACACGTTATTGCATTTCGATCATTCCGTTCAGCCTGTCGACACTAAACTACCGTCGACATCTGTACCAACGAGTAGCGAGAGTGTCACCGCCGTCGCTACGCATTTATTGTCGAAGACCGTAGCCGACTTCCAAAATCTTATTCGCTACGGCGCGCGTAGGAGTTTATTCGCCTCATAACCATTTTATCACCGTTCGCGCGCTCCTCGATCAGGGATCCGTCTCTATATTTATCTCCGAATCGCTTGCTCAACGCCTACGCGTTGAGAGAATCGCTCCATTTGCATTACCGGCATTAGCGAAATTGTAAATTAAATTGTTTTAGTAAATTATCAATTTTAGAGGGAGAAACCACGGTACAAATGTCATCTACGTATCTGTCATAAAACACAATATCCAAATTCAACGACGTCCAGGACACCGTCTCTAATCTCCTCATTACTAGGTCCGCTATTACAGGTGATAAAGGTCGACATACAATGTCCGTCTTTCACGTCTGTGTTTCGCTTATCTTTATATATTCCAATGGCTATTTTCTACTTATATGGACACACTTGTTTGAGGAATTTACACATGTTTTGGTAAGTTTTTATTCCTTATTAGAATTCCGGTATGTTAATTTATTTGCGTTTTATTTTTTCGTAAGAAGTCTTTTTTACTTTTGTTTTATTAACTAGAACTTTTCCAACAGACATGATACACTTTTGACTGTTTAATCATACGTGAATAATGTCGAGTTCTACATCAAGACTCACCCGAACTATGAATATTACGTATATGGGAACATTTGCGATAATTATTTGCGACAATTATTAATTGT
>NW_017305596.1:0-3338 GCF_001594115.1 Trachymyrmex septentrionalis | reverse complement strand
TAAAACCTTTTAAGTATCGCGACAAACTCACTGACTCTATCAACTTTAAGTATTGCGACCGACTCACTAACTCTATCAACTTTGAGTATTGCGACCGCTTTTCTAACTTATCGCCCGACAAGTATAACTCGAGAATTTAGAGAAAATCTGCTATCTGATGCAAGGGTTGCGGAACCGCGATTTTTATACTAATCGCCCCAGATTACTCAAATTTGGATTGGTGGAATAGGTTTCGTTGGATGGTAATAGGATTTTCCTTTGCTCTTGGATTGGTCAAGATTCTGGGGAAGGAAAAGATGTTGACAGGAATCTGTAGAGTGGGAAAGTGAAATTCCAAAATTTTATGACCTTAAGATTTATGGGGAAACGCGCGTCTCGTGCGCCGAGAAGGCGCGCATGCATCGTCGCCACGGGACCACCCAGAATCTACCCCTGAACGTCGCGTGCCGTTTCTTAAATTTTGTAATTTTGTAATTCGCGAGAATCGTCCGCGACTTGACCGTTAATCTTGGCGTTAATCTGCCCGATCTTACGCTTTCCATACGTATTTATTATTGATTTTTATCTCGGAGCGACATTCATCAGGAGATACCGGGTTCCTTGTTTTAGTTTTTAAGATAAAGAAAAAAAAAAAGGAAAGAAGATAAAATTTTAGTGTTTCGAGGAATTCGAGATCTCTATGAAAGAAAACAGTCGCGTGAGTCCGCCGGACGTAACACTATAATAATAATTAATAAGTGGGCTTTTATTTAATACATTGTTTACAAAAAATATTTTTATTTATTTCAAAAAATTGATTCATTTATTATTTTCCATAGCTAGGAAGTTGAATAATATTATAATAAATTATAAGAAATTATGAAACATTATGTACTAATAAATTTTGCAGCGGATTGTTATAAAAATATCTCATACACACAAGTTTTTATGATAAACAAATGTGTTGCTATTTTTCCATACGATTCCAATTCTTTAATCCTTTTTATCTACTTCCTATAATACATCTTTTAAGCATATCTTATACTGTAGGCAGTGAGTTTTAAAGTAATAAATTTAAAAGTGGGCCTTATTTAGTGCTGGGCCTTATTCGGTTTAAGTATTTTAATTCCATTTCAAAAAGGGAAAATTACTACCATTTCTTTTCGTGTCTCTATCTGAAAAAAATAACGTAATCAAAATGAGCCACCCTTGAATCGTTGCTCTTTCGAATATACTTTTTTAAATTTTCTATACTTTTTGGGATGTTACAATGTGGAAGTTAAAATGCACACTGTACACCTACATACATATATACATATATACGCGTGTAATATTTTTTATAAATTACATTATAATCCATATATATTGCTTGCGATTCTCAGCTTCTACTATCCATTGACACACTAAATTGGATTTATGTTGTCTTCTATAATCTAAATTATTTTTGAAAAGTTCTGAATAGAACACATGTTAACGATCATTGACTTGATGAAATCTAAAGCTTACGCGCATCTGAATTGAATGAAAGAGATTTAGTTATGTTTTTCATTAAAATTGTGATATATACTCGTACATAATATATGTATAATATGTATATTATCATTATATTAAATAATCAAAGTTAGACTAGATTAGGATTTTATTATTAGTTTTTTTATGTTTTATTACATTTTATATTTACTATATATGTGTATAATAAAATAAACTTTTATCATTTTCCCTTTTACAATAGGTTATTTCATATATATTCTCTATAATTTCAATGCTAATACTGACAAAATGTAATATAAAATTATAGTGCTTAAATAGTTTTAAAAATTTTAATTTTAAATGTTTTACACAGACTAGAGAGAGAGAGAGAGAGAGAGCAAACATTTTGATGCACGTTGTCAATAAAAATAGCTTACGAAATAAATGTTCATATACTCGTATATACTAACCTAAGGATAGTTCCGCAAATTAGAGTATTTGAGACCTGTACAAATACCGGTTAAAACCACAAACATCTTTATTGGCACAAACCTTTAAATGTTTTATTTTTTGTTCTAGGACTTATAAAAAATTTTTATGTGTTATATTATATAAATGAGTAACGAAAAATCGAAATAAATATTTTTTATTACACTTGTACGAGTATATGTATGAATGGCATGTTTATAATTTTAGTTTTGCGCTTACTCTCAAAATTACGAAGAATGAACGACGTAGACGTTTCATTTCTTTAAGATGCCTGAATTATATGAATTCTTTTGCTTTTTACAGAATAAAGTGCTTGATTTTTGTGAATTTCCTTGCCTCTTTGAAAATTCTAATACCCTTCTTGGAATTAAAAAATAAAATAAAACTTCTTTGCACGATATTTTATACTATATTTTACGAAATATTATATTTTTTTTGTGAAATTATGTCCGATTTTTCTGTGACACATATGTATACATATCTATAATGTATTATACAGTATTTATAACTACTGTTAATAAAAAGGACTTATTCTGACTATATTTCCATATAAGATGTAATGATCTTCTGAAAGTCCTGAAGCAAAGTCTAAGGCATTTAGCGGTTTGTGCTTATAAGGACTTTTAATCAACTTGACATTATTTAAAAAATATTAAAATTTGAAGCAATTTGACCGAAACCCATTTTCCTTATGATTTGTGTGGGGTTCTTTGTATTTAGTCATAATTGTGAGCTCAAGACGTCTTTAATGCTCTCAATAGAAAAAATGATTAGAAAAAAGTTAAGAAATTTTAATACAGTAATATTAGGGACTACATATAAAACTGAAACATTGAATACATATGAAACTTTTACATATGAACCTTAGAATAACAGAAGCTAACAAGTATTGATGTAATTACGGTGATTAATATTACGAATTTTATCCAGAACAATGAATTTAGTAACTTGTAAAAAAAGACATAGGAGTACATGGTATAATAAATAAAATATGTAAGATAGCTCCATAGGACCAAGACGTACAGGCAAGAGATATATGGCATAGAATGTCCAAGAGGATATTCAAAGAAACCCAAACCGAAAAACGACCCAAAGATCATTAATGGTGCCAGTGCAGCCTGTAGCGTCGTCGTCATAGTTTCCAGATCGTCGACAAGTAGTACGATGCTTATATTGAAGGATGAAGTATGTACATATCAACTAAGAAGTATTGAGTGACAGAAAAAAAAAACAGATAGTCTAGATTAGTTTGCTTATTCTTCGCTGAATTTTTTCTTGTTTGTGTGTATTATTACAGATTATAAACGACGATAGACGTAACTATCCTCGCAACATTATGTCTTTATACAATACTAGGATCCGAGGTATTTATTAAACGACTTTATCTACACTTTTGACGA
>NW_017305595.1:0-881 GCF_001594115.1 Trachymyrmex septentrionalis | reverse complement strand
GAATAAAAGAGTTTTTAGAGAAAGATTGTAAGAAGTCTTATTCAGTCAAAACGGACTTGACGACGAAGGTTGTGCGGATAACAAGTTTTGTTTAGACAAAAGACAGAACGGTTGTCATGGCATGAATACAATAAACGCGCGTAGCGACAAACAGAACATTAAATACAAAGATGCCGATAGCTAATCGTCTGTAGCTTGCATATCAGTTATCCGCCGGGCGCCACATTTGATTGGACAAGCAACTATCCATCAATATTTAATTATTAATAATATTGTTATAAAAAATAGTTAAATAATTAATTTATATTAAATATATAATTTAGATTTATGAATAAATGAGAGTGAATAATATTTTTTATAACTTATTTGGACTTTTTACATGGTATAAGGATGTATCAAACTTTGTTGTCTTATATAATTGATAATGTTTTAACTATCATTAACATTGAAATTGATATGTTAAATGATCTACTTTTACCTTTTGACAGATATGAATTTGATATAATTTATAATGATGTTTGGTCTCACATTAAGATGGCTAAAAGGATTTAATTTCTATACAAGAGGTTCAATTAGCTTATATAGAAGCTGATTTAGGTTCCTATCAGGCAAGATTACAATTACATTTAGATGAAGAATATTGATTATCTCATTTTACAGGACATGATTTACTTTTTGCCGGTGAGTTTGAGTATATAATAATTCTTCATGAAACAATTATTATTATTATTAGGCGTTAGGAACTCGAAAGCTCATTGCCGCAAATACCAAATCCCGCCACTGTTCCCGTCCCTGAGCCAGATCTCTCCATTTGTGACCCTCGTACCTCATTTCGTCCATTCTAATATTATCTTCCCATCTACGTCTTGGTCTACCCAATG
>NW_017305594.1:49501-50043 GCF_001594115.1 Trachymyrmex septentrionalis | reverse complement strand
AAAAAGACGAAGAGTAAGTTGAACCGAGATTAAAGTTAATAACTGAAAGTACGGACGCATTGCACGATTTCTCGTGAAAATTATTAATTTTTGGAGTTTGTTTGGTTGCAGCAAAAGCATCGAAGAAAAATCATCGGTGTGAAATAAATCTGTCAATTTAATTTTTGAAATAAAACTCACGTCGAATTTAATGATGAATACAATTTTAACCCGAAACTTTATTCATGTGGAATTTCCATCTTTCTCATCTTCTCGGCGTGTCCCTGGCAAAGAAATCAAGGATCAGAGACGCAAATATTTTTCATACTCGACAACGGGCCGTTAAACTCCAATTCTCCATCGTGAATCACTCTCGATGAATATTTATCTCGATTCCATCACTCGAGAATCACCATTCTGACGATCTTAAAAAGGGTTCGGGTTTCCAATACTAAATGATCGCGATTTTTTTTTTTAACGACAGCTAGGCATGAGAAATTAACCGGTAATCATCATTAATTCTTAAATGCTAATCGTAACATGCAAATACTGAAAGTAAGGGG
>NW_017305594.1:41033-48601 GCF_001594115.1 Trachymyrmex septentrionalis | reverse complement strand
TCTCTCTCTCTCTCTCTCTCTCTTTTGGGTTTTTAAATTTTATTAAATTGTTTATTTTACCGCAAGAACAATTCATAATCAAGCGGGAATGAAATTCAGTGATCGCGTATACGATGAATCGCATGAGATTTGTGATGCGTGAGTCAATGGAGATTTATTACAAGTAATTAAAATGTTAGAACGAGTGTCTGGCATGTTGTTCTATCGAATACGTTGTTCCATCGTGAGTTATGGCGTCTATATTTTATGGACATCTACCAAGTTTTGTTATCCGCACAAAATAGTCGTAAACTGTTCTAGCAGATGAGTAAGGCTAGCCGTATATTTAGCAAGCAGTCGCATCGCTTGCTTAAATCTGAGATGAAATCTTGTGGAAAAACTTGTTGAAGGCGTTTATAATACTCTTTTTATTTTAAACAATGACGAAAGAAACAAATCTTTCTGCGAAATAAGCGTAATAATATTATTCCTCATTTAATTTTGAAAAGACTACAATGAAGATTATAATGAAATTATAATTTTACAGTCCATTGTGTAGATAATTTTGAATCAAATGATGTCGTTATGTATACCGCTGCGGCATGAAAGTTACCTAAATACCATGGTGATGCCATGGTTTTGACATTTTCTTATATTCGCAATCGACGTCTTTCTCGCCTTAGTCAGAACGAAGTCTCGCGTGAAGGGTATTGTGTCTACGGGACAGAAGCCAATAAACTTGTATGCGTCCTACCTTTCGCCGCAGTCTGCAATTTCGAGAGAGAGAACGAAGGAACCGTTGTATTCCTAATAATTTCGCGTTTAAACAAGCGTGACTTGATTTCTCTTACAAAGCTCTCTTAATTGCACCTCTAAGAAGGAATCAGCTGTATGAGATATTTTCCCCGTATTAGCATTTATCACGTATAATTCTCGTGAAATCTTCGAGATTTATCCACGTCACTAAATATGATAATTATATTCGCGATTCCATCGAGGAGAGGTTACAAGATTGCAAACTTTAAGCTTAAGTTTTTGAAGAATAGAATGCGATGTAAATTCTCATACGCTTAGAAAAAGCCTTTTCAAAAAAATGTTGAGGATGCAAATTTTTGTATTAAGGGGCAAGACTTAAAAAAAAAAGAATTAGAAAATAATACGAAGAAAATTCTTATACATAAATTAAAAATGAGGCAAGTTGATTGCACCAATTGATTGTCCCTTCACTTCTCAATTAATCTTAATTGCTTGTTACTCCTGATGTTTCTTTTTTTTTCTTCAGCGAAACAGAATTGAATTTCGCAAGCAACCACGCTACGTGCGTTGCACGTCCGCATGCTTTATCCGAAAGGTCGGGACGATCTAAATTGCGCTATTACGCGCGAGATCATTACTCGCGATGCAAATACGAGTAATATAACTGGTGCGCGGGCGAGAGCACGGACATATTACATTACAATCACGCGTTGTATCTTGCGGGAGTCGTGAAAGTTAATTGTTAGGTCACAAAAAAGAAAAAAAACCTCTCGTTCACTCAGGGGATCCGATGGATCCATGGACGGAATTGATTTCTCAGACGGCTTCGACGGTGATTTTCGCGCGTAGGAGTTTCAATGAAATTTTAATGAAGACAAAGACATATAATATGTCGTCCAAGCGCGGTCACGTATACATAATGCCGGTCTGATTACATAACGCGTCGTAAAAGCGTTGTTCTAAGTGACCCCGTGCTGGCCTGACCTTTCGCTTTCACTCCCCCTCTCTCGAGATCTGACCAGTGCACCTCTCGCAGACTGCAGATCGAGCGGCGCGATCGAGTCCAGATCGGGAATACCGAGTAAATTCAACTCGCCGTAAAACGTATACTCGGCGCCCCGACTTGGATGGAAACGCTCGATTTAACATGCCCCTCAACTAACGCGCCGTGATTCATATACCGCGATATTTGCAGTATTATTCAAATCTTGCACAATTCGGAGAGAGACTCGAGAGCAGGCATGAGTCGTCTAATAATTATGGGTATTGGGCCCGGTTTATAGTGTTTATACACACCGAGAGTGTGTTTCAGCGATCAAACTTAAGATTAATCACTTCGAATCGTTTCGAAGTTTATATGGCGGGATTATTAATTTTTAATCTCTTTGCTCAAGTTTGTTCATTACACAATGTTTGTTCTCACGTCATATTTTTCTTGATTTATTATTATTATTATGTTTTAACTTTTTACTTGCAAAGTTTATATAGGAGAAGAAATGTTTTATATTTATCAGTTAAACACATCGCAGTAACGTTTAGAAAAACTATTATTAGGTACAATTATAGTCACTGTTAATTACGAGAAAGTTTATGCTGCGATACATTTGAATGTAAACTATTTGAATATTATATATATAATATAATCAGCTAGTCGCTTGAATCATTTCTCGAGATGATATTTTGACATTACAGCCTTCAAAAAAGAAGAAAGAAAGAGAATATTAAGAACAAAATTTCGCTTTACATCTAAAATATTACTAATTAAAAAAGTACTAATCAAATTCATTACTAATTAAAAATAATAAATTAGAGACATAATATGCATATAAATAAGTTTTTTTTTAATTTGCATCGAATTAAAATAAAATTTTGTAATCCGAAGTCGGACATTCCCATGACACTTGATTCTATACTCATTTGATGAATGACTATGTTTGTTTAATAGAATAATTAATTACGTGATTAATTAAGTGTACATCTTTTCGTTCAGGATGGAACCATCGGTTCAGAATTAGTTATCCGGCCACTGCCAGAACGGGTTCTGCAAGAAGTAGTGAGCAAAGCGTCAACTCTTTACGAACCCAAACTACTGCCCAACATAACTAATAGCGAGGACTTGGAACACACAAGTCATCATATCGTTTTCAGGAAAATGGATCGACCTATCAGCGACGAGTACAGTGACTTTTGTGAGTGGAATATACGTCGAAACTTTCACTTTCGATCTTATTTGAGTTGGCAGTTTAAAAATTGATTTTAAAAAAATCCTAAGACTGCAAATATAAATACAAATGTTTTCAGCGCTTATGGAACCAGATCGCTTAGTCAAGAGATATAGGATTAAGCGCTCGATTAATAGCAGATCGAGACGCGAAGCACCGTACGTCATTTACCCGGAAATCCTTTGTATTGTGGATTACGATGGGTACAGGTGAGAGAGAGAGTCAACTAATATCATCTTTGTGAAGCGCGAGTATATACAGGCCGTAACTGTTATTTTTCCTTATACGAATATTCCGTGTATCTGCAGTGACATTTATAATTTCTCTTAACTCACTTCTCTCAATGATGAAACGGATCTTCTCTTTTCAGATTGCACGGTGGCGATAACGTGCAGATAAAGAGATACTTCGTGTCCTTTTGGAACGGAGTTGATCTGAGGTACAAATTACTGAAGGGGCCAAAAATACGTATCAGTATAGCGGGAATAATTATTTCACGTGTAAGAGACAGTAGTAAAATTAATACCCTAGTTTATATACATATATTATAATCTACACATCGACAGATCTTTTCTTAAAATAATATGTAAGCTCTACTTATCAAACTTAATAATTATTGAGAAAAAAAAACGATCTTTGAAGATTGAAGCTGCAGGTGCATCTAAATATAAATAAGATCAATTGTATTATACTCAGGGACGAGACGCGACACCGTATTTAGAAAGGAATCGCGTGGGAAGAGACGCAATTGACTCGGCAGCCGCTCTGACAGACATGGGCAAATATCTTTTCCGGGAGAGGAGACTTCCTGTATACGACATTGCCGTCGCTGTCACAAAGTAAGAGTGCCCGATCCGTAAAACGGCCTACGTGCAGTGCTGTAATTTGACGGCAAGTCACGAAAGTGCCTGCCAGAAAACGATAACCTCTCTGATGATCCATACTTTTCATTTATTTGTCAATCCAACGAGCATTCACTAACTTTACACGACGTAAATGAGAGAAGCGCGAATACATCGTAAATGAATGTTGAATTCCACGTAGAAGCATTCAATAATTAACTTCGATACTCTCTCGTTTCTCTTTTTTGCGTTACGATAATGTTTATTATAAATCTTACGTTTTATTCTCTCTGATGATTTCATACTCTCGATTTTTATTCCGCAAAACAGGTATGATATGTGTCGTCGTAGGAAAGGCGGCCGCTGCACTAAGGGAACTGCCGGTATGATTTATTACATAGCGATCACTTTACTTCGTTTTTTTTTCTTTTTCTTAATTTTCGTAACGTATGGTACAGCATTTTTGCTAGCATGTATAATGTATATAGTTGACGGTATTATTGACGGTTGACATGCAGTAATGGTACAGAGTCTAACAGATACAGTAGAGTTAGGGGATGTTTTGGGATTCTTGGGGAAGATATTTTTCGAAAAGATATGAGGATCAGGACGTATCGCGATAATGCGAGAAATCCCATCGCTCGCTGATGACGAAAACGCCTTCAAACAGAAATATCTTCCTCGCGTGATTCCAACGAGCGAAATTAGGAACTTGTAATCGGTGTCTGCGAGACAATGCACTTGTAATTCAGAGCTTCTTACGCACACGCTCGAGCAAAGAGGAACGAATGAGGAGTGGGTATGGTACCACTAATCTTAATTTAATTGATAACGCATAATTCGTGGGCCGCGCTGTGATCCCAAAACGCCATAACACCGGACAATCGTGCCAATTGCGTCATGTACGGAAACTCATAGGTTCGCAGAACCGTAAAAATCAAAACGTATCACTAAATATATAAAATGTCCAGTTTGATATTTACATTGGAAAGTCATAAAGATCAAGTTTGAAGTCAGTTTCCTGTAACTTCTTAAAAATATATAGCGATTCGCAGAGAGGAATCATTTGTATGTGTGAGTTACGCAACTTACTACGTAGATTGAGCAGGCTTTAATGTAAATCTTTTTTTCCTTCCGACGAATTCGTGGTTTTTTTTTATTACAAGTATTTTGCAACACTAGGCAGAGTTACTCCAAACAGGTGTAAAAATATAGAAAGTAAAGAGAACTGAAATATTAATCCAACCGGAAATTATAATTTAAGTTAATTACTATAATTTTATATTTAGATAAATTCTATTTCTAATTTGATATGTAATGAATTTTACCGCATACATCGATGTAATAGTAATATTTCAGCCCTTTACATTTTTGCAGCATAATCTGAATATATTTTGAATCAATTCGAATTAATAAAATAAACGGGGCAACATATAATCCATGCATATTAAGTCTTCATTTATGCAGATCTACGTAACTTACAAGTATACGGTTCGTTAGACGAATTCCTCCTTCAGTTGCGCCATATGAAAGTGAAATCTTGTACAATAAATCGCAACCCGCAACGTCTATCACGCTTAATCGAAATGCCAACTCGCAATCGCGTACAATTGTTTAATGAAATCATACTATATAAAAACAATTTCAGATAAACGAGACAATAAGAATTCTTCACAAATTATCCAATTATAATCTCGATGAGAACTTGGGTGAGCAGGTAAATAATTACAATAAAATATTATATAAAATTTTAACTATTCTATGCGTAATTTTACTAGCGCTCATGAAAGTTTGGATACATATATAAATTTTATAAAACAATTATGTAAATATTGAGACATTATAAAACGAAAATTGTATTAAATCCTTATATATTTTAGAATACTCGTGTACACTACATACTAACATTATAGCTAAGGATATAGAAGCTAGAAAAAGCTTTATAAATTTTTTTTTTATTTTATATGCCGAGACTGAATATTTAAAATTTATCGATTATACTATATATGTATAAGTAGCCTAAAATATATAAAAGAATACATTGTTAAATTTGTAACGTTGATCAATTATATTTGAGTTGTTTTCAATCGTTTGTATAGATCGCCACTGATTTTTTTCACTATGTTAACTTAACTAATTGTAAAACACTAAAGCTGTATGATGTAACTCAAAAAAATATTTGTAATTTGTATCAAATCATTTATTAATATAAACGCTGTTTACACTTTGAAACTGAAAAATTGATTGAATTTGACACACATATATATATTTTTTTTTTTAAAGTTAAAAATAATAAAATATTATTTAACTTAAGAGAGATTAGGTTGCTCCTTTGATATCTAACAATGTAACATAATTGATGATTTATAATAATGTCTTAATTTTTTATATGGCCATTTAATAGAATTTATATTAATATCTAAATTTTTGTAAAAGATAGTGTATATCTAACGTTTATTCAATTGTTTATTTTAATCAGATTTTCCAATTTATATTGCAAATAAAACTAAGGGAAGTAAAATTTGGCATCGGACCTTTTCACTTTGGATATAGTTCCGTTTGCCAGGTACGTCCAATATTTATTAAAAGTATAAGCATATACAGGGTGTCCGATAATTCTGACGGAGTTCATGGACATGTAGAGCGGACTGAGACGGAAAGTCCTCTACCATTTTGCAATTTTCGACAGTATAACTGCACATATAACAGAGGTTCAACTTTTAGAGATCATATACGTATACAAACATAATCGTATGGCATTATTTGTAAGAATTGACTAATCGCAATCAAGCATTTCTCTTTTACAGTAGAATGAGAGAGGAATACTCGAATGTGATTAATCAATTCTTACAAATTATGGCATAGGGTTGCAGTTAATATAAATGATCCTTTATCGAATCGAGCGTCGCAATTCGCAATATTAAAAATGGGGTCGGCAATAAAGAGTACATAAAAAAACGATGATTTTGTATTCTTCCTTCTCCCTCTCCCCCATCCCCTTTTTTCATCAGTCAAAAATTTTACACCGACAGGCGAAATAAGTTGCCGGCCCTGTATATAATAGAATAAATATTTCTACATTTAATTTTGTAAATAATATAAATATCTAATCAACAACATAATATTGAAGTCATTTCTCAATTGACTGCATTTTTACATTTTTCATTGTTAATTTACATACTTAAAATCTTTTTATACTAATTGTTCTCAATTTAATATGAATATTATCATTAAGTATAATGAAAGCATTTTTTTTCAGATCCATAGCGGAGCTTTGTCCGTCCTAATGATTTTAATTTCGGTATATAATCCATAATAGATCTTTTCTAATGTATGAGAAAAATGGTTTTAATATCAACGTATATAATTAAATACACTTTTTTGTTAAACCAAATATTTCTGATTTTTATGACATGACAAAATTTGAGATTTTACAGCTGTATTGTTTGGTATATTATATTTATACTATAATAAATATATTATATTATAAAGATTTATTTAATATTTTTCAGATGGATTTCGCAGAATTACAATACTTTTAGACATATGCAACAAATAGGCAAAATACAGATAAACGTTAATCTCAGCGCACTTTGATAGTTTAATTATTTCATTAACGTTTTATTAAATCAATATACTCATAACATGTGCCTATATTATTTCATTAATAACAGTAATTGAGTATAAAATACATAGATATGCAGATAAGGTACACAATCCATCATATGTACGCTTTTTAATACAATATGTATGTATTAAAAAATAAAAT
>NW_017305594.1:37202-38596 GCF_001594115.1 Trachymyrmex septentrionalis | reverse complement strand
ACTATGTTGAGAAATAAATCGCCACTTTTCCAAAATTTTCGTTTTTCTTTTGTAGGCTAAGTACTTATCGGACCGCCCTCGTATATTACTATCAAAATATATTAATCATATAAATAACAATTTTTTTGTAATTATTATTTTACCGAATTATAATAAATAAAAGTTGATTACATATTATCTTTTTAAATTTCTTTTCGTCTAACTCGCACACTTATTGACGAGTGCAGTATAACGGCGACGAAGCGGACTCAGCGGCCAGCGTGGCACCGCGGAAATTATTTTCTTCCACGCAGATAATATCAAATGATCATTCTAAAAAAATATGACTTTTATAAAAAATTTAACGAAGAATATGAAACATTTCGTTGAAGTTATCAGCTTCAATTCGTCAATATGCATCATTCAAAAGTGACGTAAATAGAAAGCGTCTATTATGCGGAGAAAATTATGGAAAAAGACACGATACTATTATGTATCTTTGAACATCTAGAATAATGCAAAGATACGTTTATATTTGCTCTGTAATAGTACATACATATGAATAAAAATTCCGAGAATAAAAGTAATCCAATTTAGATTATCTGCATATAGTTTTAGTCTGTCGCTCAATACTTGGTTAGTTGATATGTACTTCAGCCTTCAATGTACATATGATATCTTACAGTATAATTCTCATGAGGTTCCTAGACGATCTGTAGAAATAAATTATTCTTGAAATTTTTATGAAGAATATTAAACGCGTTTGTGTTTCGTGCTACAAGAATTCAAATTATTAGTCGACTGCGGAAACATGACGAAGACGCTGCAGACAGCTCTCGCACCATTATTTATCATTGGCTCGTTCTTCAGTTTGGCCTTCTTTGAATATCCATTTGGGCAACCAAGACCGTATCTCTCTGGCCTGTATACCTTGAGCACATGGAGCTTTTTTACGTATTACTGGTACTATCCATATTATGTGAATAATTTAAAAAATAATTTACCCTTATGGATGGAAATAATAAAAATGATTACTGTGATTGGATCGACGCTTGTTAGCTATTTTTATTTTAAGGTAAAAATTTTAAAATGTACTTATAGTCTATTAGTCTCTAATATTATTTAATTCGTCAAAATTCTTTAACTTTTAAACACAATTAGTTAAATAAATAAATATAAATAAGGACTCTCAATATTAAACAATACAAATAAAAAATAATAAAAATTCAGATGAAGCTAATGAGAATCATACGTCGAAAAGATAGCAGAAGTAGATAATTCTCAGATGTTAATGTTATCTTCATTTTATTAGGTGTACAAAAAAGTTCTGAGCTTTAGATTTGATACAACCGAAATAACAATTTAAATTTTATATATCTTCCCGCCCTTTTGGGGTTTTAAAACAGTAACATTTA
>NW_017305594.1:33251-37102 GCF_001594115.1 Trachymyrmex septentrionalis | reverse complement strand
CTGCATCAAATTTACAATTTAACATTATTTACAATTTAATATTTTTGAAACAGTGTTGACAATGCTGCCAGCGCTGATAAACAATTTTGGAACACAGCCAGGGACTCTAGTTTTAATGATTTCGATTGGAAGTATATTCAAATTCTTGACAGGTTGAAAGATTTCTCAATAAACGATTAAATACAGAAATGTCTCACATTTATATCCAAAAGAATGGATTTAATTTAAAAACGGACACTGTGTTTTGTATCACTCATATGCCTCCTTATTAGACACATTTAAACAAAATTGACATTCGAACTTTCTTATATTAGTTGATGCTCTTCGTTATGTTTATTTCTAATGCTTGTTTTTAGTCCCCTTGCCATATTTTAACGTTTCAATTTGAAATGACACGTCATGTTGTACATACATATACGATATTATATTCAGAAGAATGATAGAGATTTAACATACAGTGTAATTTTTTTAACTAATGATATGATTGTGAATCGTTATTTCTGAGCTCTATTTTTTTTCGTTTCCCATTGAAGTAAATTATTTGATTTTATTATTTGATATTTTTCTTGCTTCATAATGTCAAATTGTAAATTTGATGCAGTGTAATGCTACATTTCTGCCAATGACTTGCTCCCAATAGATGAATTTTGAATTTGTAATCGCTGATGAAGACTCCAAATTGAGCCGAAACGTTCGAAATAAAATGAAGATAACTATTAACATCTAAAGATTATCTACTTCTATCTCTTTACTATGACTCTGATTAGCTTTATCTGAACTTTTATTATTTTTTATTTGTATTCTTTAATTTTTGTTTAATCATTTTTTTATTGATAGTATTAAAGAAGTTTTGATCTTCACAATTACAGACAAATACAAATTTATAAAAAATTTTGAACAAGATCAAATCAATGTTTATATTGTATTATTATTTACTGTTGATTAAATATTTGACAACATTAATATTTGTATTACTTTCCTAAATTAGCTTTTAACATAGCTTTTTTAAATCTTATGTTTCAAACATTAATCAAGTCCCAATAATTCTTTATTTATTATGTTACCTATACAGATTGTAATAACATTTTTTATTTAAATATAATATAAAATCGTAATAATCTTTTTTATGTCGCATAATCAATCGATATGATTTTTTTAAGGAATTGAAAATGTGCTTGCATGAACTTTCCGTAATAGATGATACATTGGAAGCACTCGATGTGCCAAAGGAATACCAACGACTGCGTAACTTTATAATTCGAATAATAATTACATGGATTGTGTGCATATTTTATTACGAAGCTTCCTATCTGTTTATGATTTCTTATATACAAGTATTTGACAGATTAGATTTCATTTTTATTTTTGATGTATTATCATATATATTTTTGATACAATATCCGACATATATAAATATCTTAAGTACTCTGATTTGGGGAACTATTCTTAGGTTAGTATAGCGAGTGTAAAAATAATGGTCAAATATTTCGTGAGCTGATAGAGCGAACTAAACTGAGTCGAAAAGTCCTCTATCATTTTACAATTGCAATAATTAAGTTTAACAAGATATTAATTACTAAAAATCGTCGAATATTGGTTTTTAATAATTTTGTTACACAAGCTCTATCAACTTTACAGAAAAGCAACAAGACAAAAATTGTTTATTTTCTTCTCATAGAGTTTTAAGAATTTTTCCAGAATTTTTTAATATTTTCTCATGTTGATAAAAAATAGTTGTCAATAAGAAAATGCAATACTAAGAAGTTGATAAAAAATTTTAAAAATATTATATAAAATATAAAAAAACATAAAAAACAAGTAACAAAATTTTTAGTCTGATTATGATTATTTATTAATAATGCAATTAAAATATATGTATGTAATGCATATATCTTAATTTTAATAAAAGACATTATAATTAAATCTCTTTCATTCAATTCAGATACACAAGCTCCAGATTTCATCAAATCAATAATCGTTTACAAATATTCTGTTCTGATCTTTTCGAAAATAATGCAGATAGAAGACAAAACAGATGTATTTTAGTACGTCAACAAATAACGGCAGTTAAGGGTTCCAAACAATATATATGGATTATAATGTAACTTTTTAAAAAGAATTTTTGTTTACACATATGCGAACGCATACGAGGGCAAATCATAAATACCTGTGTTAGTAATGAAGACGCAGACTTTTTACAAAAATTTTTAATACGAAAAATACGATTTGTCAAACTGCAAAATAGGCAATTTGACCAATTTAGCTGTGGCGATTGCGGAGTAGAGATCCTCACAGGAAGAGAATAGTAAATTGCATCACGTGAATGCCCACGTTCAAACAATCTCTATTGCGGAGGAATAAGCCGATGCATCGTTCTGAAAACAATACTTTTTTTCGCCAAATGGGGGCGTTTTTTCTTCAATTCAATATTGAATTGAGCCAATAAATCAGCATAGTCCTGCCCCGTGAGTAGTTTTTCCCTTCACCATGTAGTCGATGAAGATCACGCCTTGCACATTCCAAAAAAGAGTAACCATCACTTTTTCGATCGATGAGACCGTCTTCTTCGGAACACGTTCGCCGGATAAAGTCCACTGTTTTGACTTCCTTGGTCTCCGGTGTGTAATAATGAATCCATGTTTTATCAACGGTTATGACTCGCCGCAAAAACTCCTGTGAATTCCGCTTAAACAGTTCGAAACACTGCTTCGAAATTGATAGCCGCATCTGCTTATTATCCACCGTGAGCAATCGGCCGACAGCTTTTTCATTCCCAAGTTGTCATGCAAAATATTGAATGTTGTTCCAACACGTCTACGGCCTTTGCTATTTCATGCATTTTCGTTCGGCGATCAGCGAGAATTATGTCGTGGATTTTTTTAACCATTTCTTCAAAAACCACATTATCGGGCAATAACATGTCTTGCCGGCCTGGGCGCTCCTCATCAAAAACAGACGAATCAGAATATCTGATGGTTATTATAAATGGTGAAGGATTCTCATATATATGGTAGATGGCATCCAATTTCGTTTTTATTTCTTCGTATGTTTTTTTCATCTAAAAATATAAAGCGAATTACGGATTAATATTGCTCTTTTTCCATTGTATCGAAAAACGTCAAACACACTTACCAATTGCTGTCAAATCAAGACTATTGCATAAAACACTTTGAAATTTTGTATGGCGTCGTTTAAAAAAAGTACACAATGATAACTTATATCAGCAACGTTGCTTGTCTTCAAATACGGATACTTATTGATTTACCCTCGTATATACATAGAAAAAAAGGTTTCTTTGGATTTAATATTCCTATTTATTTGACTAAAATTTGTTTCATTGAAACAACATATGCTTGTACGAAATATTATTTGTTTAAATAAAATTTTTGTTGTTTCATTCGAGAAATCTCTATTGCTTGATAGAAACATTATTATTTGAAGTAATATCTTTTAATTAAATAATATATTATTTAGTTACAATGAATACAAACAATGAAACAAATTGTTTATTTGAAAATGATAAAATAATATTCATAGAGGTTATTCCATGCAAATAATTGCTTTCTTAGAATAATCATTACATTTTTTGACTGAAAATATGGAAACAACGGCTTATATACGTCTAACAACAGAATTAAACGAGCAATGTGCTATATTAATTATGTTTAAAATAAATAACAAAAATACAAGGACTTTTCGTATATAAAATAAATAACAACAAGTGAAGGGCGAAGTAAGAGTCAGCGCATTACTTTAAAAAGACATGTAATTACAGGCATAAATTAAAAGTACAGAAAAGATAAAAAAAGAAAGAAAAGATGTATACTAAGAAATAATAACGGTGAAAAATA
>NW_017305594.1:24932-32361 GCF_001594115.1 Trachymyrmex septentrionalis | reverse complement strand
TATATAAGAGAAACCTGGAATAAATTATAGGAATAAAGTATATCATCTACTTTTTTATATTACTGCAACAAATATTAATAATATTACAAAAAAACGTACTACGAGTATTTCCGCAGAAACGTTGCGACCATCATGCTGCAATAAGTTATTTTCAAACTTTATATATGTATATATATATATATGTGTATGTACATATAATATGTATAATATGTATGCATATACAAATACCTACATATTCAAAAATAATTAACTTTAACTGTATGAAATAATTGCAAATTTTGAACCAATCACAAATTACAACTATACTTTAAATCAAATTCTTGGCAAAAAGTATATTTTGCTTAATACTTCTTGTACATACGTGTCTTTATGATTGTTAATTATAACCATTATGATTTATTTATAGGCACATCCACCTACAATTATGCTTTATATCATGCAAACTAAATAAAATATTCAACATACAAATCTTACTACAAATGATATGGAGCTTTTCAGAAACTATTATATATTTTATCAATATACATGACTTAATGACAATTAGAGATAAAGAAATGTGGATAAGTCTAGCAATTTCGTCATTTGTATTGTCTACTTTGAATTTTATTTTGTGTAACGCCATATTTCTCACAGTAAACTACGTATGTCAAACTATTTACTGTAAGGTATAGTAGAATGGAAACATTATTAATTATTTATAACTAGAATAATGAGCACAAGCAACAATTTTGCAACAATAAATTTACACATATCAAAGTTTTTTTCGATATAACGCAACCTTATTTATTGACTGCAAAATTTTCAATTTTACTATAACATTGTAGTAAAATTTATATTGTATAAAACCAATTTCAGATAAATAAGACAGTAGCAATTCTTCACAAATTATCCAATTATAATTTCAATGAGGACTTAGATGAACAGGTAAATAATTACAATAAAATGTTATATAAAATTTTAACTGTCCTATGTAATTTTACGCTCATGGAAGTTGGACACTTGCATAAATTTTATCCAAAGATTATGCAAAAAATTGAGACATTATAAACAGTAATTGTATTATACTCTTATATATTTTAGGATACTTGTGCATATTACATAGTAATATTATAGCTACGGATATTACAGTACGGATATTACTACGGATATTAGGTTTATAGGAAAATTTTTATAAATTATTTTTTACACGCCGTAAGCGAACATTTAAAATTTATCAATTATACTTTCAATGTTTTACAAAATAATAAACATTATAGATTTTGCATATAAAATTGAAAATAGTTTATAAAATTTTCGTAATTAATTTTAATATATGTACAAGTAGCCTAAAATATACAAAAGATATATTGTTTTTATAACGTTGAACAATTATATTTGAATTATTTTCAATTATTTCTATAGATCGCCACTGATTTTTCTCAATATACCGTAAACTTAACTAAAACATTGCTGTGTGATGTAACTCAAGAAAATATATTAAATTTGTTTCAAATTTAATTATTAATATGAACGCCGTTTACACTTTGAAACTGAAAAATTGATTGATGTTGACACATATTGAAGTTAAAAATAACAAATGGTCATTTAATTTAAAGGATTGGGTTGCTCCTTTGATCTAACGATGTAACGTAACTGATATTTTAAAATAATTCCTCAATTTTTAATACGGTCATTTGATAGAATTTATGTATAGAATTTATTAAATAATTTAAATTTCTAAGCTTTTATGAAAGGCGGTGTATAACTAACGTTTATTCAATTATTTATTTCAATTAGATTTTGCAATTTATATTGCAAATAAAACAAAGGGAGGTAAAATTTGGCATCGGATATTTTCACTTTGGATATAATTTCGTTTGCCAGGTACGTCCAATATTAATTAAAAGTATATATGTACATGCGCGTAACAGTATACGTATAATAGAATAAATACATATATATTTCTACATTTAATTTTGGAAATTAAATAAATATCTAAATAGCAAACATATATAATATTAAAGTCATTTCTCAATTAACTGCATTTTAATATTTTTCGTTGTTAATTTACATATTCAAAGTTTTTTTTGTATTAATTGTTGTCAATTTAACAAAAATATTTTCATTAAATGTAATGAAAGCATATTTTTTTAGTTTTACAGCGCAGCTTTGTCCGTCCTGATGACGTTAATATCGGTATGACGATATATAATCCATAATAGACTTTCTCTCTAATGCATGAAAAAAATGGTTTTGATGTCAACATATATAATTAAATGCACTTTGATTAAATCAAATACTTGTAGTTGTTATGACAAGATTTGAGATTTTACAACTACAATATTTGATAGACTATATTATATTATAAGAATTATAGCATATTATATTATAAAGATTTGTTTAATATTTTTCAGTTGGAATTTACAGATTTAGCATAGATACTTTTATTAGACATATGCAACATTACCAGAATTCTGATAAACATTAATCTCAGCGCACTCTGACAGTTTAATTATTTTATTAACGTTTTATTGAATAAATATACTTAATATGTGTCTATATTATTTCATTAATAATAGTAATTGAATAAGATATTAAAAATGTAAAAAGAGGCGTTAAATATATTTTATTAAAAAAAATCAAATATAATACGATAAAAAAAAGTGAAATCAAAATAATATTTCAAGTATCTTTATTTAAAAAGTCTCATAAATAGAACAAAATTCTCCGAGCGATCTTAAAGGCATCTTTATGATGTAGACGTACTTTTAAGGCAATGTTGTATGGAATAATCTCATAATTATAATATATTACATAAAGTACGGATGAAGATACTTTGAAAGTGTATTAAGTATAACAATACATTAAAATGAGAGAACGAAATACAATAGATAGCGTAATGAGAAGCGTAGAAATTGATCAAGGATTTTTACATCGATAATAAGTAGAAAATTGTAGAGATAAAAAATCGAAAATGAGCAAGATCTCTAGCAGTATACTTGTCTTGTTTATAATTCGATTCATACGAATAATTTAATAAACATTTTATTATAATTATGAATTATTTTTCGCAAATTAAAAAAATTTGATATATGTATATATATTGAAGTTATTATTTTAGTATTGATATATTTCATATTCAACACAGATGCACATACAAATATTTTTCTATAAGATAAAAAAAAATTTTTAACTCTTAAATTTTTTTACTGTAGTAATAGAATTTGAAATTTATTACAGTACTATTAGCAGTTATTATTCGACATAATATTATTATCTTTGATTAGGTTATACTTGATTCTTATGAAAATAGAAATCTGAATATTATATTATTTTTACTTAATAAAATTTTTAGAAATAATGCACGACACATTTGCGGATTAAGGACTTTATTACTAAATAGATTTAAGTTTTACAATAATTGCAAATCATTGCTTTTTCTGCTCAATACAGTCTTTGTATTACATGCCAGGACAAACGTTAGGATTAATCAATGTTAAGCGCTGATTTTCCTGGCATTTCAATGTGAATCTTTGTCTAATGTCACAACGCTGAACTTATATACAGCTAATTTCAGCTTGAAAATTACGTAACGCTCGAAAACACGACAGTGTATCCTTCTCCGTGAGTATTGCCGCGAAAAGCTCGTCGTGTTTGTCAAATAAAATCGAAAAGTAGATTATTAGCACTTTTGTAAGTGATACAGCTATGGTGCCTTCCAAATAATGCTCGGGCCGTTCGCGTTTCCACGACGCGGAATCGCATTCGAAAGGAAATCTCTCAATTCGAGGTTATTAGCCATTTACTTGTTGCGCAACGCCGTAAGCGGCCATCCAACCGTGGATGCAATTCGTGGATAAGCGACTCGCTCCGTGGAAAGCCGTCGATAATTAAAGTTTCAGCGATGCTGATTCAACGCTCGTCCGACGGTTACGCGATTCCCCTCGGCATCTCCTCGATTTAACGTGGTCTATAATCTAACACCTTGGAGAAACAGTAACCGTGTTACTCGACGGTTCGAAAGTAAAAGGACGAATGTCCTACAAGTATATCTGCGCGTGTAGCGTTTCCTCTTTTCCGCCGCTGCTCCGGGTCGGTAAATGACATTGATTGTTTCAAGGTATCCATACGATCTAAGGGAATCAATTTTACGAAACAGAAATATGTTCATATAACGCGCTTCCCTTATCTTGTAATATTACCTTTGTAATTAAATGTAGCTCCTAAATGCTAAAATGTACACAGACTCTGGAATCACGTTTACGAGGGAATAAGCAATTGTAATTATAATTTGCTTTATATTGTAAGAGAAAATTTGATTTATAGCTTATATGCCGTGTATTTTAATATGTATATATTTTATATGCTTTTGTGTATAATATATCTTGATTCTTGAAATATTCTATTATATATATAATTATAAACAAAATTTCTATTCGTGAATTCTGCTACGAGTCTTATCGTCTGAAGTAAACTTTGCAATACATTCAGACGCTTTCGAGTAAACATTTTCAAATTTTTGTTATTATTGGCTATTATGTTGATATAAATCTGTCTAAAATCTGATTTATAATAGTTTTTCGCCGTGTCTACAATATAGTAGTAAGCCTTAAGCCTAAGTAAGAAATTGACCAATTATGAACAAATACGAAGAGAATAATCATCTATGATTGATCAATTTCTTAGAGCTTAAGTCTCACTACTCTATTATCTAGACACCACACTATTTCGTTACGCTTTTTATTGCTAAACTAGTAAATAACTCCCTACATAAACAAAGTGCCAGCGGAACAGGTGACTCTCCCGACTTTAACAAGCAGCACGCAGTAAACATAATACTGACGTCAACAGAAAAAACGATTGTTGTAAGGCTGGTGTGTTACATTTATCGTACAATTTTTTTCAAGCCTGCAGTTATAAAACAAAGAGACTCTTTCTATCTTATAGCCAAGCTTGAAAAATTTGTCGTACAACAAAACGAAGGAAAACAGACCGAGATTCGATATCTCAAATTTCGTTTTCAATTTAAAAGCAATTTCCTTTCGAAAAATCGCGCGCAAGCATACGTTTCGAGAAAGCCTCGGTCCCATAATTTTACAGTTAAAAGTCGTGCAAGATTTAAGATTCATGCGTCTGGTTCGTCAACCTTTTTTTTTTATCAATTACACTTGTTAATTAAATTGATTGAACGCTGCACGCGCTCGACTCTCTCAGACGGACGGCCTTCTGCCGCGCGCGAGGCAAAGCCATGTAACGTACGTGATCCGCGTTCGAGAGCTCTGCGCGCCGAGAGAACAGTGCGCGCCGGGCCGCGGGATCCTTCCCCGTGGTCCCACACTTCGTGGCCCGATTTCCCCACTTCCCGCGTCGACTCGCGCCACCCACCGAACCCGATGGCCATCGTCGTTGTGTGTCGCAGTTACACCGAGTCCGTTCGCGCACTCGCATTAAATTCCGAATCTGCGCCGACGCGCGTGCCTAAACACCACCCGTTCGGTCCATCTCGTCCGCGTCCCGGTTCCCTCCCGCGTTCCTTTTTCGCGCGGGGGATTTTCGGATCGCCGTCACCATCATCACCGTCACGCGCGCGCGTGATCGGGTGCCGTCTTGTTTGCCCTTGTCCTTCGACAAGAATTAATCTATCGGCGGGGTGTCATCGGGAGAGGAGGATATGCTCATCGTTCGCGTCGCGTCGTATCAATTGTGAGAGAACGCGTGATTTGCGTGTGAGTCCTCAAGATCCCGTCGAGTGACCGAGAGTAATCCGAGATACGTAATATAATATAAATGCTGTTTACACATTATGAAACTGGAAAATGATTGAATTTGAAATATATTGAAAAATTAAAAATAATAAAATGTTATTTAACTTATTGAGTTCTTTGGTATCTAACAATGTAACGTAATTGATATTTTATAATATTTTAATTTTTTATATTTGATAGAATTTATGTTAATGTCTAAACTTTTACAAAAGGTAGTATAATGGTTATTCAATTATTTATTTCAATTAAATTTTACAATTTATATTGTAAATAAAACTAAAGGAGGTGAAATTTAGCATGGACTTTTTCATTTTGGATATAATTTAATTTACCAGGTACGTCCTAATATTATAATAATTAAAAATATACGCATAGACGTAATAGAATGTACACATATAATAAAATAAATACTTACTCAATTTTGTAAATTACATAAATATCTAAATGGCAACACAATATTGAAATCATTTCTTAATTAACTACATTTTTATTGTTAATTTACATATTCAAAATTCTTTTATATTAATTGTTCTCAATTTAGCATAAATATTTTCATTAAGTATAATATAATAAAGTATATTTCTTTCAGTTCTATACAACACAGCTTTGTCCATCATGATTTTAATATCGGTATATTATCCATAATAGACATTTTTCTAATGCATGAGAAAAGTGTTTTTATACTAATGTATACAATTAAATGCACTTTGGTTAAACATTTCTGGTTGTTATGACAAAATTCAAGATTTTATAGCTATATTGTTTGATAGGCTATATTATACTACAAGAATTATATTATAAAGATTCTTTCGATGGTTCCATCATCGAACTAGAATTCCATCGAATAGGTTTTGTGAAAAGTACATTAATCCGATAACTTCAAGGATACTGCCGAAGAAAACGTGCGACGCGAAGAACCGGTTGCGATTCGTTTACGTTCAATGAAATTGGCAACGAAGATACGTTAGCTTCCCCGTCGTTGGATTTTTACATGAAGAAATTTTACTTAAATATCTAAAAATTTACCTAAATGAACATATAGTTTAGATCAGAAAATTTTTAGATATTTAAGAAAAATCATTCTTTTCGCAAATATCCTTAAGATACTGAGCCCTTCCACCACGTTAAGAGCGCACTTATGAGAGGGAAGGTATAATCTGAATAACGTAATATACAATTATCTATATTATTATATAATTATCGGTTAACTTTTAAAAATGAATATCAAACACACGTCAATTTGTCACTATTGCAAAATAAATTTAGAGCTGATAAAAGATTTGAACCTCTTATTATGATGTTTGTAAGGGATAATGATTAGAGTCAGTCGAATGGGCTGGAGATTAATATTGTAAAAAAGAAATATTTCTTTTATTACCGACGAACAGTTTCAAAGTTATGCTTAATTTTATTAGGGAATTTCCAAAAATGAATATTATCAGTATATGTACAATTATATATGTTACAAATATATACAGAGTCCGGCCGAATAATATATAAAAGCGCGCACAACGTGATTTCTTATGAAAAAAAAAAATATATATATATATAGAATAAATTTTTTCGATTTTCTGATTAGTTTTGGAGAAAATCTACTGCGTTCGTGTGCTATTGCAAAGCTACGGTTCGTCGAACAATGTTTAACGCGTCTAGCGTTTATAAACAATGTTTACACAAAATCTAAA
>NW_017305594.1:15014-24832 GCF_001594115.1 Trachymyrmex septentrionalis | reverse complement strand
ATTATTATTATTATTAGGCGTTAGGAACTCGAAAGCTCATTGCCGCAAATACCAAACCTCGCCACTGTTCCCGTCCCTGAGCAAGATCCCTCCATTTGTGACCCTCGTACCCCATTTCGTTAAGGTCCATTCTAATATTATCCTCCCATCTACGTCTTGGTCTACCCAATGGTCTTTTCCCATCCGGTTTACCAATTAATACTTTATATGCAATTCGATTCTCATCCATACGCGCCGCGTGACCTGCCCATCTTAATCGACAATTCTATATTACAATTCTATATTAACGAATTATATTATTGTTACAGAAATAATGTTACGCACATTTATGAGATATGTTATAATGCATGTACATTAATTTCTAAATACTTACAAAACACTTCATCGAAGTTATTAGTTTCATATCAGTATACGTTCAAAAGTGACGCAAATAAAAAGCATCTATTATGTATATGGAAGACGACACGTGTCTTCTTTCACGATACTATTATACATGGTGGAAGCATCTATTATGTATAGTGAAAGAAGACACGTTTTTTTTCACTATGCTATTATATATCTTCGAACATCTAGAATAGAGATATAATATTGCAAAGAGATTACGTTTATATTTGTTTGTGCTGTGCAATAATACTTACATATGCATGAAAATTCCGCCAGAATAAAGTAATCTAATCTAGATTATCTGCATATATTTTTTATTCCATCAATACTTGTTAGTTGATATGTATATACTTCATCCTTTAATGTATGTATGTACGTAACATACAATATAACTCTCACAAGGTTCCTGAAAGATCTGTAGAAACAAACTATTTTTGAAATATTTAGAAAAAGTATTAAACGCGTTTGTGTTTCGTGCGACAAGAAGTCAAATTACTAGTCGGAAACTATGACGAAGACGCTACAGACAGCGCTGGCACCATTATTAATCATTGGCTCGTTCTTCAGTTTGGGCTTGTTCGAATATCCTCGTGGACACCCAAAGCCGTATCTGTCTTGCCTGTATACCTTGACCATATGGAGTTATTTTACGTATTTCTTTTACTATCCATTTTTACATCATAGATTGGAGGGATAAGATATATGATATTCAGGAGATCATAACGACTTTCATCGCGATTACATCCATATTTCTCAGCCATTATCATTTTAAGGTAAAAATTTTTTAATGTACTCATATATAGTCTGTTAATCTCTAATATTATTTAATTTATTAACATTCTTTAACTTTTATTTAATCATTTTTTTTATTGAGAGTATTAAAGAAGTCTTAATCTCACAATTACAGAGAAATACAAATTTGTAAAAAGTTTCTGAACAGATCAACTTCACGTTTATATTATTATTTATTGTAGATGAAATATGTTTTGCAACATTAATATTTGTATTTGTAGAGGAAAGTTACTGATACTGACATAAATCTAAAGCGATACATCCTTATTACTCAGAAACTAATTATTGCTTTATTAATATTAATGAAATCATCTGTTCAGCTAATTAAAGAAGTACAAACTCATAATTCGTATATTTGTAGTTTGTTTCTATACCAAATCTGTTAAAAAGAGATGAGCTGCTACAGCTAAAAATTAGATATAGCAGCTAAATTCGGTAGTATTGTATGGACACCTAACGTTCTTCGAAGTCTAATCTCTATTAGCTATGAAGCTTAAATGTTATCATTGTAACAGACAAGCATTTTGCTATTATGTCGATGTATTGATCATTACAGCAAACATTTTCTGTATAGCAGACAATTTGATAGCAAGTACAGTTTTAGCGAACCATATTTAGCTGTGGTAGAAACAATTTTCTTTTACACGGACATAGCTATGACAAGTAACTTCATGCTTCTAAATAAATTGATTGTAACAGACATGAATATTTTGCTATTACGTTCTTGTATTAGCTACAGCAGCAAATCTTTGTATGTATTAACAAATTTCATTGCTATAGTAGCTAATGCAATTTCAGCTAATCAGAATTAGTTGTGATCAGAAACATTTTTTTTTCGCACAAAAATAAAAATTTTACGATTGTCTTTTGCAAATTGCATAGTATATTAAACAATAGTGACTATATTATTAATAATATTACGTCGTTTTAAATGCTTGTACTCTTTCCTAAATCAATTTTATTTATATTAATTCTTTCTTTTAGTTTTTTCATAATATGATTTTAAATTTAACATTGGGGTGCATCGTAAACCGTCACATTTGCGTCTGTAAAACAGACCGTGAACTAACTTAATCCTTATAATATTGCTTTACAGTATCAAATAACTCTACTGGAATTGAAGGTAATCGTGCAATGTATGTGGAAAAAGTTTTGAAAAACTATCGCGTTACATATTTCCATCTTGCAGAACAGCATGATAAAATGCTGTTAAAGAAAATGCATGTAATATCTTATATACACATTCACTTAAATACTTTATACAGAAAAAGAAAAAAAATAGGAATACGTACCATTATTGCCTACTGTATCAGTTTTAGAGTCCATTTTCAGACACTTATTTGTGTTTATCTTACGAAAACATAATTAATTATTGCAAAATTGCAAACAGTAAGTAACTCCGGTATATACGTCGCACCTATAAAAAATCTAATTTATTTAATATTATTTACTATGTTTATAGTAAACAAACTATATCAGTAAAAACTTTGTACTGTCTACTATTATTAAAGAAATATTTGAAATCCGAAATACTCGTTTTTTATATTAAAAAATAAACTTTGTGAAACCCTTGCATTTTTGTCGTGTATCCCATAGGGATGGGACATATGGTTATTCATAGGGAAAAGGAGGGGGGTGTGTACTCATGAAAACTTTACAAATAATGCTTATAAATAAGATGTATAATGACACAATAACTTATAAAATATATTTATAAAGTTTTATTAAGGAATAAAAATGGTAAATATGTATATAAAATAATGAATAATAATTACAGTCTCCCTACATATATTACAAGTGTTATGACATGAGGTACATATTTTTTAAATAAAAAACATTTTTTAGTTTGCACTTATGTTTTTGAAGTTTTATTTTTATTTTTTGTTTAAGAAATGTTATCTAAAAACAAAGTGTGTCGGTAATGGCGACTTTCCTCTATTTCCTCGTACTTTCCTAAATTAACTTTTAACAATAATTTTTTAAAACTTATGTTTTAAATATTATACTAATCAAGTTTCAATAACTCTTTATCTATCGCATTATCTACATGTACATAGCAGTAACACTTTTTATTCATATATACATGTTGAAATATAATATACATTTGACTATATTCACATTAAAGGAAAACGAAACAATGAGTTGCGCGTAGAATAAGTCACCTCTCGTGTAGCACATGAATATCACGTGATCGACATGAGTTGCCGAAACGGCCGACTAAGCGTCTGTAAGTTAGTCGTCGTAAGAGAGTCGTCGCCGACTGCACATGTAGCGCACAGTTATGTAATCGATAGGATAAGTGATAGAGTTATTTCATTAAAGTATATTAAGTGAAATCATCTGTGAAAAACCTCATTTTTCCCAACAATACAATAATAATATTTTTTTCTATGTCGCAAAATAAATTAATTTGATTTTTTAAGAAATTCAGAATGTGCTTGCATGAACTTTCCTTAGAAGACAACACATTAGAAGCACTGGGTACTCCAAAAGAATACCAATAGCTACGTAACTGGATAATTCAAATAATAATTGGATGGATTGTATTCATTTTTTCTAAGTTATTTATAGTAGCTCATAGGTATAAGTTTATTTAAAAAAAAACTATAAATGTTTCTGAAATTCATATAATACTTCTTACGAATTATCCGATATTTGTAAATATCTTAAATGCTCTGATTTGAGGAAGTATCCTTGGGTTAGTATACACGGTCCAGAATGACACCGTCAAATATTTTGTGCGCTGATAAAGCAAACTAAACTGAGTCGAAAAGTCCTTCACCATTTTACAATTTTCGCAATAATTAATTTTAATCAGATATTAATTACTAAAAACCGTCCAATATTCGTTTTCAGTAATTTTTTACTCAAACTTTATCAACTTTACAAAAAAAGTGACAAAAATTGTTTATTTTCCTCTCATAGATTTCTGACAAGGCTCTCATAGATTTCAGAGCAACCCTCACTGATTTTAACGAAACTTGCAAGAGTGTGTTCCCCTGAATAAAAATTACCTCCCATTTGAGCGTACATGATTACAGTTTTTCCGAGATATTTCAAAATTAAAGATGATAACGGCATTTTCTTTAGAGTTTATTAGAACGTTTACATTTGAATATCCTCAAAATGAAATCAATTTTAATATTAAAATATCTCGGAACCGATAGACTGTCTACGTCCAAATGGGGGATGATTTTTATTCAAGAGATCACACTCTACAATCCTGTCAAGTTTTATTGAAATCGGTAATGGTCCGGAGCCTCCCTTTGTGAGAATTTTGTTCAGAATTTTTTAGTACCGCATTTTCTCATGTTGATAAAAAATAGTTACCAATAAGAAAATGCACTAAAAAGTTGATAAAAAATTATATAAAATATTATATAAAATATAATAAAACATTAAAACAAATAGCAAAACTTTGTTTAGTCTGACTTTGATTATTTATTAATAACGCAATTAAAATATATGTATGTGTAATGCATATATCTTAATTTTAATAAAAGATATAACTAACTCTGTTTCATTCAATTCAGATGTACAGGGTTGGCCATATTCGACGGAAAGATGTTTTTTTGTTAATCATGGTTACAATGAAAAGCAAAAAATGTGTTTTTTTTCCCATGATTAACAAAAAAAACATCTTTCCGTCGAATATGGCCAACCCTATATATGCTCCAGATTTCATCAAAACAATGATCGTTTACAAGTACTCTGTTCTGATCTTTTCGAAAATAATGCAGGTAGAAGACAAAACAGATATATTTTAGTGCGTCAATGGAGAATGAGAGTTAATGATTGTAAACAAAATATATGTATTATAATGTAATTTTTTAAAAAGATATACGAGTGCGTATATGTATACAGTGTGCCTCATCGTGCAATATCTCAAAACATATAAAAAATTAAAGAAATGTTTTTAAAAGTGCAACGGTTCGGGAGGGAAAGGGGAAGACTTTGGTTATTTTTTTCTAGATAGACGACAAAAAGATGTAATACTTATTTTTGTTTTTTTAATAGAATTTTATGTTTTTTTTGCACAATGATTCCTCTAATCATTCTGCATATAAAAATATTAAGATAGAGATATCAAAAAATCAATAATTTATGAGATATTGTACAGGAGAAACCTGAAATAAATGATACATGATATTCATATAAATATATTACCTTATTACTTTTTTATATTGCTGTAAAACAACAAACGACAATATTGCATAAAAAGTGGATTATTTCCACAGAGACATTGCGACTATATACAATAAGTTATTTTCAAATTTTTTATACCGGCTGTCTGAGACCATTCATACACTCCTTTTATTTCGGAAAGAAAACATTTTAGAAAAGAACTTTTCAGATAAAAGTTGTATGGTTTCGAGATATACATAAGATGATGTCATTGATTTGATCTTGAATAGTCGTTTGAAAGTCATATGAAGGTCATGTTGATTTTTCCAAATGGTACAACCTATTTTTCATTCTATATTTTTGCATCTTATCTCGAGAGCTTTCCAAAATACTATAATCAAATATTTTTTTATTAAGAATTTTTTATTTATTAAAAACTTTTTGAGTTATAAGGCTTGAAAATTATAGCCGTCGGCATTAGCATTATGCAATGTCAATGATATAAATTTACAGGATATTAAAGAACCAACCGCAGAATTATTTTATTTGTCTTAATGATAATTATAATTTATATTCAAACCTATTCTTTTAAATTCAAAATCTTTACATATTACTTGTTTGAGCCTCTCTTCTTAAGAAATTCAATAGATTTAATTACAAATGTGATTTCATCTTTTTTAAGTAGAATGTTTTTTTGGTAAGTTGTTTTCAGAATAATTAAAGCTGCTCACATAATGGTTGGAAGACCGTGTGGGAGAATTTAGTTAAACTGACAATAAAAATTTAAAATAATTTTCACTTTCAAATAAATAGCAGAATCAATTCTTATTCTGATAAAACCTTACCGGTCGTGAACAATAATCAGTCGGTCGAACATAACGTGTACAATAAAGAGACTTAAAGTTAGTCAGTGTAATAACCATATAAAAAATGCAATATAATAAATAGAATAAATTAATGAAAATTACAATATGTCAAAATCATAAAATTGTTTAATAAATAATATGTCGATAATTACAGGATGAAATCGATTGCGATAAATTAAATAACTTATAATAAATGACGTGAACACGACAATGAACAAACATCTCATCATGACTGAATAAATGATAATACCGCAAAGTCAAATACAATTGATTATTTGTATATATGCTTTATGAAGGCCCTCTGTGTCTGTTTGTAGATTGAGACCATTTATTTGTTTTTTAATATTAAGCATTTCAGAGATTAAGCGTTTTCTATAAAAAGGTTCTTCATCTAATATTATAACGTTGTCCCAATCAAATTCATACTGCATTCTGTGATCGATTATAATAGAATGAGCAGAAATATTCCAGTTTATATGGTTTCTATGTTCAGTTATCTTTGTTTTTAATTATCTGCTCGTCTGGCCGACATAGGAAGCATCACATTCTTTACAACTGACTTTATATATTACATTATTTTTTACAATATGTGAAAGAAGGTCTGTGTGAACTCTGACAAATTCTTTTAATTTATTCATATTGTAGAATAAAAGTAGTTTGACATCTTTATATTTTTAATCTATTAAATTGGAAATTGATGGTATGTATTGTATTGTAAATCATGTCCTATTACTTTTTAAATTCTGGCGATTAGATTAATTTTTTACAGCTGTTGTTTTTTTGTGGATAAGAGTTTTTATACGTTTGTTAATTGTATTAACAATGAGTTGCGTTAGATATTATAAATTAGCACATCAATTATAAATTTCAAGTTTTTCTCATGATATATATATATATATGTATATATAGGATTAGATAATAAAAAAACTTTATCTACTAAATCAATAATAGTGCCTATTTTTTGAGATGTAGGGTGGTTTGAGTTAAAATTTAAGTATCTACCCGAGAAGCTCGATTTGTGATACCAGTCGAATATGAGATTATTATCTTAATTTCTTGCTAATTGTGACATCTAAAAAGTTCAACACATCTTCTCTCTTTTCATGGTAAATTGCAACCGAGGATGGAAAGAATTAAAGCAATCTATTATGCTATCAATGGATAGAAGGAACAGCCTAAATAACAGGATAAATAAATCATCTACATAGCGATAATAAAAAAGTAACTGATTGTCTAAAAATGTTAAAGTTGTACATTCTAACTTTTGCAGTATCAAGTTAGCAATGATGGGAGACAAGGGAGAACCCATGGGTGTGCCAAAGCATTGTTTATAAATTTTCTTGTCAAATGTACAATAAAATAAGTAAAATTTAGTACGAATAGTATCGCCAAGAAGAATTTTGTTTTGGGAATACTGCATTTTTTGGGATAAAGGGCCATTTTTCTTTGATGCAATCACTAAATCCAATGGGATGTTTGTAAAAAGCGAGATGACGTCCAATGAAATAAATTCATAATTGCTATCAATTTTTATGTCTTTAAGACGCTCAACAAGTTGGGAACTGTTTTTTATATAACTGTCTGGTTTTGGAATGGATTCAATCATGATGTTTTGAAGAAAAGAGACTAGATTGTATAATGCGCTACCTATTGAGGAAATTATTATCATTCTATAAGGGCAGTCCGGTTTGTGGATCTTCGATAACATATACATATATCCTTGGGAACACTCCATCACTGACATATAAATCTTTATATTTAGAATTGCTAATAATACTATTTCTCTTCCGTCTTGTAAATAAATCTCGTAATTTTTTAGTAAGCTTTTTGGTAGAGTATTTTTTTATCATTTCATATGTGACGTATCTTGAAGCATGTCGTAGATTTTTTACATATATATATGTCTCTGAGATATAAGTAAGAGTTAGATAAAGCTATTATTTTATATTTATATAACTATTATAATTGTTTTGATATATATTTGATATATAGAAAAAAGTTTTTTCCTAATTACAAAAACTAAAATTGAACGTTTTCCGAAATCGTAATAGATGATAAATCCACAACCATTTATCTCTCAGAACGGAAAATAAAAAAAATTCACTAGAAGTGGGAAAATTATTAGGAAGTATATTAACAGATGAAATAATATTCTTATGATTTTTATCTTTTTCTTTGAAAGCAGTAGAAGAGAGGCTCTTATGTTAGTGTCGTCTGGAAGGAAGGAGGAGCTGGAAAAATTTGTACTTGCTGTGTATTGTTCTCTGGTTGGAGCGGGATTGTTAATAGGATATGTTACGCAAGGTAAGGAAAAAGGAATGTTTGTTCTACAGTTATTGTCGTGTTTACGTTATTTATTACAAGTTATTTAATTTATTATAATTGATTTCAAAACCTCTGATTACAGACATATTATACAATTTTATCATTTTAACACAATTTTTATTAATTTATTATTATTTATTATTAACAATAACAATAAAGGACTCTTAATATTAATAAGAAATAAATATAATAATAGAGCATATTGTAGAATCAGTTCAAGAATAAAATTAAAAATTATACAACTGATGTGTGACTGACAAACATTGACTAACAGGAAAATACTTAAACTAGTGTGATCTTGGCAACGCAAAGTTAGATTGTATTTACAATAGGAATGTAAGCCTTTATATAAGCCTTCAGTTTGAAGATTAAGGCTATTTTTCTGTTTCTTAATACGATACATCTCAGAAATTAAGCACTTACTGTAACATGGTTCTTTGTCAAGAATTTCAATATTGTTTCAATCGAAATCATGTTTACTGTCTAATCTATGTTTGGTCATAACTGAACGGGAAGATGTGTTCCAGCGTATATGATTTCGATGCTCAGTAATTATTACAATCGTGTTTTTAGCTGTCTACCAGTCTGTCCTACATACGATGCACATTGCAATTATTATAATTAATATTATAAACTATGGTACATTATTTTTATACAGACGGGGACAAAGGTCTTTATGTACCTTAATGTATTTCTGTAGTTTATTCGATCTATAAAATGAAACTTTAATATCATTCTTATTGAACTGATTAAATTTTTCTGTTAAAGATGGAATAAAAAACATTGTAAATTATGATTAACGGTTGATGGGTCCATATTATTATTAACTAGATCAACCGCGATGCTACACTTCTAATTCTGATGTTTTTTAATCTCTTATTAATTGTGTCAAAAATATAAGTTTAAGTGGATAATTATTATTCAGTAAAATGTTTATTATAGGTATTAAATTTTTCATATAGAATTCAGAATCTTACAATAAGATAGCTCTATCCACCAAACTGATGATTGCAGCCTTTTTCTGAGATAATGGTTAGAGAAGAAATTTAAAAATCTCCCCGAGAAACTAGGTTTATGATACCAGTCAAAAATTAAAAGATTATCTTTAATCGTCATTTTAACATTAAGAAAATTTAGTGAGTTATCACCAACCTCTAGGGTGAGTTTTAGATGAGGGTGGAATAAATTGAAACATTCCAGAAAAGGTTCAACCTCAGGTAATGAAACTTTCAAGTCTTATAATTCAAAAAGTTCTTAATGAATAAATATTTAACATTTAATATTTAACATTACAATGTATTTTATATTTAATTATATTTATTTTTT
>NW_017305594.1:7970-13093 GCF_001594115.1 Trachymyrmex septentrionalis | reverse complement strand
TATCTGCGGATTATTCGTATTAAAATATATTTTATATTTATTCTTTATTTGCGCATGTCATTTTGGTTACGTCAAATTAGATAAAATAATTAGTGTCTTTTAATTAACATTACTATAATTGAGAAAATTGTAGAGACAATTATTTTCTCTAAGTTGAACGCTCGAAATTTAATTCACGATTAATTTTTGTAAAAGATATTGTATATCTAACGTTTATTCAATTATTTATTTTAATCAGATTTTCCAATTTATATTGCAAATAAAACTAAGGGAAGTAAAATTTGGCATCGGACCTTTTCACTTTGGATATAGTTCCGTTTGCCAGGTACGTCCAATATTTATTAAAAGTATAAGCATATACAGGGTGTCCGATAATTCTGACGGAGTTCGTGGACATGTAGAGCGGACTGAGACGGAAAGTCTTCTACCATTTTGCAATTTTCGACAGTATAATTGCGCATATAACAGAGGTTCAACTTTTAGAGATCATATACGTATACAAACATAATCGTATGGCATTATTTGTAAGAATTGACTAATCGCAATCAAGCATTTCTCTTTTACAGTAGAATGAGAGAGGAATACTCGAATGTGATTAATCAATTCTTACAAATTATGGCATAGGGTTGCAGTTAATATAAATGATCCTTTATCGAATCGAGCGTCGCAATTCGCAATATTAAAAATGGGGTCGGCAATAAAGAGTACATAAAAAAACGATGATTTTGTATTCTTCCTTCTCCCTCTCCCCCATCCCCTTTTTTCATCAGTCAAAAATTTTACACCGACAGGCGAAATAAGTTGCCGGCCCTGTATATAATAGAATAAATATTTCTACATTTAATTTTGTAAATAATATAAATATCTAATCAACAACATAATATTGAAGTCATTTCTCAATTGACTGCATTTTTACGGTTTTCATTGTTAATTTACATACTTAAAATCTTTTTATACTAATTGTTCTCAATTTAATATGAATATTATCATTAAGTATAATGAAAGCACTTTTTTCAGATCCATAGCGGAGCTTTGTCCGTCCTAATGATTTTAATATCGGTATATAATCCATAATAAATCTTCTCTAATGCATGAGAAAAATGGTTTTAATATCAACGTATATAATTAAATACACTTTTGTTAAACCAAATATTTCTGATTTTTATGACATGACAAAATTCGAGATTTTACAGCTGTATTGTTTGGTAAACTATATTTATATTATAAGAAATATATTATATTATATTATAAAGATTTATTTAATATTTTTCAGATGGATTTCGCAGAATTACAATACTTTTAGACATATGCAACAAATAGAGCAAAATACAGATAAACGTTAATCTCAGCGCACTTTGATAGTTTAATTATTTCATTAACGTTTTATTAAATAAATATACTCAAAACGTGTGCTTATATTATTTCATTAATAACAGTAATTGAGTATAAAATACATAGATATGCAGATAAGATACACAATCCATCATATGTACGCTTTTTAATACAATATGTATGTATTAAAAAATAAAATGCTAATATATTATTTTTCAACTTTATAGTTTTATTTTTAACCTATTTAATCTATTTTCGGGAAAAATATTTTTTACATAATTAGAATTATATTATAATTTTATATAATTTCATATAAAACTGTAAAAGTTTTTTTTCTTAGGTACTCAAGGGAGAGGAAAATGTCGTGTTAAACAAAAATCATTATTATTTGTAATTGTCGCAAAATTTAGTACTAAATTTCCATCGCGTTCTGATTTGAAATGAGTGAATCATACGAAATATCACCGAAATATTCCGTGATACATAATTGTCATCTTGATCCTTTGATAAATACTTAATCCTTAGTACGCATTAATTTTTGGCATCCTTACTACACACGATGGGTCTTTTCTAAATTAATTTTCATCACTCTTACTGTTTACAAGTATATAAATATTATTAAGCAATTTTTACATGTTTAGAAAGTATAATTTGACATTTTTAGAAATTATTTCTAAAATTATAAATTTATAATAAATTGTTATATACAAATATTGTATATAATAAAGTTGTATATAATATTGTCGAATATAAATCAGAGAAAAGAAACGCGCAAAACACGAATGTCCCAAAGGTGTATATTAAGGGGTTAATCGTGCTAATTAATAAAAATTCTGAGTATTTATAAAGTATAACGTTTCATATTATCTAATATTTATAAAGATTAGTTTTAGTTTTAAAATGAAATGTGAAGAAGAACGACACAACTATCCGGGCAACCTACTTGCACTAGCCTCAGCAAATGAATGACCGTGAAATAATTGCGCGTTAACATGACGCGTCGCTTGTCCTTTCGCATCAAAATAAACCCCAAGGCGACAATCATCTATCGAAATATTAATGCATATTACGAAATAAATAAAATAATATATTTTTACATTTTTAATATATTTAATATATTAATAAATACGAGTATGTTGCGCTACCTTCACGCCTGCCGCGTTAAAATAAACCACATGGTAGCGCGACAATCATATGACCGTCGAAATATTAACGTATATTACAAAATAAAAAATAAAATAATTTATTCGTTACATTTTTTATATTTTCCGAAGAATAGAGACTTTATTGCTTTATTTCTTAGATTCATTACGCACAACTTATATGAGATATTTCAATTGTGATATAGGATTAAGCCCCACACGAAAAAAGTTAAAATTGATTGTATCGAGTTCATTGCTCTGATTTACGCAAAATTGACACAAGCATACGCTCAAACTTCTAGTTCTAGTGAGACACAAGTGGTGCTGTATCACGAGCGATTCGAAGAGGCTGGTAGACGTGACACCTCCATATATAAATAAGAAAAAAGTTAGTACTCATTACCAAGTCTAATAATGTAGATAATCTAGGAAATGAAATTCAACTACTCGTTACGAGCAAAAAACGAACAGCTAGGATTTGATCAAGTCAGATTAAACGCGATTGAGACGCTGGTAGATAAAGGCTGAGAAATGAGTGTACTGATCAGAGTAATACAACTCCTTTTTGGACGACCTAGAGACGAATCCAAATCAATCGATCGCTTTTTATCGCTAAGACCTGTTATATAATAGGGTTGCAAGCTGTAAATATATAAGAAATTGATTCATTCACAGTTGAATATAAGAAAAGTAATCGAGTATGATTAGTTAATTTCTTACGGCTTACAGCTTGCGACCTCATTGTAGAACAGGCATATGGGCCGAACAGTTTACAGATAGAGCGTGTTCTCAATTAGCCAATAGCAACATTAATTGCTAAACCACGCAAACACTACACCACTGCGGGCATTACGCGGCTGACATCTCGTGCCCGGAGCATTTCATAAGTTTCAGTGATCATGGTGGCCACTTCATGCAGCAACGTCTCAATGAGAGTTCCGCTTATTTAAAACATCAAAGATTTTATTTCATCGTTGAATTAGAATTTCATCGAATGAGTTTTGTGAAAACCTATTAATACGATAACTTCATCTTCAGTACTCCTAGTGACTGAAGCAAACGCACCACGCAACGAACCGGCTGTGGTTCGTTTACGTTCAATTAAATCGGCGACAAGGATGCATTAGCTTCCCTGTTGGATTTTTACATGAAGAAAACGATTTTACTCAAATTTAAAAATATATAAATAAGCATATAATTAAGATAAATCAGAAAATTTTTAGATACTTAAGAAAAATCGTTTTTTTTTTCGTTAATATCCTCGGGATACTGAGCCCTCCCATCAGAAATAATTTTACGCACGTTTATGAGAAATATAATATTATATTGCGTGTACATTAATTTCTAAATACTTACAAAACACTTTCTCGAAGTTATCAGCTTCATCTCGTTAGTGTACGTGCAAAAGTGACGTAAATAAAAAGCATCTATTATGTATGTGAAAGAGGATACGTGTCTTCTTTCACCTATTATACGTGGTGGAAGCATCTATTATGCATAGTAGAAAAAGACACGTCCTTTTCCACCATGCTATTACGTATCTTTGAACATCTAGAATAGAGATATAATATTGCAAAGAGGTTACGTTTATATTTGTCTATACTATGCAATAATACATATAAATAAAAATTCCGCGAGAATAAAGTAATCTAATCTAGATTATCTGCATATAATATTTTATTCCGTCGATCAATACTTGTTTTATATATACTTAATTCTTTTATGTATGTGTGTATGTACGTAACGTACAATATAATTCTCACAAGGTTCCTGAAAGATCTGTAGAGACAAACTATTTAGAAAGAGTGTTAAACGCATTTGTGTTTCGTGCGACAAGAAGTCAAATTACTAGTCAACTGCGGAAACTATGACGAAGACGCTACAGACAGCGCTGGCACCAATATTAATCATTGGCTCGTTCTGCAGTTTGGGCTTGTTCGAATATTTTCTCGGACAACCGTATCTCTCTTGCTTGTATACCTTGACGATATGGAGCTATTTTACGTATTTCTTTATTATCCGTTTTATATCGTATATTGGAAAAATAAGGTATACGATCTTCGGGATATCATAACGACTATCACCGCGATTATATCTATACTTCTTAGACATTATCATCTGAATACGTAATGTAATATATTATTATCTACATCACTATACAATTATTGGTTACCATTTTAAAATAAATATCAAACAGGCGTCTATTTGTCACTGTTGTGAAATAAATTCAGAGCAGATAAAATGGTTGAATTTCTTATTATGATGTCTATAACATACAATGATTAAGGTCAATCGAATGGACTAGAGATTAATAAAAAAGAAATACTTCTTTTATTAATGAGTTGCAAAGTCAAGCTTAATTTTATCAGGGAACTTTTAATGTTCCAAAAATGAAATCAATCAAAATATGTACAATTATTAGGTGTACAAAAAAGTTCTGAGCTTTTTTTTGTAAAATTCAATCTTTATTTAAAAACAAACGAAAAAATATTGCTTGCTGCGTAACGCCAAGCTGTTCTGCAAGCTCCTTTTCAGTTTGCGCAGAGTTTATATCCAGCAGTGCTTGCAATTCGTCCGTTTCAATCTTTTCAGGGCGTCCAGCACGCGATTCATCTTTAAGACTGAAATCTCCTTGGCGAAACTTTTGAT
>NW_017305594.1:7617-7924 GCF_001594115.1 Trachymyrmex septentrionalis | reverse complement strand
CATATGTGTGTGCGTGTGCGTGTGCGTGTGCGTGTGTGTGTGTGTGTGTATAGAGAAAAGCCCTCTTTTATGAGATAGGCGAAAATATGAGATAGCGGCGTTTCTAATAATCGCTTTCTATTGGTTTACCAATAGAATTGGTTTACCACTATGAATTTATTGCTCTTGGATTGAAAACTATTTAGTAGAAAAGTCATTATTAGATCATTCCCAAACAAATCATTGTAAACAAGTCATTGTAGTCACTGTAAAACAAGATTTTAGAATTTGAATGTCTTCAAGTTTTATTGAGATAATCATTTAAACC
>NW_017305594.1:6959-7517 GCF_001594115.1 Trachymyrmex septentrionalis | reverse complement strand
GCGTGCGTGTGTGTGTGTGTGCGTGTGTGTATAGAGAAAAGACCTCTTTTATGAGATAGGCGCCTAATATGAGATAGCGGCTAAACTAATAAACGCTATCTATTGGTTCCACCATGAATTTATTGCTCTTGGATTGAAAACTATTTAGTAGAAAATTCATTATTAGATCATGCCCAAACAAATCATTGTAAACAAGTCATTGTAGTCACTGTAAAACAAGATTTTAGAATTTGAATGTCTTCAAGTTTTATTGAGATAATCATTTAAACCTTATTTATTATTTAATAAATAAATATTTGGCAATAAATTTGTCATGTAATGAATAGAGTAAAGGTCGTACTAATAGAAAAATACGGAAATATGTTTAATTGTTTAATTCCAGAAGTTAGATTTGATGATCGTCAAACCATAATGCGTGAAAATCGTAATATGAGATACCCAAGGTATTCTTAATATGAAATAACCCATGCTCCTATGTTATAGCGAAAATCGTTGCTGAAGTATAAATGTTATTGTATAATATAATAATAAAAATAGACAACCGGAATAAACGTCGAA